>NC_081140.1:15439268-15757768 GCF_958295425.1 Solea solea | reverse complement strand
TGCATACACACAGGCATTGACACACACACACACTGACTCACAAGCTCAACATTACAATTTTTTTAGTAGTCAACAAGCACTGGTCAAAAATGAAATCACATTTTGCACAGTCAAGGAAACAGAAGGTCTCAGTGAAGGATCATTTTCATTGCCTTGACACAAAATGCATTCAATGACAACACTTTTCAAAATCCATTAATACTTTTCATTTTCTACCACCTGAGAAAGCCAAAACTGAACAGAAACTGCCACAGTTAGATTTTTGTGTCAAAACTTCATTCTGCCCATGCAAGAAACATATTGAATTAGACATATCTAATTAAAGTAAAAAACAAAACAAAACTGAAAGCTTATTTTTAATTCTCTAATGACATATGTTATGTGAAAAATCATACTGTATATTAAGTTTTTTTTTTTTTTTTAAGTCAGTGAGTGACTATGAATAAGCTTATTTTGAGACATAATATTAAGTGTTTTGGTGATTTGAGTGGATTTTGGTAATGCACTTGACCAGGACGTACATGATAGTAATGTAATGCGTGAATTGTTATGTATGAAGAGTTTTGAAAAAGTGGTTTTAGTCTTGAACAATGCTTGTTTGCAATTGAAAACAAACTGTAATGCAAAATGTGTGCGTGGTAAATCTCGGAAGTCAAATGGAGCAGTGATGATGTTTCTCTCATCTGAACTGGTTTTCCAATTTGATAGGGTTTAAACCTTAGGGGTTAAACTAACCCTAACTTCTGTCAAAGTTTAATGGCCTTTTCACTTAAAAAAAGAAAAATTTTATGGATGAATTGATGACTTAATTGAAAAACATCAACTGAGTTATCGATGGCGAAGGAAATGAAAGGAGTGACTAATGAGGGGCTTTTATGTGGAGTCACATTTTCTTGAGTGAAAACCTGTTCACATTGTAAGAGTAGGTGAATCCTTCACTTTCTCCTCTCTCAGTCTTGTTAGAATGATAGAATGTGCGTGTGTGTGTGTGTGTGTGTGTGTGTGTGGGGCAAGAGGCCAGGCCAGTCCTCGCTGTTTTAATAAATCTCCTTTGGATGGAGCTGTGCAGCCATAAAATGCATCGATTGTCGTTGCTCACATTGTGGCAGGAGACACACTCACACACATACAAGCTTGGTTATTCAGGCCAAACTACACATTCCTCTCTATATGTGTTCATTGATCACACAATAGTGTATTGACATTTCGGATGCTTACGTGCAGAATTATGTACAGATTCACACTTGTATTAAACAATAAACACAGAGTTTTGTCAATCAAAACATGGGGAGAAGAATGGAGAATATTACTTGCCAGTATTGGCTCACACATGATCATTTAAGAACAAGATGAAAACCATCCGAATATAAAACTGAAGCACTATAGTAACCTTTTTATTTAAAAACAACAACAACAACAATATAACGCATCTAATATCCAGCACCAAAAATGTTTCAGAATAAATTTGCTGTGTCGTGATGCTGACCTATTGCTCAAAGCTGTGTGTGATTGTGTTTGTGCGACACACATTTCCACTATTCAACTATTTAATACACCTGCGTTTTACCCAGGCTGTCTGTTGTAAACACTGCAAAAAGACATCATGTACAGCAAACGGCAGCCAGTATGTTCACACATACACACACACACACACACACACACACAGAGCAATAGCATTCGTATAAGCAGACAATCTATTACAAACTCTGAAGTACACTCCATCTAAAAAAAAAAAAACCCTTTGGGGAAACAGAAGACAAAATGACTCAGAGAAGCGTAAGGAATCAAACACTGAAATACTCTCTCCTCGTCTTCCTTCCGTCTCTCTATCCTGTTTCTATCTCTGTCTCTCTCTCTCTCACACACACACACATACATACTCACTCTCTCTCTCTCTCTCTCGCTCTCTCTCTCTCTCTCTCTCTCCCTCTCTATTGACATGTAGATAAATCAGAGGCAGACCAAGCAGTCACTGATGTGAAATGAAAATGACACTAATCTGCTGTTACCACAACACACACACGCGCATCAATTATTAACACCTACAATAACTTTCCTTTCTATTTCTCTTTCTCCTCATTGTGTTCTTCTCACCAGATGGATGAGGCCGAGTATGTTAAAAGCTCCCATGTGTTCACCTAAGTGCTGTGGTCGGGCCATTCAAAGACATGTAAATTGTACTCCCTCATTTTTTTTTTTTGCTTTAGTCGTTGAGTTTCAGTTGTTTCTCTTTTGGAAGGTTGCTCAGATTGTGTTAAGTGGGTCAGATGGTGGAGATTCTGGTATTTGCTTTACTCCAGAATCAGCACATGTATGTCTGGAGTCATTTGCTTCACTCACCGGCAATTGCTCTTTTTGGTGTGTTTTTTTTTACAATAACAAATGTACAGGGTTAAGTTATGGATGTTTATTACATTCAGAATAGTGAATAAAAACACTATTTTATGCCAAGACACAGTTTAAGAGCATGAGTCAGTGAACCGATGAGTTACGTCACTGGAATATGTGGTGAGAGTGAGTCGGGTTGAGAAGTGAGATTCGGAGGAACCCAGACGAATGCAAAAGCAGCTGTGTTGATACAACACCTAACATGCAAATGACACTTGACACATTTGACATCCAAATACGTGGACTGACCTTCCCTCCCCCTCTATCTGCTTCCTGCTGTCCTCCACAGGTAACCGTTTCTTCCTGACCTCATACGGCGCTCTGTACATCTCAGAAGTGCAGAAGGAAGACGCTCTGTCCACCTACCGCTGCATCACAAAGCACAAGTACAGTGGAGAGACTCGCCAGAGCAATGGAGCCAGACTCTCTGTTATGGGTATGCAACAAGTTACTGTTTCCACTCGTAACAGCTGCAAAATGCAGCTAAATGTAAATCAGAATGAGTGGCTTCCCTCCTCTTTTCTCTTTTGCCATTTCCTTTAACAGCCTGACAAGGTTTCAGTCTTGAAACAGAAGTTGATCGTTTTAAGAACTGTGGTTATTTGCTTTGTTTCTGGGAGTGAGATGAGGAGAATTATACCACTCTTGTGTCTATATGGTAAACATCAAGGTTTTGAGTGAGACGGTTAGCTTAGCTTAGGATAAAACCGTTTATACACTTCAAATACATTTTCCAACTTAAGGCCTGTACATACTCTGCAGGAACAGAGAAATTTGTTCTCTCTCCCACGGCTGCGAGAAAAGAATAACGTCATTATTTTCTCGCAGCCCTCGTTTGCGAGTTCTTGCAGCAAGTTCTTGACACATCATTCGGGCAGAACTTTTTTCTTAGTGTCCGTCAACTATTGTGTGATTGGCCAGAAATTTCAAGTGGGCGTGGTTAATTGGGAAATGCTGTCATTCCCTATGAGGACGTCCCAGGAGTCCTGCACTTCAGTATCTCGTGAAGTATGAAATGTCCTGGCCAGAAATAACTATGTTGTTGTTCTTGCCACCTCCAGAAAAAGAACAAATTTCTCTGTTCCTGCCGAGTATGTACTGTACAGGCCTGTATTCAGATCTTTGTAGCCCAAATTCACATATCACAGTTTGCTTTGCTATACTGAGCTCAGGTAGATTTAGTGTCACTAGGTTGAGACATGATAGCTGTTTCCCTTTGTTTGCTGTGTTCACACTCCTCCAAGTCATCAAGCTGCTTGTTGATTGGCCTAAAGATGACACAGAAATGTCTCATTTCTATAACATATTTCACCTACAGACCCTACGGAGTCCACCCCGTCACTGCTGGACAGTTTTCAGTCCGGTGAGGTGCAGGTGGGGCACATCGTGGAACTGCCCTGCATTGCATCTGGATACCCAAACCCCACCATCCGATGGCTGAAGGACAGTCGGCCATTACCCGCGGACTCCCGCTGGACACGGCGCATCACTGGCCTCACTATTTCAGACTTGAGGCTCGAGGACAGTGGCAACTACATCTGTGAGGTCACCAACAGCTTTGGCTCCAAAGAGGTGACGGGTCATCTCAATGTCATAGGTGGGTAAATGGCATAGAGAGGGAGCACCCGAGTAAAAAATTACTACTATTTAAGTCGCATGGCCACTTTTGACGAAACTAAAGATGAAGCGAATGAGTGAGATGGACAGTTTAGACACAAGTAAATATTGTGATGTCAGGTTACAAACAAACAAGACGTTTTCTGTGTGCTGGGTCACTGCTCAGCCCGACCCGCTGTTGTACATGCCTAGGGTGATCTTCATCTCCACAAACAGCTGGTTCCCCTGATATGCTTTTAAACCCCATTGAGGTTTTGCTACAGTGACAGAACAGAATGGGGTTCACATAGGCATGTTGTCGTGTTAAGCGAGGATGTGAGAAAAGGCGATGGTTGTTCACACCAAGTACTGTGCTTTCAGTATAATAGTCACATGTCTCTAACCCTTGTCCCTCCTCCTTCTATCTTTTCTTACCTCCAGAGCCGCTGCGGGTCACCTTGTCTCCCAAGAACCTGAAGACAGGGATCAGCAGTACAGTCATCCTGTCCTGTGCCGTCCAGGGCTCCCCCCACTTTTCCGTGTCCTGGTACCGTAACACAGAACCTGTCATGCCTGATCAGCACTTTTCCATCCAGGGAGCTCACAATGAAACACTATTCATTTCTGCTGCACAAAAGAGACACTCAGGAGCTTACCAGTGTTTTGCCACAAGAAAGGGCCAGACTGCCCAGGATTTCTCCATCATCTTGCTGGAAGGTGAGGACACCCTACAGTACGAGTACAAAACTATCCATTTAGAAAACTCTCAGTAAGGGTACTTTACTTTAATGGTAAAAATGACCTTTGAGGACATAACAGTTATATACTCTCTGGTTTTCAGCAGTATTTCCCAAACTTTTTATACGGGGCCCGCTCTTTTTAAAGATGACAAAGGAAGTGCAAATTTATGTATGTAATGTTTCTGACTATTTTACTGCCATTTCTGAAACACCTTATATTCTTTTGAATAGGTGAGGATAAACGTTTCATAAAAGGCTGGAAAAAATCTCCTCCGACCCATTTACAGTATGGCTCCTGTGGCTGGTTCATAGTACATGTTCACATTAACTAAGAATACTGGAGAGATATTATGTTCCAATTTTACTTCACTCCTGTGTCTGCAATGTCAGTGTAGTGAACTGACCACATTGACATTTGCATTGCCATTCTCATGTTACATTTAGTTTCTTGAGTAATTGGAATTTCAGCATTAAATTATTCACATATCAGATAAAGAATACAAGAGGAAAAGCAAATAAATAAAGGAAACCAAAGGTGTATAAACGGATGCATTGGATTTTGCTCAGCGCACGCATCATGCAAGGTTATTATTCCATGTAATAATAGTAGTGAGTTTATTAAATATCATTTTAATTTAATTTTAATCTCACCATAATGTTGACTTCAATCCAAATGCGCTAAATTCACACGTTGTGTCCTGCTTGTTTCTCAGATGGCACACCTCGAATCGTTGCCTCCTTCAGTGAAAGGGTTGTCGTCCCGGGTGAACCGTTTTATTTGATGTGCGCCGCCAAAGGAGCACCTCCCCCGACCATCACCTGGACCCTGGACGACGAGCCTGTGGCGCGAGATTTGTCGCGTATCAGAACCAGCCAGTACACGCTCTCAGACGGCAGCACTGTCAGCCACGTCAACATCAGTAGCCCACAGATTCGTGATGGAGGAGTGTATCGGTGCGCCGCACGAAACTCGGCCGGTAGCGCCGAGTACCAAGCGCGCATAAACGTAAGAGGTGCCTGTCTTCTTTTCAATATCAGCTATACAGAGGCTTCTCATAGCCTGAACCCTTCCCCTACCCTGACCCATATCCTGTCCTGTACCCTTCTCCATCTTTACCTTTCTCTCACATATATTTTAAGTATCACACACAGTATATGTTAATTACCTGCAGCATTTGGCATTTTGCATCTCCAGCAAGCCTGTATGTTTTGTCTCTTTTTTTTTTTGGAAGGTCTGTTTGTTTTGCTGTGTGTCTTATGTGTGTGCCTGGAACACACACACACACTCTCTCTTCCACCCACTGTATGCACACTCGCACACACATTCACCTAAACATGTTTGCAACTAGACGACATTTTAAAATGGAGTGATTATAGAGAGAAATGGAGAGAAAAAGAGGCAACATGAGACAGAGGAACATTTAGAGGAAATAAAAACAGGCCAGAGACAGACAACAGTGAGAGAATATATGAAATAAGAGAACAGTAACAGAGAAGGGTGGAGTGAGTGTTTAGGGAGTTTAGGGAGTGATGTGAGCTCTGTTGACAGGACTGGTGATGAGGAGTGACACTGATGGACACGACAGTATCACTGTCTCTGTCTCTTTCGCTCCTCCTCTTTTATTTATCCTATGGTGAGATGTGTAGTTGTGACATGTGAATCTTCTGCAAGCAGTCCTGTCCCAGTGATCATTGGAGTGAGAACGAGGCCAGAGATCGTCAGCCCAACATGCCACACAAACTGACACCAATATAGCCAGCGGATCCACACTCATGCAAAACCACACATGAAAAATCGCTAACACGCTGCCACGCTTATCCACTCACAGACGCCTAACTTGTCCCATTCAGTGAGTGGCCAACAGCAAAGACACTGAGCCGCACAGACGTAATGCATGACACCCACAAGTGTAGTGCAGCTGTCTTTGTGTATGTGTGTGTGTGTGTGTGTGTGCATGTTCATGTCTGTGCAACGGTGCTCCTGAATAATACATCTTTGACTCGTCAGAGCCGTGACTTCAAAGCTCAGCATACGCTGAGAGACAGACAGAGAGACAGAGGTGGGGGGTAGGAGGTTGGAAGGAGACAAACAAACAAAGATACAAGACGAACAGTGGTGAGAAGGTCAGAAGACAAGTGATGGATGAGTGATAGTTCCCACCACTGTCTTCCAATAATGCTGAACACATTTTGTTCGTCTGACTTTTTGTTTGCAGCCCACTGTCGTTGGTGTTTTGGCAGTGATACATAACCAACGCATTGAGGCACTTATAGTTTATATGTTAAATGTGGGCCTACAAATAATATAGATCATTTTCATCGTCTATTATAAAATCTTTGTACTATTTTCTTAGTTAATCAGTTGGTCCATAAAATGTCAGAAAATTCAGAAACATTTAGTTTGGTACCAGATATTTAATTCACAGTCATAGAGGGACAAAGAACCTGAGATGTATTCACAATTAAATCAAAGAACAGGCTTTTGTACAACTCGATAAGTCGTGTAAAAAATTTTTTCAAATGTGTTCACTTTATATCTTTATTTGGCCTCTGTTGCCATCTTACTTTCACTCAACATTTATAGAGTTCTCACCTCTCATATTTGTTATAGCGTAAAGAAAAAGTATGCATTAGTTACAACATGTCATCATGAAAGATGCATAGTTTTGTCCGCATGTCCTAGAGGGATTAAAACCACATTGCACACATTCAGTCTATGAATATGTTGTGGGTTCTGCACTGGAGGGATCTGTGCAGTACAAATGTGGCAGGTGTGGGAAATATTTGCTATTAAACTGCGGTCGGTTGGCATGAATGAAAATGAATATGAAAATATGACACACAGGGGTTTACCCATGCGTGTTCATTTCCATAAACAGGGACCTTGTTAAATAAGTGCAAAATACATATTATTTTCATTCTTATTGTAATCTCTTTCTCACTCATTCACTTTCCCGCTGTCTGTTATCTTCTCTTTTTAGATTAGTTGTAGTGTGGGTTACAAAAAATGTCAGTAACATTAAACAAAATAACCATCGCTAAGGGAATACACCCTTGCTGCTCTGAAGTCTGACATTCCAGTATTTTTGGGGTCTTTTACTATGTTGAACAACATGAATTACTTATATCAGAGAACCCGGAACATGATTTATGACATTTTCGCACACCTTCTGTTCCCTTAAACTTTTTAACTTTTAAATGCATCTGGTGAGGCTTATTTATAGTTCACATCTTACAAAGGCAGCTTAATAAACTGCTGAGTAACTGTATTTCTCAACAATTCCAAAAGACCCACATACGCCTGGGATGGTTAAACAGATTTTCAGCAGAAAACAGTTGCGAGTGGGTGGTGCAGCTCTGGAAAAACTCCAGGGTTAAAGCTGATTTTTAATATTAAAGCAAGACATTCGAACCTCTCTCTTTCTCTCTCCCTACACCACTACATGCTTTTCTTCCTCTTTTGTCCCTTTCCTCCTCCTCCCCAAATCCCTTCCCAATATTCCTAAAATTCCATGACCTGCTTTTGACACCATCAACTAATGAACTTTTTTCCTTGTCTTTTCACCTCTGCACAACCCACTTCTTCATCTCTCTCTCTGCCTATTTCCGCTGTCTCTGTCCTTCCAGGTGCTCCAAGGATTCGGCCTATGAAGAACATCACCGCAGTGGCAGGAAGAAACACTTTCATTAACTGCCGGGTGATTGGTTACCCTTATTACTCAATCAACTGGTACAAGGAGGGACTTCTTCTGCCTGATAACCATCGCCAGGTAGGGTTTTCTGCACTTTGCATTGCATGACACACTTTTACAATAACTTGTATGCACATGCACATAAGTCCTCACCCTCTCTATATGGTGTACTGTATGTGTACTGTACAGTAAAAATTGAATATAGTATCCATAAGTATGTTTGTAACAGTACAGAGCCCTGGAAGGAAAAACCATTTACTTTTGAAACAAAGTGAAGTCCCCTCGAGCCACTTTTGTCGTGTTATACTTTGTGATTTATTGTTTGAGTGAACACAGGAAATCAAGTGGACTTCTCTTTGCATTCGTGTTGACCTTGTGTTAGAGCCTTGTCACCTGTATCTGAAATGAATATATAGTAGAAGGCCAGGCTCTGCATGTGACATTTCTGACGTCCGTTTCAGGTGGTGTTTGAGAACGGGACTCTGAAGCTCAGCGACGTTCAGAAAGGGATGGATGAGGGGGCCTATGTGTGCAGCGTGCTCATCCAGCCACAGCTCTTCATCACACAGACTGTTTATGTCACTGTCAAAGGTCAGTGACGGGACAAGATGTATTCAATTGAGGACCATGTTTCACTGGATTTTACTCATTATTTTACCACTGCCGTCAGAGATGACTGTGCTTAACCAAAGAGTGCAATTTCAATAATGTGAATTTACTGTATGGGAAATAATACAGAATTGTAATTTATATGGGTGTAGCTGTGCTGAGATTTACTGTGCCATAAAAGGTTGTGTGGAAAAAAAAAAAAAAAAAACTCTGAATGTAAAACAGAATTATTGTATGGAGAGTGAGTAAGACTGGTTTGTAGCAGGCGGGTGTTATTGTAATAGAGGGAGAGGAAAGAAGAAAGCTGTATGCATTGCCTCTAATAACCCCTGATTAAGGGGCGGAGTGGCCTAGTGTGCTCTCTCAACCACTCAGCAATTACATAGAGCAGGAGCGCTGTTGTATAAGATGGGCGATGTGTGTATGTGTGTGCTTTACGTGCATACATATCTGTACTTGCAAGGAGTGTGTGCGTGTGTGTTTTCTGCATGTCAGCCCGTGTGTTATTTCGCTCTGCTCTCTGCAGCGGTAGCATGACATGTTTGTTTTAGGATGCTGTCGAGGATGAGTGTGGGTTTCTGCCTGACACAAGTAGACGCGGTGAAATTTGTGGCACTTGGTCGCCTCATGGATGGTTTCTCTGCACACACGCACGCTCGTGCTCACGTGTGTATGTATGTATGCGTGCGCTCGCAGTGCATGCTGTAGGTATGTGCTTGTATGAATGTGGGCTCGTCAGGTCTTTGATTTAATTAGATGAATTTTAACGAGGCCCAGATTAAATCCCCCAGATGTCTCAGCTGTAACCCACCACCACTACCTCCCCTCCCTCTCCTCCCGCACTCCAAACAACCGCCATCACCTCCACTGGTCTCCATGGCAACACCGTTCTTCCCCCTGTGGATGAAGCTTTAATTAGAGCAACTATTATGGGCTAGCTTTACCAGGGTGGGGTTGAGGGGTTGGTAGTGGGTACATGCATCTGTGGAGTGGGTTGTGGGCCAGCAGGCCAGGCTGTGTTAAAGTGGAGTCCAGGCTTAGAGGAAACATTAATGGGAGCAGGTTTTATTTTCACTGTCAGTCAAACGCAGATGGACCAGTTGTTTACCAGTCAGCCCTCCAGGTCAAAATGGCAGATTTTTGTAACCATGCCCTCACAATCTTTTTGTCTCCCTGCTCTGTTTCTGTTCCACTCCATCTCTCTTTTTTTTTTTTTTACATCACTCATTCTCCCACCTTGTGTCCTCTCGATGCCCTCGACTCTTCAAATCTGTGTGTCTACCTATATTCTCCCTGTGCCTTCACATCTGACTTTCTCTCTCTCTTCTCTATTCTTCACTTATTCATATCTGCCTTAAATATCTGTCTTCACCTCTTCCTTACCCCACACATTTAAACAACCCTGTTTTTGTTCATCTTTTTTCTTCATATGTATTCCATCTTTGCCACATTCTGTCTTCTTTCTCTCTCTAACCCATGTTTCACCCTCCTGCCTGTCCTTGTCAATCTCCCCCACTTGGCTTTTCATTATATGTTTCCTTGACATGATCTGTCTGTTCTGTTTCACTCATCTTCTATTTCATTTTACTATTTTTCCCTGTACTATTTTGTCTCTACTACATTTGTATTTACTCCGCCTTCCTCTATTCATATCTTACTCTCTGTCGCTTTCCTCCTTTCACCCCTTGCTCTCTCTATCACACTTGCCTTCTGTGTCTCTCATAGTTCCTCCGCTGATCCAGCCATTTGACTTTCCTCCGACTTCCATTGGTAAACTGATGTACATTGCCTGCGTGGTGTCATCTGGAGACATGCCTATACGCATCACGTGGCGCAAGGACGGGCAAGAGATTGTGGCCTCCTCGGGCATCACTATTGACACAAAGGAGTTCATGAGTTCCCTCCAGATATCCAAGGTGTCGCTGAAACACAATGGCAACTACACCTGCATCGCCAGCAATGATGCTGCCACTGTCAGCACAGAGAGGCAGCTTACTGTCACAGGTAAGAGAAAAAGGAGTGAGAGGATAGCAAAAATGTGTAAGTGGTTTTGAGGAAGCAAAGGGGTTATTTTAAAGAGCACTCCAGTGATTTAGTGAACCAGCAGAGGGTGATTTGTTGGAGAATTTGTGAAAACTAACTTCACGCAGCAATAACCTTGACAATGTTCACATCACTCCACATGCAAGCTGTGTCTACCCTTGCTCTAAACTGAATAATGTTACAGTATTGATATAGTTTCCAGTATCTTACCAAGGCCCATTTGAAAATATATATATAGATATGTAAAATTTCAGTGTCAGTGTTTTGAATGCAATAAATGCTGGAGTCCAAGTGTGAATCACCAGTGATAAAGTCCAAAGTTGAACCTGAAAATTACAACTCTTTTAAGTGCTTAATTCAATCTAACAACATACTTTTACACTTATGTACTTTTACTTGTACAACTTTGAAAATTTAGCATTTTTAACAATGTTGTAATTTCTACTTCACAGATGAACATGTAGTGCAGCAGTGGTGATGCTTTTTCCGAAACGCTGTTTGCTGGACGTCAAGTAGACATTGAATATTGTTCTAGCGCGCCTTTTCTCTCTTCCTCCAGTACCCCCTCGATTTGTGGTGCAGCCTAACAACCAGGATGGGATCTATGGGAAAGCTGGGATCCTCAACTGTTCTGTTGATGGATACCCTCCTCCCAAGGTCATGTGGAAGCATGCCAAAGGTGCACTAGGTACGCAACCCATTTTTCAATCAAGTCTTGTTTCTGATGGCATTTTCTTCTTTGCGCAATATGGTAGTCATAGGTCTGTCATGTCCTAGCATTTGCCCGTGACTGTAACATAATCATCTCTGTGATTGTTTTTGTCTTTCTGTGCAGCGGGTATTGGGAACCCGCAGCAGTACCACCCTGTGCCTCTGACGGGACGTATCCAGATCATGAATAATGGCTCTCTGCTCATCAGACATGTCCTGGAAGAGGATCGTGGCTTCTACCTCTGTCAGGCCTCTAATGGAGTGGGCTCAGACATCAGCAAATCCATGGTTCTCACCGTTAAGAGTGAGTATAATAACTCACATCGGCTAATGGATCAGAGAGTGTGACTCTTTCATGGCGTGGATGTCTACAGTGAGGCCGTCGCGGACTCTTCAGTGCCCCTGATTTACACCCATGCACACACACACACTGTGTAATACCAGTGAACCAGCTCACACTGTGCTTACATACACACTCGATGATGAAGTGAAGGGGCAAAGGTGAACATGGACATAAGAACATATACAGCTTGTGTGTGTGTGTGTGTGTGTGTGTGTGTGTGTGTGTGTGTGTGTGTGTGTGTAAGAGAGAGAGTGCAGTGAGAAAGTGAGCAACTGAGCGATTGATCTCTTGACTCTTGGGATCTGTCCACAGACATTCAAAAACACTTTGAGCTTAATCATTATCTGCAATCAATCTCTTCATCCTGCCCTTGCTGTCAGTAACACCCTGTGTGGTAATGCATAGGCAAATATACATACATTCATGCACATACGCACACACCAGGCCATAGGAGTAGGAGAGGAAGCAGTACAGTATCAAAGCACTGACCTGACAATCCAACAGTGTTCACACGATTTAACTTCAGGAACTTTTTGACTCTTGGTCACACAGACGCATAACCAGGCGTACATAAATACATCTCCTAGTTTCTCTGTGTTCTGCTATCTCAGGGTTGCCTCACTCTCTCTCTCTCTTTCATTCTCTCTCTCTCTCTCTCTCCCTCCTACTGGTGTTAGTGTTATTGATTGAATCGTTCCTCTCCCCTGCTTCCCTCAATTCTGTCTGTTTCGCTCAGTGGAGAGGGAGGAAAAGGGGAGGGTGAGTTGAATAAGTGATGAAAACAAAACAGCAGAACCCTCCTTGGATCGATAGTGTGTGTGTGTGTGTGTGTGTGCGCGCCCGCATTCCAGGACTTGTCTTCCTTATGGGGAAAAAAAACAAGTCCCAATAACGTAAATGATTACATTTTAAGGCGAAGACTTGCTGTATAGTCAGGATGAGATTAGGATTGAAGTTAGGCTAGGGTTAGGGTTAGACCAGTAGTAGTTATGGTTAAGGTTAGATTAAGTCTCCAGGAAATTGATGTAAGTTAATGAAATGTCCTCTGAAGTCCTGGAAGTCCAGACTGTATGTGTGTGTGTGTTGGCCAGAGAGGATCGAGTGTGTGAGTGATTGTGTGTATGGAGTGCACAAGAAAGGTAGAGTGTATTGTTTTTGCCTCTTCATTCACCGAGACCCTGATGTTAACTATTGGAGAATGAGAGAGGAGGTTTATCGACTTTACCTCATTGACCATAGCTCTTGATTACTCCACTGCAATGGAACTTGGCTACTTTGAGCTCCACTTTTTTTACTGACAAATATCCTACCCCACTCTCCGCCCGTTCACTTCGTTCCACCTTTTCACTTAAACTCAACTTATTGTCCACTCTCTCGTTCCTTTCTTCCTCCTGTTCCTCTTGTATCTGCCTTTGTTATCTATAATATCCCACTCATCAACGTGTTTACTGTCACCATTTCTCCCTGCCTTTCCCCATTTGTCCTCATGTTCTTCTCATCTCACACTGCATTTCCCTTCTCCTTCCAGTCCCGGCAATGATCACCAGTCACCCTAACACTACCATGGCTAAGAAGGGTCATGTGAAGGAGCTGAACTGCACAGCCAGGGGAGAATGGCCCATCATCATCCGCTGGGAAAGAGGCGACACAGTCATTGACCCTGACCGCAACCCCCGCTACTCCATCACCACCAGTCCCAATGAGAAGACTGATGAGGTGTTGTCTACACTCAGGGTAAGAAACACTTGTATATTTGTTAGATCATCTATTTGATGAAATCAAACAGCAGTGTGACCATTGAGTTCAGAGTCCAGATGCAGCATGATGTGCATACTCTGCTGTGTTGTGTGAACTTTTTGAACTTTTGATCCAACCAATCCACTGTTAAGTCAGTTGGTGTGTTAACAACTGTTAAAGGCTGGTACCAATCATGGCCAGTCACATCAGATCTTCTAGCTGTTTGACATGAATGCTTCCTCTTAATCTGGCTGTTTAGTTTATCAAATCCAGGATCAACTGAGAGAAAATATGATATAAAACCACGTTTTTGGACATTTACATTAAAATATGCCATGTATCACTCATAGCAACCATAAGGCCCACATATTTACTTAAAAATAAATAAATCCCAAAGATTCTTCACATGTTAAATTTGGGATGAGGCATGTAGTTGTTGCAGCCTGGTGATGCAATATTATTATACAAATGAATTCTGAGTGTGCCTGTGTGGATTTTGCACAACATGTGATGTGCTCCAGTCCAAGTGGAAGATTTTGATGTAAATGTATAGGTACTTGTTAAAAAGGTCTATTTCTAATGTTACTCATAAATGTTTTATTTTCTGTCTTTGTGTTAATTGTTCAATTATTTCTTGGCCAATTATCACCTTTTGCCAAATTGTGTGTCAAAAAACAACATTTTCTGTAAAATGACTTCAACTGTTTGATGACTCATCTTCTACCCAATAGCTTTTTTTTCTAATTTTGGTCCAAATTCTGCCTATTGTGTCTGGCGCAAAACGACCTACACTGTCTGATTCATCAGTGAGAAGTCCTCAACAACAGACAGCAGACTAGTTCCATACTGGACAACAACTACTAGTTGTTTCAGTGAGGCCATGAGGCACCTTCAGAGCTGCTGGCTGCTGTAAATGCCATTCCTCAACAATTCTGGTCATAGCCTCATTCTACCGAGGGAACTATTACACCTGCATACACCTCTATTAGCTCAAGTGTCGACAAAGTTGCTTTTGAGATTTTTCAAGCAATTGCACAGAAAATGATGCAAAAATGACTCTTTATTCTTTAAATACAGTGTACCTGTGGATAGGTGACACTTTTTCTTTATTAAACAACTCTCTTTTCACCACCCCAGAGCTAAACAGTTCTTTGGCTCCAAGACAGAGCTGTTTGTCTCTTAGACATTACTCTTTCTGCCTTTCTCCCAACAGCTAAAGCCAGCAGAGCGTGAGGATTCAGTCTTCTTCTCTTGTCATGCCATCAACTCTTATGGAGAAGGACGAGGCCTTATACAGCTTACTGTGCAAGGTAACCACTCCTGCGCGAATGTGTGTATCGCACCAGGATCTATTGATCTTGCACGGATGTGTGTATTGTAGTTTTATCTTACTGATAAAAAGTACACAAGTCTGTTTCTCGTTTGATCTATAGCTTTCTCTCCCTTATCTCCCTCCCTCTTTTTTAAATCCTCAGAGCCACCAGACCCTCCGGAGTTGGAAGTGCGAGAAGTGAAAGATCGTAGCATGAATCTGCGTTGGACTCAGAGATTTGATGGGAACAGTGTCATTACTTCATATGATATTGAGTATAAGAACAAGACAGGTAAATAAGAAGAGTATTTTCTTTATTTGACAGTAAATGGAGGAGTGGATCTGACAATGGAATATTTTTTTTGGACCATGGCTTAGAATTGTACTTTTTTAAGGACTGAGAAAATTCAAAGAAATATATAACTCCCCAACCATATTAAGTGTTTTGTTTTTTAAAAAGAAAATGGTTTTGTATTTTCCTTTCAGATTCATGGGAGTTGAAGCATGCCACTCGAAATATCTCCCCCACCAACAATCAAGCCAACATAGTGGACCTTCATCCTGCCTCAGTCTACAGCATCCGCATGTATTCTTACAACACCATCGGAAAGAGCGAGGCCAGTAAGGAACTCACCATCAGCACAGAGGAAGCGCGTAAGTATTTAGCCAGGATGCTTTTTAACACTGTCCTTGTGGATGAATTTGCTTTTAGCCTCTGTGGTGACACTGTCATTGAATTCAAAAGTGTCCTTCTTCAAGGACATTAAAATAAAACAAATTTAGTATTGCTCAATTGTACATGAAACATTGCCATTTAGAATTGTTTGGTCTCTCTCTAGAGCCTGATGGTCCACCCATAGATGTGATCCTGCAGCCTGTCACCTCTCAGAGTATCAGGGTAACCTGGAAGGTAAAGCCTAACTGCTATTTCAGAAATACTATGTCCCTTTTGTTATTGTTATAAATTAAAGTTACATTGCCTTATCTCACTTTATCATGTTTTGGTGCTTGCAAAGTTTCCTGATCATTTTGGCCAACACTTTAAATGCTTAAAGACTGCGGATGTCCTTGAGTCATTATGCACAATGTCAGTATGACTCCATCGATATGACGTGAGTGTTGTCTCTTTGTTTTTCTTCTGTTAGGCTCCGAGGAAAGAGTTGCAGAACGGCGTTATCCGGGGTTACCAGATCGGTTACAGAGAGAACGGCCCTGGCAGTAATGGCCAGTACAGTATTGTGGAGATGAAGGCCACTGGAGACATTGAAGTCTACACTCTGGACAATCTGAAGAAGTTTGCCCAGTATGGTGTGGTCGTCCAGGCCTTTAACAGAGCTGGCACAGGACCTTCTAGCTCAGAGATCAACGCTACAACCCTGGAGGAT
Source organism: Solea solea (assembly GCF_958295425.1). Taxonomy (NCBI): domain Eukaryota; kingdom Metazoa; phylum Chordata; class Actinopteri; order Pleuronectiformes; family Soleidae; genus Solea; species Solea solea. The sequence continues at coordinate 15,741,212 of NC_081140.1, read as the reverse complement.
GGTGAGAATCACAAAAACACACACATACAGTATCTCAGCATGCGCTCTGGGTTAATCTCCAACAATTACCAGGGAAATTTAACAGAGGAGTCAGTGCAGTGACTGTGTCAGACGGAGTCTGGGCTCCGGTCATGGAAAGAAGTACTGAACAAATAGTTTTAATAAATTGATTCTCATGATTCAGTAACACTGAAGTCACTGTGTGTGTCGTGTGTAAAACAAAGTCACCGTAGTTTCATGCAGCTGTGCAGTGATGACTCCGCCCACGTTGAGGAGGTACTATAATTTGTAATGGAAACACAACCTGTGCCGTGCCGAGGCGATTCGGGCTGGGACCATAGGTGGAAAAGGGGCTTAAGTGACCAGCAGCAATCAGGGAAATACAGCAGGTAAAACAGCAGGTTGCTTTACATACAGAGGAAGCGTGAACTGTCAGTCCGGCTTTTGCTTTGATTCACTGTAAGTGCGCTTTTTTATGATTGTGGTTCTGTTTTTGCTGTGCTTTTGTGTGATTGGCACACAACATAAAATTGCTATATTCATTCTCTCCTCTCTAATCTAAATGCTACTCCATTTCCTTTTTACAAACATCAAGGACACATGCTCTTACAGAAACCATTCTTTCAGCAGAATTAACTAAAAAAAGCATTTAGGAATCAGAGCCATACTTTCAAGGCTGGACAATCCTGTATTTAGTTTAATTTGTTATTGCATCTGGCTCTGAGCATGCAAGAAAATGCACATAACGATCAGCTAGGTGCAGAATTGGGAATACTCTCCAGATGTACAACTCATTCACTCATTCAAAAACATTTACCATACTGAAAAGAGTAATTTTGTAGATCCATAATTTGCCTTTCAAAAGAGAAATGCTAACATTTTCAACATCACAACTTTTGCAATACCTAAAAGTACAGTAACAACATGGTAATACAATGGTAATAATTTTATGATATAGAGGTATTATCATGTTATTTCTAATGTAATTCCAGTGTGAGTGCAAAGCATTAAAATATTAGGTTAAAATATTGTCCTTCTGGATCACATCTGTTTGTGGATCAGACCTGTTTTTCACAACCTTAAATGCATCTTTTGTTCATGAAGCAGTATTTGTAAGTGAGCAGCATTGATTGACATGTGGCCTTTAAAGAGGAGCAGACGAAGTTGTTAACAAAGAACACAAAACAGTTTTAAATACTATTCATCTTCAAACACATACTTGACTCTGTTTTCCTCCCCTTTTTTTTAAAAAAAAAACAAGCAAAAACAAAAAACCTTTAGTTATACATTTTAGATCGACAGTATAAGAGCAAGACAGACAGGGGTTACAAGACAAAAAGAGCAAATTAAAACACTTAACATGACTCTGGTCTAGGCTCTAGGCTCGAGTTTTGTATGGGTCCCTACTTTTAGGAGATAAGTCTGTATTTCCATGGAGTGCTTTTCCTCTACGATGTCCTGCCACTAATCTAGGCTTGGAAGATCACATTTTAACCAGTTCCTAGGAAATTGCCTTTTTGCACGAAACTATCAAAATTCTGAAGAGATAGTGTTTTGATAGAATTTGAATTGCACCAGGTATCAGACCCAGGATCCTGGGATCCTTGAAACCAAATATTTGTTCATTGTTCATCTACCACTTTATCTTCCACAATCCCAGCTGACATACGGCAAAAAGCAGGTTACAGAGTGGACAGGTCGCCATCACAGGGCCACACAGAGACAGAACCTTTCACATTCATACCTATGGACAAGAGTGTCCACTTAACCTGTGCACTGTGGGAGGAAGCTGGAGAAAACCCACTCACACAAGGGGAGAACATGCATAAAGGTCTTTATGCTGCACAGACATTAGCACTTACCACGACACCAACCATGTGGCCTGAAACCAAATATCCTCAAGAATTTGAAGGACTCTGTTCCAGAATGGTTGCACTTTCGTACATGATCAAAATACTATAAATGCAAGTGATTGCCATTTATGTGCCCACATTGTGCCGCTGTACCCCTAATTGTTTATTTTTAATGTAATAAAAACACAACAAATGAGGTTTTCCATCAAAATTCCCTCCATCTTTTGGAGCTAGTAGAATAACTGCTTTCCCCTCTTTAATATTGTATTCTTTATTGTTGAGCTGTAGTAAAAAAAACAAAAAAACAATCTGTACACTATACAGACACACAAAATAAATTCTGTTCATGTCACGTCTGTTATTCTCTATCATAGGGCGCCCTCCCTCCATCAGCAAACAAATAAAGCAAAATAAAACACACACACACACACACACCCACAGACGTCACATACTTACATGTCCACCCAGTGAACAGTTGGCTGAGCTCCATTAGTCCAGAGGAGACAGAGCCCTCCAATTCTTTCCTGTGGCTGTCACCGTGGCGACAGTGATATTGATGGCCATTATGATAATAGTGATAACAACAAGCATACTAAAAATAATTATAATTAGCATGTCTCTCTGTCTGTCTCACTCTCTCTCTCTCTCATTCCCTCTGCTAGCTTCCTGCTGTAATTATCCACAGCTGAGCGCATTGTCTCCCTGCTCCCTCTTTTCATCTTTTTCTGCCCTTCCTTTGCTCCTCTTGCTTTTAACTCTTCCTCACTTCCTCCCTTGTTCCTCTGCCCCCCAACCTGCCCCTTATCTCCTCCTCTCTGTAGCCTCAGTCCAAAAACTGGCTTTTGTTTTGTTCCTGTATTTGTTTTTTCCTCCAGCTTGCACACTTATTTATCTGAGGTCATTTTATACCACCACGAACGCGGTTTTATTTAACTTTTTTATCCATCTGCCTTCCTTCATTACTTTACATAAGCTCCAATACAGACAATTTGGAAACACCTTTTGTTCAAATCCTTTTCCCGTTCCTTTAGTGGAGATGATGTAAAGGTAAATGTTGTGATGCCGTTTGATTATTTCAACGTAGACCCTAAAGATTTGTTCACGCAAAACCCATATTTAGTTTTTTAATCCTCCTTTCTCCTCTCCCTCCCTTCCTTCGTCCTTCTCCACACCACCACTTTCTTCTCCAGCTGCAGAGAAATTCCCTGGTGGACTTGGCCCGATCTCTCTCTTTCATTGCTGTCTTTCTTTCACTTGCCTCTCTTCCTCTCTTCCTGCCTCTCCTTCTCTCACAAGTTGACCTCTGTTCGTCTTTAACACTGTGCATTATTCAGGCTCTGAAAGACTAACGGTCAGCAGTAGCCAGCAGAGGAGACACCTGGGTTGGAGGGGACAGAGGGTGGCTTGTACAGAGAAAGAGAGGTAGTGGTTATAGAGATGGTCCTATACATCATGCTGGATGCATGTCATGGGCTTTTCATCTATCTCTAGCCTGTATACTCACTTCAGGTTTGCTATGGAAATGCCTTTCTGGGATTCAGCAAGGATTTATTCATGGATTTTATTCATTAATCACCTAACCAAACCAGTCCTACCTTTGATGGGACACCTTTGCATCATCTTATGTTTTCATTTATTCTGAAATCTCAGAATAAAGGCCAAATTACACACAATTGCACATTTTATTTTGTTCAAATACAGTAAACTCAATTTCAATAGTCAGTTCAATATTATGAAAAATATTCATACATACTAATGATGTCAGGCTAAATATTGGGGAAATGTATATACTGTCAAATAAATGAAAAGGAGTGGTAAATCATGTAAAAGGTTGCTTGTAATCTGAACTTTTTTCTCAATTAGAATCTGGAACAAGCTCACACAGAGTGTATGATAGAATCAGACATTAAACAGATATGTTTTTTTTAATGTCTCTGACCTCTGGTGGACAACTGAGTTTCCAAAGTTAGCTTATATGAACTTGAGAACTCTTCAGAAAATGACATTCAGATAATTCCTTTTAAAAATATTTAACTTCATGTAGACACCATATAGCTACTATTGAAACTTTTACCTAATAGAAAATTTACTCTACAGGTGAAAATGTCACATTTAGAATAAAACGTGACCTCCCTAAAAATTTCACAATCATCAAATACAGTTGTGATTGTTTTTATTTAACCTTGATTAAATAGAACATTTTTATTCAGCTGTGAAATACTTCTTACTAAATGTAATCTCGTTTCCTTCTTTGACTCCCAGTGCCCAGTCAGCCTCCCCAGAATGTGCGAGCCATTTCTGTCACATCAGACGAGGCGGTAATCACATGGGCCGAGCCTCCCAGATTGACTCTGCACGGCGTATTGAAGGGATATCGCATCGTCTTCTGGGCCGTCTTCCCAGATGGAGGTGGGCTGACTGTGTCTGTCATCTTTCTTCCACACCATCGCTGGTAACCGCTCAGCCCTTGATCTGAACATCTTTCTTTTCTATGTGTCTCCCAGAGTGGGGTGAGATGCAAAACATAACAACCACCAAGGAGCAGGTGGAGCTCAGAGGCCTGGAGAAGTTCACCAACTACAGCATCCAGGTGTTGGCCTACACCCAGGCCGGAGATGGAGTCCGTAGCAACGTCCTTTACATCCAAACTCGTGAAGACTGTGAGTCTTTAATTTAGTAGATCTTTTTCACAAAGGATAGACCAAATAATAAACACACATACAAGAATGTGTGAATTGCTTTGACCGCATCTACTCGGCAGGTCCAATTTTTTTTTTACTGCTTGGTTTAGGTAGCAGTGTGTGGGAGGCAGACAGCCAGAGGGGTTAGAAGAGGGTCTTTGTAAGGCTGAGGATGCTGATTAAAACCTCTTTGTTCTCTGATGTGCCATTACCAGTGCTAATGAGAATTATAAAACCAAAAGTGTGTGTGTGTGATTAGTTAAGGAGCCTTAGGGTGTGGGCCTGCACGTGTGTATGTGTGGAAGGGTTAAGTGTGTGTGCATGTGTAGATTTCTTAGCATTTGTCTGTGTGTGTGTGTGTGTGTGTGTGAGATAGACAGTGTGTTTGTATGCATGTGTGCATACAACTATTGTATGTGTGCAGGTCCAGCTTAGCACCCAGGACAAGGAGAAGGATTAATTCTTTGTGGCTTAGAAAGAATTAATTTTGTGCTTACACTGTCGGGCTATGGATTACATCCGTATCCGCCTCTCTTCTCACTCCCTGGGGCCAAGCAGAGGAGGAGGCAGGCGTCTGGAGATGGAGAAAATGAGGGAGAGAGGGAGCGGAGGAGTGAGGGGGGAGCAGAGATTTTAAGAAGTGCCATTTCAGAAAAGGCCTTTATTCTCTTTTCCACACTGTATTTCCATTTTATAAGCTGGCCTCGCTGCAATAGCTCTTCAAATATGTGTGTGCGTGTGCGTGTTTATCCATGGCCCGCGTGGAGTGTCTCTTTCTCCCTGATGAGGGTTGACACTGTGTCCAGGGGCAACCTCTTCACATACTGTGCATTCAACCTCCTCTGTCTCTCTAGGCCTCATCCTTCCGTTTGCCCTCAGTTCTCTCTGTAGCATATGGAAAAGTGTTTGCAGTGCAATTGTGCATACAGCCACTTCTCAGTCTGCCTTTTTCAACCTGTGTCAACCTTCAGACACAAAGACAAAAGTCAGTAAGCATTAGAGTGAAGGAGATGGGTTCACCCTGCAGTTATTTTTCATGCTCTTTGCAAAGGCCACACACCTATGGTGTCATTCATCTGTGTGAAAATATGAATGCATACGTGTGAGTGTATGTTGCTTATTCGCAAGATTTTGAACTGAACTTTAAATGTTCAGTGGTAGGATTTAAAAGGATCCAGTAGTAGTAGTAGAGGTAGAATATTAATTCATTCATCAATTGTCTACTGCTTTATCCTCCACATGTGGGTCGTGGGCCCACGGGAGCGAATCCCTGTTGACAAAGGGTCAAAGGCGGGGTACGCACTGCACAGGTCGCCAGTCCATTGCAGGGCAAACACAGAGAGACACATTGGCACTCACATTCATACCATTGGTTTATTTAGAGTGTCCAATTAACCTCTGCCTGTTTTTGGGTGGGAGGAAACCAGAGAACCCAGAGAAAACCCACGCACACACGGGGGAAACATGCCAACTCCATAGAGGATGGACTGGGTCACGACCTCAGGTCTTTTTGTTGTAAGGCAACAGTACGTGCCAATACTCCGCCGTACGGCCCAATTGTAGAATAGAATATTCATAATTAGATTTTGGTTACCTTTTGTTTGTAGAATGAGCCATTTTCTTCCATGGGTTTCATTTTGTTTCAAAAGAATCCGAGAATTAACAAACAAAACACTGGATCTAGACTGGACCTCGACACAGAGGCTCCATTCCACAATCACTACTGCACAGATTCAAAGTTCATGTTATGTCACCAGCACAAAATGGCAGGACCCACATCTGGGATATTTTGGCTCTTGAATCTAATCTTGAAGTTATGGCTTAATAACCGATTTATATGATAAGCAAAATCATATCATAAAACATGCTTACACTCAACCACCAACTAAGAATTATATATGAATCAGACAGAGTAGCCACTGTATGGTTTATATAAGGTGCAATGAAAAGAGAGTCTTTTCATTCAAAGAACTGTTTAAATGAGTAATAATAAATAAACAAAAAGGAGTTGTAATAATGAAATGATAAAAAAAAATGATACAATGTGCAAATCTAGGTTGTGGACAAAAGCAGCACACAATGAAAAATAGGATGATGTGTATTAGTGCAGCAGCTAACTTGTATTCAGTTATGAATCATTTTTTTAATTTGATTTTTTTCTCCCTATGATTTGCGGGTAAATTATAAAACGTTGGAGAACTATGACCTGGATCAATTAGAATCAACACAGGCATTCTTTGTACATGCAGTTTTCCAGAGGCAAGGCTGAACTATTCAAATTTAATAAAAAATACTGGGTAAAAAAATCACATATGAGGAGCCATAACCAGTTAAAATCTGGCATTTTTGCTTAAAAAGTAAGATAGATAGAAATTGACATGAGGCAGAATCACAAAATTATTATTATTATTTTTTACATGTGAACCAATCACTAAATGTTATAATGCCAACAGAGCTGTAGGGTAAAGTTCTGTGAGTGACAGCAATTTAGCCAAGGGTGTGTTTTTGTTTTTTGTTTTTGTTTTTTTGTTTTTTTTTCATGCAGTGTACAAAAAAAGTTCAAATTCATCATTATTGTCTTAAATCAGTGTATTGTACACACAGAGAAATGTAGCTAGCATTTTTTCTCCTCTGTATGATTCAGACCCTGGACCACCAGCTGGCATCAAAGCTGTCCCCTCCTCTGCTAGCAGTGTTGTGGTGTCCTGGTTACCCCCTCATAAGCCAAATGGAATCATCCGCAAATATACCATCTACTGCTCCAGCCCCGGGTCGGGCCAACCGGTGAGTTAGAAGAGGGGTGCAGTGAGTTTTTCAGGAGTGCAAGGTGGATGAAAGAGTTAAAAGGGGGAAGAAGACCATCCAAACATGGCTGAAGATGGGGTCAATTTTAAATGTAGCATAAAGCTTCTGTTATAGAATTAGCATGATGACAAGATAAAGGAAATTTGATAATGAGGACGTTCTACATTTATGTGGATGTGTATCTGTGTGTGTGTGCGTGTGGTCTAGTGCTGCAGTCTCAGCAAGATGTGCGTGTGTGAGATGAGCTCTCCTCATACCGCAGTGTGTGTGCATGCAAAGTCAACCTCCAGCCTAATTTGCATATCTGCGTCTCATCACGTTGCCAGGACAACCTCATCTGTTCATCAACGAGGGCAGAAAACAAGCCGACAGCAAGCACACACTCTCATTTACACACAGATACACACACTCGCATGAATAAATACACACTCACGTGTGTGTGTTTGTTTCACACCAAGCATACATGCATATATGCAACTCATGTTTTTGTGACATGAGTGAATGAGTGAATGCAGAAGCAAGAAATATATCCAGTTTGCATATACTTGCATACACAAACACACACACACACACAGGCACACACCACAAATGTATCTATCTACAAATATACATCCATCTTCTTAGTCGCTCATTCACAAATCACTCTCTTTTTGTCTATCTATTTACTGCTCGCTCGCTCACACACACACACACACATACTCTCTCTCTCTCTCTCTCTCTCTCTCTCTCTCTCCCTCTCTCCCTCCCTCCCTCTCTCTCCCTCTCTCTGAAGCCCCCATGCAGAGTTTGGGATGATTACTATGTAAATGAGTGCGACTGGAGAGATGGAAGGAGGGATGGGGGGTCAGACACACCGTGTGGGAAGTACTTTTGTTCCTCTTTTCATTATCTCTCTCTATCGTTCCCTGGATCACTGCTATCTCCACGCTGGAGGAATATTTTAATATCCGTTACAGCAACACACACTCTGTCAATTCTCCCTCCCCTCCTCTCAACATATACCCACCCACCCATTCATCCATCCATACTTACGTACATCCCTCTGTCCATACCTCTGACTGCAGTGGAGAGTACTGTACATAGGCAAATGCACAGAGATGAAAGAGTGTAAGAGAATACATTAATAGATGTGAGAGTTGGGGAGGGGGGAAATGCAGAGATGGCGTAAAATGGAGGGGGGGTATCTGTGCATGGATGGAGTGAATAGCAAGGAGTGGGCCCATAGCTGACAGGGAAATGAAGAGTGATGGCAGGAGGAGAGGGAAATGATGGTGCAGTGGGGTAAAGGATCGTCAGAAAGGTGAGCAAAGAGAGGACAGAGACGGGAGGAATGGATGATGAACAGGAAATAAAAAGCCAAGTAGATTCCTCCATGACGGCTCGTTCATAAATGTGAAAAACAACAGGAATACCGGAATGTGTTTGCCCAGAATAAACTGTTGTGCAGACAACAAACCATCAAGCCAGGACAGTGCTCAGCAACGCTGCACTGTCTTTGCAAGTTTTACCGGTCTGCCACATCTACAGACTCTTCAGACCATTTGGCACCAACTCACAGTCATCAATTCATCTGTGCATGAGTGACTGCCACTAAGAAAATGTGACTCAAACTGGTTGGGTATAGTAAAAATTGTGATTTCGCTGACAGCAGTTGATGGGAGGAATGTGTGTTCATATGTTTGTGCATCTACTGTGTGTGTGTGTGTTTTGAAGGGGCAGTGACATCTATATGTCTAGACAGCAGACACATGGCTGGGTTAAAACAACTGCAATTACACATCCACCTCCAGGTCATGAATGCCACTCTATATGTGTATATTCCTGCATGTGGACTTGTGCTCGTTTATGTTTAACGATTTATCTGCCCCTCTCCACTCCACTCCTCTCCTCTCCTCTCCTCTCCTCTCCTCTCCTCTCCTCTCCTCTCCTCTCCTCTCCTCTCCTCTCCTCTCCTCTCCTCTCCTCTCCTCTCCTCTCCTCTCCCTCTCCCCTTCAATGTTGATGCCTGCAGAAGATATAGGCCTCATTAGTGTACGACTGTTCATGATATCTCTGACTGTCTCATTTGTCTGTCTCCCATTGTCTTTCTCTGTATCATATCTCTGTTTGCTCTCCCTGAGGAGAACAGATGAGAAGAGGGGGTGGGCTTTACTCCCCCGACCCAGCCCTCTTATCTCTCCCCCTCCCTCCCTCCCTCCAGCGCCATCCTTTCACACAGTTTTGCCTTATCATAATATGCCCCAGAACCTCTGCGCCCTCGAACCCATCCTCCTTTCTTTTCCTGTAGTGCTGACTCGTGGAGAGGATACAGGGTGGAGTTCACGTTGAATGATGTTCACTCAGCCCTTCGCATTAATCCTGCCTTTACACTAAAGTGACAAAATGATCTTGTCTTTGGCATCCCCCAGAATTTACTGTGTGGCTTAGCACCTGTGATAAAATGCCCGTTTTGTTAGCAGAGCACAAACACGTTTCTTTGACATACAGTATATTAGTAGGGAGATTCAGAAAATGTGTGGAATATGTCTATATTTTAACTTTTCGTTAAGTTTTCTGGTCTGTCCGTATATTACATTTTGCTGCTCATTTCCATGAAAATTCTGGGTGAAAGCACATGAGCCAACCAGTAGATCCTTAATAATATAAAAAATATAATATTCCGCTTATAAATTCTGTTTTCCACATTCTCTCCCCCAGCTGCCCAGTGAGTATGAAGCCAATCCTCAGCTGCTGTTCTACCGAATCACCCATCTCAACCACCGGCAGCAGTACCTGATCTGGGCTGCAGCCGTTACCACAGCAGGCCGTGGTAACTTCAGTGACAAGGTCACTGTGGAGCCAGCAGCCAAGGGTGAGTCCCTGTAACTAGAGACTCCGTACGGTTAAATTACACACAACTGTGGTTTTGGTCATGTTCAAGTGGAAGGAAAGTGAGGTTAAATGTATTTAGATGTATATATATTTTACAATTGTTACAGTTAATTATTAATTAACAATTGTTTCAATCGTGGTTAAAAGATAGGTGGGGCAATTTACAGGCCTCAAAAAGAATTGCTGCATATCTCTGCCTGAAAGTCCAGTGGCTTGCACGTCACCAAGTCAGTTGTTGTTGTTTGTGGATGAGACAACACTGATTTTTACCTGCATTTTCTTGTTTGCTCTCTCTCTGTCTCTGCTTCTACACGCCCCTCTTAGGAACAGTTATGACAGTGCTAGTATTCCTCTTCAACCCTAACCCTCTTAGTGACAATGCCATGAACTAAAAATACACTTTTAATGGATGCTTTGCTCTGTATCCCCTATGACTCTGTGAATTGTGTAAATGATACCTCTTACTTTCCCACTTGCTCCATATACAGTATCTCTATTTCAGCTTATTTTTCCCCTGCCTTCCCTTTCTTTTTCTTTGGTGGTGCTTGTTTGGACATGAGGTGATCTATTGATCACAACGTTCAGAGGGCACCAACTACACTGCCCCCAAACTGGAAAATAATAAGAGAAGAGAGCAGGTGGAGAGAAAGAAAATTACACAAACAGAATCAGAGCTAACTAATACACAACACAAAAGCAAGTGTTTAAGAAAAGGGAGAGGGCAGTTAAATCAATAGACTTTGGATTAATAGAAAATAAGAGGAAAAAAAAGGGAACAAAGCTGAATAAAGTGCCCATTGAACCATGTTACACTTTTCTAAATCTCTCTATTTCCTTGACTGCTGGGAATGGGGTAGGTCAGCTGTCAGTTGTAGGCAGTGTCCTCTTGACTTGCCCACTCAATATTTCATTCAGCCTTAACATTGGTGGACATGAGTGCTACCACTAAGATGCCAAGTTTGAGCAAGAGAGAAAGAAAGAATAATAATTTATGGATATTTTATCTTATGCTCTCTGCTCCCATCTTATATTCATATTCTAATCTTTGGTGGACAATGTCAAATTTAACATTTCTTATCCACCAAGTGTGAATCCCAGGAAATACAGTACACGTTTCACATCTCAGGATATTGATCCACATCGAGATGCCTCTGCAGCATTTGTTTATTTGGTTTGGAAGTTGTTTATTTGACATTGGCAACATAATCTGATTGGTACATATTAATTACACCTTTGCTCTGTATTATGTGCTGTCTTGGTTTTCATGCAATTATCTCTCATCCCCTCTTTGTATATGCCTGTTCTCTTCCTCCCCCAGCCCCAGCTAAGATCTTGTCATTTGGGGGCACTGTAACCACTCCTTGGATGAAAGAGGTGCGTCTGCCCTGTAGTTCAGTTGGAGAACCAACACCTACGATAAAATGGACCAAAGACAGGTGAGAATCCATCACTGCCCATTTGTTTACCGTACGAAGCTATGTGCACAGTGCTGCTGCGAGTCTTTGAACGATGGGTTTGTATGAAAGCATCTCAGGTCAGTTCTTTAGCAATGTCATATACAGTAAGTACTGCGTCTTTATATGACCTTACAACGCAAGTACAATGCCCTTCTCGCAGGTGAATATCGACAACACGAAATATCTACCTGTATCTTTTATTCTTCCCTTCACTGTTTTTGTGCATAAATAGAGTCTTAATTACACAGACCAACGTCCACAGCAAAGGGAGTCCTTTTCCCCATAGAAATCACTGTTCCTGATGTGCCTGAAAAACTTCATTTGTTTTCTTGTTTTTTAGTAACATGCAACAAAAAACTTTATTCATTATGCTTTGCTGCATATTCTTTGAGGGCCACAGAGGAGCTAGAGCCAATTCCAGCTGACACTAGACCCTAACCCTAACCTACCCTGGTCTCCAGCCTATTGCAGAGAAAAAAAGAACACATTCGTATTCACAGCTAAGAACAAAATTATTATTTTGGACTATCTTTGGATTATGGAAGAAGCCAGAGCACCTGGAGAAAAGGCACATGCACACACAAGGAGAATATGCAAACGCCACACAGACAGGATGGAATGGTGACACAGTGGTTGGCACTGTTGCCTCACAGCAAGAAGGTCCTGGGTTCGAATCCCTGTTTCCATGACCATCAAAACATGTCATAGGCACTGACATGCAATCTGGAATTGGTCCGCGAGCGCTGCTCAGTGCCCACTGCTTCTTGTTCTCAGAAGGTTTCTAGTAGAGGGTTGATAAAATGCAGAGGATTCATGAACTTTTTTGCTTCCTTTTTCTTAGCGAGGACACAGCCATCCCAGTGTCTCTGGATGGACAGCGTCTCATTATGACCAATGGGACGTTAGTGCTGCGCTCTGTCAAAGCAGAAGACTCGGGTTACTACACCTGCACAGCCACCAACACCCTCGGCTTTGACACCATCATAGTCAACCTTTTAGTGCAAGGTAGAAGTATAACATGAATGCCACTTTCCCATCAATGCACCTACAATGAGAAATGAACTCTGAGCTCTGTGCATTCTTCCTCAGTCCCCCCAGACCAGCCTCGTCTCACGGTCTCCACCACCTCCACCTCTTCCATCACTCTGGCCTGGATACCAGGGGACAACGGAGGTAGCTCTATCAGAGGTAAAATGTCTTTCCGTCTGTCTTCTTAGGTTCTCGCATCTCTTTTTTTGTAGTTTTCATGTCTAAATCGGAGACTATACAGCTGGATTTATGCTGTAGAATAAGAAAGATACATGGCCTATCATCGTAGTCCATGTCTTTCACAGTGTTATCATGCATTCTGATCTATTACTTTAATCATTGGAGTTATGAGTTTATACTTAGTTTTTTTTTTACTTCTGTATGTGTCTGATTATCTAGTTGGTCATTTCTGTTTGAAGATAGATGTGGCATTTGTGCCTTAATGGTCAGGCATGCAAATATTGTAACAGTTCTGTTTGTTAGTATAAAATGTATAAAGGGTCACTTGTTTGACTTGTGTAAGCCCACATTTTATCCATCTAGAGCCCTGACAGTATATTGTTGTGTCCCTCACCCCCCTGTTAGGAAGTTACTGAAAATTATTTTCATTTACATGCATCGCAGGCAAACACTCTAGAAGTAAATACTCTAATAATAATCTAAACTTTTGTGCCGTGTGTTATGGGTATGAAGCAATGCATTTAAACAGTGATTGTCCACTAAATCAGTAAGTGCATATATCATTCAGTGTCTCATACGTTCTGTCTGTATATCTTTAATGTGTAGCAGAATGACTGTGAGTCTGTGAAGCCATCTGCACAATCGCCATCCAGAAATCTGTTTTGCATTATTGGTGCAGTGGCATCTGCAGACTATTCCTTTTCTGATAAAATATGTTTTCAGCTGGATATGCCACTATTTTCGAAGCCTTAGTATATAAATATATATATTTATATATATATATATATATAAAAATGATGATTTTATCTGTTCTATAGCAGACTGTTATTGAATTGTTCTGGTCAATACTCTTCTGCTCTGTTCTGCCGATGTTCTCTTCTGCTCTGTGACCAACAGAGGGTGACTGTAAAACTTATTAACAAACACACACTGCAGGATCTGCACATGTTAACCCTTCTAATGTTTTTTACTCTACCACGCCATCTGTTCCTGAGGGAGAGAGAGAGAGAGAGAGAGTGAGAGAGAAAAGGACTGTACATAGCGCTGAGGAAAAAAACAGTGGTAGACAAGCATGTATACATAATTATTTACAAAGAGAAGGAAAGACAGACAGAAGGAATTACAAGGAACGTGTCTTTGAGCAGAAAGATGTTAGCTCTTCCAGGCAGCTGATTATAAAAATCTTCATTTGCATAGATGCTCAGTCAGCATCATCCCAGTCTTCAGGTTTGTCGGTAACCAATGGCAACTTAAAAGGAGAACAACTAGACCAGGACTTCTCATCGTGGGGACCCAATGCCCTGCACGTTTTAGATGCTTTTTTTACACACTCCTGAGTCAAATAGTCACCTTGTCTTCAAGCTCTACAAAAGCCTGATAATGACCCATTTATTTGAATCAGTTTTGTTGGAGCAGGTAAACATCTAAAACATACAAGGGGCCAATGGGTCCCCCGGACCATGATTGAGAAACCCTGTAACTAGATTATCCTCCATTCAGTGCCTATCCAGGCAAAAAAAATACAGTCTGCCACTGCCACCTAGTGGACAGTAGAGGTATAAGTGTTGTATACTGTATAATTATACCAAGAAATAAACGGCCATACATTTTAATTTATAAAGTCATCTGAAGCAAGTTTCTGACATGAGTCAGATGTTTTTATTATTACAAAGCAGTCATAATCTCAGGTCTCACAATAGGCTCCAGTTTTAAAATCCCCTCTGACAGAGACCGAGACAAGCAAATGAAATCATCCCCACTACGATCTTTGGTCCTGCAACAATCTTCAGTCCATACTCAAACTACAAATTCTAATCCCTGTATTTACTGCTAAATATACAATACAGTAAACAGTCACTGCTAACTGCAATAATTCATTGATAAATGTATGCTTGAATATTGCTGCCTTGTTTTATATTCTGTTTCTGATTCTTTTCTGATGTTGTTTGTTAGGTCTCATTTAATATCACTAGGACTGTCTAGTGACGTAAAGGTTAAAAAAAAGTCCTTCATCTTAACCGGCAAAGAGAATAAATGATCTAATAAAGCAAAAAACAACATGCCTTTTTTTGTTTGTATGCAGGTTTTGTGCTGCAGTACTCTGTCGACAACACAGAGGAATGGAAAGATGTTTTTATCAGTTCTACTGAGCGCTCCTTCAAATTGGACAACCTGCGCTGTGGCACCTGGTATAAAGTAAAGCTCGCTGCCAAGAACAGTGTTGGAGCTGGACGCATCAGTGAGATCATTGAAGCAAAGACCCACGGGCGAGGTGAGAAGCCTGGGTAGATGAAGGTGAAAAGGACAAATGAAATCCATAGTTTTCACAAAGGAGACATCACATTTCAGTGAATGGCCTACAACCAAATCCATTCATTCATTTAATCTTACCACGATTAGTTTGACTGAGATCATAATTATTAGATTTTTATTACTTATAGGTTTCTGAATTGAAGCTGAATTGTGGAGTCATATAGACCCTCTCTTTATATTTTCCACTTTCCTATTTTCACTGACACATCTCATACTGTAGGTAACCATCCAGTCATTTGTCACGATATTGTCTGTTTGCATTGAAGTTTGAAGATGTTTCACCTCTCATCCAAGAGGCTTCTTCATTTCTGAAGAAGCCTCTGAACTGAAGGGACATCTTGGATGAGAAGTGAAACGTCTTCACGCATAACCTCAAGCGAGTCCAGTCGCCGACAGCTAACTACTGAATCATGATATTGCGTCTCTTCCAGAACCCATGTTCAATAAGGATCAGTCAGTCTTCACTCACATCAACTCCAGCCATGCCCGCCTCAACATCCAGGGTTGGGCCAGTGGAGGCTGTCCAATCAGCGCTGTCACACTAGAGTTTAGACCAAAGGGTGGGTCACTGCTTCTTCAGTTTGTATGAGTTTGTAATATTTGAGATTATTGCCCAACAAAATAAAGACAGAAAGTATTTGTTAAATGAAGTGAGACTTGACACTGCGAACATGTTGCAGGTACATGGTCATGGCAGATTGTACGTACCAATGCCACCACAGACGTGTTCCTGGCAGAGTTGCATGAGGCCACCTGGTATGAACTGAAGATGAAAGCATGTAACAGCGCTGGCTGTGGAAATCAGACCTCCCAATTTGCCACACTGGACTTTGATGGCAGTAAGTTTAATATTCATTTAATAAATGGCAGACAAAAAGTAGTTTTAAATATGATTGTGAAAAGGCAGTAACTCATCTTGGCTTATCGTGGGTTTGTGCAGGTACAATCCCACCAAGCAAGTCGCCCTTGGAAAAGAACGATGATGTCAAGACGCTGTTTTCTATTGGCTGTCCCGTCATCTTGGTCACCCTGGGTGTTGCGCTCCTCTTCATAATTCGCAAGAAACGCAAGGAAAAACGGCTGAAGAGACTAAGAGGTGAGATTAGAAGTAAAAGGAGGAACAATGCAGTCTCCAGATGTCAGACAGAAGCTTGAATATAATCTATAGAGTAGCATTTATTTTATTTTAAGACTGATTTGTGTCAGGGAAATAATTATTTATTATGTTCTCTGCTCTGCCTAGATGCCAAGAGCCTGGCTGAGATGCTGATCAGGTAAGGCTGCGTTTTTTCCTTCCCCAAAAATGATTTAGTGTTATTCAAAGTCCATTTCAAAAATCTTCTTTTCTTCAAAGTTATGTATAAATGTTGTCCTTTTCTTTTAAATCTGAAATAGTAAAAACAACCGCAGTTTCGACACCCCAGTGAAGGGCCCTCCCCAGGGCCCACGCTTACACATTGACATTCCCAGAGTGCAGCTGCTAATTGAGGACAAAGAAGGCATCAAGCAAATCGGTGAGAGGAAGAAAGACAGAGTTGCTGTGTGTGTGGATCAAATTATGTTGATGTCACATTGTTTGAGATGGAATAGTCTTTTGTTTTTCAGGTTTTTGTTGTTTGTTTTAAACATTTTCTGTAATATCCGTACAGGTGAGGATAAGGCCACGATTCCTGTGACAGACACCGAGTTCAACCAAACTGGAAACCCCCAGAGCTTCTGCACAGGTGTATCTGTTCATCACCCTGCCCTCATCCAGAACACCGGCCCTTTGATTGACATGTCAGACATTAGACCAGGAACCAGTAAGTGATTATGATCAGTAATTTTGTCGTTAAAAGCTGACTTACCAATTAAGTTAGTATTATCACTTGTCGCCTAAAATCCCCTCCTTCTTTGAAAACAATGCAGAAGCTGTACTGTTGTTGAAAGTTATTTTTTGCCTTTACTTTTAATCACGTACCAGGCAATTCCCTCATAGATACCTAATAGTTGCTTGTTACTAAGAACATAACCAAATCTCTGTGTCTAATTTAGTAGTCATTTACTAATCAATTCATTGATTAATTGCTGCAACCTAAATTTAATCATATCTTCACCATCACAGATGACCTTTTGCTTTTTTCTGCTTTTTTTTTGTTGACTTCCCTCAATGTTTCTGCATCCATTTATCCACAGATCCAGTGTCGAGGAAGAGTGTGAAGTCAGCCCACAGCATCAGAAACCGCTACTCCAGTCAGTGGACTCTGACCAAGTGCCAGGCCTCCACGCCAGCCCGCACTCTCACCTCAGACTGGCGTACAGTGGGCTCCCAGCATGGCATAACCGTCACAGAGAGTGACAGCTACAGTGCCAGCCTCTCACAGGACACAGGTTGGCACAGATTGAAATGACACTGAGCATTACAAATTCAAATTTGCTGGAGAATGTGTTTATGTTGTGGGCTACACCTCAAAAAAGTCTGTATTAAATGTTTCTTTCATTCTGCTGTTACAGACAAGGGTCGCAACAGCATGGTATCGACAGAGAGCGCCTCCTCCACCTACGAGGAGTTGGCAAGAGCATATGAGCACGCCAAGCTGGAGGAGCACCTGCAGCATGCCAAATTTGAGATAACAGAGTGCTTTATCTCTGACAGCTCATCTGACCAGATGACCACAGGTACCAACGACAATGGAGACAGCATGACGTCCATGAGTACACCATCGGAGCCTGGTATCTGCCGTTTCACTGCCTCGCCACCCAAACCCCAGGACTATGACCGTGGCAAGAATGTAGCTGTGCCCATTCCACATCGTGCCAAGAGTGAGTGGCTGTTGCAATGCAGACATTTAATTGAAACGTGTTTTTTTTCATTTCACATTTTATATTTAAAATGGCCCAAAGCAGAACAAATAGTATTAAATATATCACAATCAGACGTTAGAGAGCTTCAGTGCATAACCCTTGGGGATTTTGTTGGTGTTAGATGATGTAGGTAACAGGACACTATCTGCCTCTGTTTGGTCTCTGTGAACAGAACTGATGCAACATTATTTGCATTCTGTGTCATCTCTTCTCCATCTAAGCAGACTCTATCAAGCAATACTATCAGAGCTGACTGAGGGAGCGTTTGTTGGAACTTACTTATGAACAGTAGAATTTACTTCTGAAACGTTTTGTGAGCACTTCTTTGTGTTTTCGGACATATTCTAATCTGTCCGCTAATCTGTTTGCTTCCCCAAATTCAACAAATCACTTCCTGTGTGCGAATGTTGCCAGGCAACATGAGATCTACACACTGCTATACCGAGAAGACAGTCAGAGAGATAGTCATATGGAGCTGATAGGTTTAATGTGTGAGCTAATTTGTCAATGGTATAAATGTGTGGAAAAAAAAAAGTTACACACTACAGTTTTCAAGTTATGTTACCTTATGAAAGCAAACAGATAGAGAAAAGTTTCAATGGTTAAAGGAGAGTGATTCTAAATGCTAAAAAATATATGACAATAATATATATATACTTATATATAATATAAGTTTTTGTGAAATGAGTCACATGTCGTTCCACAATGACAAAGCAAATTTGGACTTTTCCCTCTAGGTGACTACTGCAACCTACCCCTCTACATGAAGTCTGACCCCTTCTTCCGAAAGCAGTCGGAGCATCATGACCCATGTCCAGTGGTTCCACCCCGTGAAGCCTCTATTCGTGGCCTGGCCCAGAGATCATACCACACCCAGGGCCGTCATGTGACTATGGACTCAAAGCAGCAGGCCCTGACCAAGGGTCATTCTGGCCTGTCTAACCTGACTTCCTCTGGGGCATCCTCTGGAGGAGCAACAGGGGGTGGAGGTTGTGGGAGTGGTGGAGCATCTGCTAGCTCCAGCAGCTCCACACTTCCCCAGAGGACTCTCACCATGCCCGGCTCCTCTGCCTCAGCAGCTCAGAGTGCAGCGGCTGCTGCTGCTGCTACTGCTGCTGCAGCTGCTGCGGCATCAGCATCCTCCGGTGGAGGTGGAGCAACAGGGGCCACAGGAGGAACCCCAGGAGGTGCCTCCTCATCATCCTCCAAGATGGGAGGATCCAGAGACTCTCTCTTGGAGAGCAGCTCCTCGGGCTTAGGCAGACTGCAGAAGCAGCGGGATGGAGGGGCAGGGGCCTACTCCAAGTCCTACACACTGGTGTAGCCTGCCATCACCGCGGCCTGTCACTGTAACTCTTTAAAGACTGCTGGTCAAACTGGCATTTGCCTGGAGCCTCTGTGGAAAAGCGAGCTGAGGAACACACAAATGCACAGTTGAGCCGTCAGGGCCTGCGCTGTGCCAGGCTGCAGGAGGCTGGTTGGGTTCCCATCGACACTACTGTATGAAGGGGTCAGAGGTGGCTCTCCACAGCACAGGGGTTTGCCTTCCTTTCTGCCTGATTGCTTTCTATAATTATTATTATTATTATTATTATTATTATCATCATGTCATCTTTCTCTCTCTTATTTCATCACCCTGGAAATCACTTTGCCAAATCATAAATGATTTATCTTTTCACTTTTATCTTTTACTTTTCAAGTAAGGACACTGTATGCACAAAATACTTTCACCGAGCACTGTCTGATCTTCTGCATCAAGACGGTGGTAGATTGAACTAGGTTTGCTTGAGTTTTCACACAGATGTGTGTTGAAGTTTTTTAGTTTAGTTCTGATTCTTTTCTCTTTTTTTTCTTCTTTTTTTTTAAATCCGTTACTTTTCTCTGGTCTGTGATGGAAGAAGAGCTCATATCACAGTATTGTGCCATGGCGGGATGCTTTTACTGTATGCATAAACCACCAGCCTCTGGGTTACACTGGCTCTCAGAGCTTATTCCACCACGGATTCATACATAAAAGGCAGTGGAAGGACTGTCCAGTTTTGAGACATGGGCAATTTTCTTATACATGCAATGGATGACACAGCATAGTGGTCTTAACTGATGGTTTTATAAACAGACTCAAAACCGAGCAGATAAACAATGTCGGGCATCATCATGTGAAAGAGGAATCCAAAACCTTTTATTTTATTTTATTTTTCTCTGACAATGGGAATATAATCTCATGTGCACTAAGAAAAAGTTAGCTTGGATCCAAGTAACATAAACCTTCACAAGCCTGCGTGTGTGTGTGTGTGTGTGTGCGCGCGCGTGAGAGAGTGAGTGTATATGTGTAAATATGTATATGTGTACATGTGGCAGGCACACACAACAACAGTGGACATTTTAAAATCAATCTGTATTCTGACCACTTCGGCAGATCTGTATCACGACTGAACACCGCCCCCTAGTGTTCATTTTGTACCAAGGAAGGAGGATCTTGGGACAGTAACAGGGATGATGCTGATTTGAAGAAGTGGTTTCAAACGAGAGCGAGATAGAGTTATTTTCTTTGCTTTTCCTCTCAGAACAAAGAAGACGGAGGCCCTTTTATATATATGTTCATCCTGGTGCCACAATACCTTTATTATTTCTGACTCATTTTACCTTTTCTATCCCTCTCTATCCTTCCCCACCCTCACTTATCCCCAACCAGGCCCCCCATCATATCCATACAGTGTCACTGTGACCTAGTGCTGCCTTTACAGGCTTGTTATTGAAGACAGACGGAGAGAAGAGGTCCTATATGCACAGACAGGCAGAAATGCTGTTTGATTTTCAAAGACAACTTGCGTGGGTTGTTGGACGAGTGCAGTGGAAATGTACAGCAAAGTTATAGAGATGAAAACATGAAGCTAGACATAAACTTGGATTTATGGACGGACAATGACTTTGAGATTATAGACGGAGAGATCAAGTGTTAATAGAATTTGCAGTTGTGTTTGAGAAACGGGAAGGTACAACTCGGAGAGATAAGATTTTTCTTTAGAACTAACAGATGTGTTTTCAAGTCCCTCCACCTCACGGAAATTAATTTTAGCTTTATAAATAGTACTGTATTTGTTTATTTATTTTTCTTCTTCTTCGTCTCCCATTTCTGCTCCCAAAGCTTATTCCCATTACAAAGATTGTTCCAAAAAAAAAAACAACAAAAAAACACAGAGTTGCTCCAAATGTTTTGCAAAGGTAAAATGTAAAATCAGGGCTCTCGCAATAGAAAAAAAATGAAAAGATACGATATATATGTTTGTTTTCAAAAGTATGTACATATATATTTCTATTCAAATATATAGCAAATATATGAATAATGAAAAAAGCAGAGAAATATAGAAACTGTTCTAATTGAAAATATATATAAAAGATCACAAGACAATCGCTCAGAGTTAAGAAAAAACAACAAAACAACAAAAAAAACGCAGGAAGAAAGGAAGGAAAAGAAGGAAAGTTAAACGGGTAGCACAACCATGGACAGGAGACCTTGGAGAGAAAGGAAAATGGTGTGAAAGAAAATGACGTGGTGATGATACAATGACTCCCTTGTGATTTTGTAAATGTTCCAGCTACAGCAGGTAGCAGCTGAGAGGTCAAGCACAGTAAAGTCAAATTATAGTGTGAGATTGTGTCGCTGGTGAACTGTGGTCTACGGCTCAGTGCAGAACGTGTGGTGAAACAAGGACAGCCTATACAGTAAATGAGCCTATTGTAATATGTTGTATTGTACCTTCCAAAGGTGTGTTCACAAACTCAATGCCATTCTCTGACTATGGGTTAATGAAGACAAACAGATATACACAGATTTCTGTTTCTAATCTCTGTCATAGCAAGTTCTCCCCAGACTCTAGGACTGAAAGCCAACAAACAAATACCACAAAGTAAAACTGCTCATAAAAGTCGTCATCCCCCGCCCCCATGTAGTCAGAATAGAAATGTATTTTTTAATTTCCATTTTATAGATTGTTATTTTACATTTTCATTTCAGCATTTACATTCCAAGTTATGCAAAAAGAGAAAAATAGGACAGGACTTTTTTTTAGAAACCAAAAAAAACAAACCAGAGGGTTCCTTACTCCAGTTGTATGGATATTGGATGGAGTGATTAAATAAACTGCCTAACCTGCTTCCCCCCCCCCCCCAGTTCTACTGTAAAGTTACTTCCAAACACAGATCTACAGTCAGTTTGACCAAAGTAAATCTATCATCTGTCTTTATGGGAATATCCCGCCATCACATTTTTATTAACAATTTTTCATACTTTATCAGCATTTGATTCTAAAAGTATTAATTCAGCAGTGAGTGATTCGTTACTTATGACTTAGTCTTGACCCATTTCGTTTCCCCACAATTACATCAACACAGTACAAATGTTTTTATTCTTATAGATATGACACGACATCTGCAGTTTACTGTGGTGACTTAGTGACTGGCTGGATTTCCCCTCAAAGTGCAGAAACATACTTTCAAACTCACTCTGTGTCTGTGTTTGCGTGGGCAACTTCACACGCTATTTCCTCCCCCTTTTCCACATCTGTCTAACCAATCAGATGTCTCCCCCCCAACGACCCCACCCCACCCCGCCTACACTGTACCCCTTTGCCCACACCTGTACTCCATAATAGACTTGTGTACATAGAAAAGTGTTTTGTATAAATGAGTACTATTTTCGACATCTTCACTAGAAACCAGGGCACAATGTAAACTCTGAATACCTGAAGTTATTGTAATGAAACAGAAAAGAACTTAATGAAAAATGATATAACTATACACATACACACACACACACACACACACACACCCTTTATCTTGATTTATGGAGCAGTTGAAATATGTCAGAGTGGACCATGAATAGATTTCTCCTTTTACAGGACATTTGGTTGCATTATCTTTTTTTTTGTTTGTTTCTTTGTTTTAATATTTTTATTTTTTTTTACTTTGTCACAGATTTTGCCTTTTTTTCTAATTCCACTTTTTTGGGGGGAGGACAGCAGCATTGCATGTTCTGAAAATGTTGCTGGTTATAAAAGAAAAAAGGGACACGGTGAATTGAGCAAATTAAAAGGGGGGGAGGGGGGGTAACAATTAAAACGTTTTAAAAAAAAAATGCAGAAGTTGTTCCTTAAACTTTTATGGGGAAACATTGCTTCAATTTGCAAATTGCTTGTGTTTAACTCTACATTTTCTTTTCTATGAAAACAAACAAAAACAGAAAAAGAGTACTCAACACCTTGTGCAATAAAGCTATCTTTTTATGAACTGTGATGGCAGTCTCCATTCTTTCTGATCTATGATTTCAGGTAAGGTTGTGGGATGCTGCGATGATTTGTTTATTTGTAAATCAGTGTTACAAATGATTGAATTTGTTTTCTCCATATTTATTTATTTACTAAAAAAAATGTCAGTCATGCATAAATGACAACATACTCACACTCTTATCACAGTTGTACATATTCAACATAGAATTTTTTAATCCTTAATATGAGCTGTTTGAGCAGCTGCATGAGATCCAAGATATTACTGAAGTTTCTGTCACTAATCCACTTTTCTTTGTTTATTTACAGTTGTGGATCTATGTGCATTTTGTGGACATGTAGGATTGTGCATGTCCTTGCAGAGTCCCCCGGCTGTCTCTTGTCTCTCGGGCTCGCTGTACCTCTACCTGTACCACCATCATCCCTCTCTGTTTGTCTACTTGCCATTCTTCTGTTTCTTCTCTTGGAACTTCCTGAAATGGGTTTGGATGGTTGCAGCGGCCTTCTCAACTGGCACGGGGCCGAGTGGACGAGCGGGGGAAGGAGTGCACGTCCCATTGCTGGCATTGGAGTCTGAGCACGACAGGACACAGGGCACAGCCAGAGAGGTCGAGGCAATAGCCATGGAGACAAAGTCTGTAGAAGTGATTGAGTACAAACACATGGTTTACTTATAAAACTTTGATTCCATTCTGATTAAAATCTGAGTCATATGGATTTGACACTAGCAACTGAAAGTGGTAACATTAAGGCGGGCGTTATAATGGCAGAGACAGTACTTACTCTTTCTGTGCACGCCTATGCTGTTCCTCCTGAAGCCATCGAACTGAAACAGAACGCCTGTGTTAGGGGACGATTTCAACTGAATACACACTCTGAGACACGGAGTCACTGGGTGAGGATTGTGTGCAAGACACATCAGATACCAGTCAGGAATGCCAATTATCAATGGAACCATCTGATATGGAAACATTGTTCACATACCACTGTGGGCACAAATGTTAGACACATGTAAACAGATCAACAGAACAGGCACAACCCAACTGTACAGAATGTGCTGCTAAAAAAAATGACATGTCATGTACTCTGTGTGTGTCCTTTCTATCCACAGCCACATTAATGACCTCAATTACTGATCCCCTTAATTGGGATTACAGCACTTGCAGTGCAACAGCAAAGAAGCCGCAGGCTGGAGCAGCTTACACTGTTAACGCATCACACGGCTGTGTGTCTTTGCTCAGTCCCACACACCGGAGTCATGACCTCAGCCGTGACCTCTGGTCTCTCCTTTTACCAGAGAAGTAAGTGTCCTTCAATTTAACTTGTTTCTCAACCACCACAGCCCTTCTGTCCTGCTTCAGCCTGCCTCTGGTTTTTATTTGCCTGCTCGCTCTTTGTTGCACATGAATTATACTGTACATGAAAAGCCGGAGACAGGGTGACGTGTGCTCTTATGAAAACAACACCTGAGGTTTAAGTTGACAGACCTGTTTTTCTTGTTAAAGAGGGCAAGTTAAAGGTTGGGTAGTAGCCACGTTACTGTGGACAGTATAACATGTACACAGTATACACGTATGTACATAATAAGATTAGCAATGTCATTATTTCCACTAAATTAGTTACATTTAGCTTCTGTCTTGACTTATTCTATTCTATTCTATTCTATGGCTGGTGATGTTGCAGTTCAGATGTACCAAAAGTCAAAAATTCCTCTCTGTTGTGTAAATCACATCTCTCTGCATTTCCTTTCCAGTCCAGACTGAGACCAGCTTACATGCTCACATGCTGAGTCAGGTTTGACTGCTCAACGTTCCAAATGCACTCTCTGACCATTAGATAACCAGAAGATTTAAAAAATGCTAATCAATGAGTGAAATAGAAATTTGCACTTTTCATCGCCGTTCACGGCTTCATGTACAATAACAATTACAGGTCCACTGTGGCCTGTGATGACAAACCTCATCTGCTTTGCTGCTCCTCCTCCGACTGTGGGACACTGAGTGAACCTGCCAAGGCAAAGGCTGTGACACCATATAAGGTAAAGGTTCCTGTTGCCGTACAAACCGTACTCCTATCTGAAAGAGAGCAGGAGAACGCGGTCACTGCGGAGGTGACATCCCATTTCTGCCACTTTATTTACAAATACTTATTAAAAAAAAAGAAAAAGGGAAACGATTGGGAACAACAAGGGGAAAAATGAACATGTTAAATGTTTTGATGGTATGTGAATATTTAACTGCTGAATTGGTTAACAGTCAAGACATTTAATTACATTTGGATGCCATCAATATGAACCTGGTTTATATCTGACTCTGGCAGCTTGTTTTATAATAACATTTTAATATAACAA
Organism: Solea solea; assembly: GCF_958295425.1. NCBI lineage: Eukaryota > Metazoa > Chordata > Actinopteri > Pleuronectiformes > Soleidae > Solea > Solea solea. Next base: position 15,715,547 of record NC_081140.1, on the reverse strand, counting down.
CTTTCGCTTTATGACCCTGACAACCTACAGGATGATGAAATTGCAAACTTATGGTTAAGATTCCTTATAAATATTGAATGAATGCTTTCATATTATCATTTATTTTTTTTTTTTTTATAATTTTTGCTGCAATTATCTCAGTTCCATCTATCATTTCAATCATCTTACCGATTCTATGACTCTGACCACCATGTACATGGTTGTTAGCATGGTGACCAACATCCTGCCCACTGTTCCTTAAGCTTCTGTTAGTCCTCAGCGTTCTCTTCGCTTCTCGTCTGCAATCAGGAATGCAACAGAGCACCACTCAGGGGGAAGGACGTTTGACCACAGTGATGAGTATGTCCACTCACACGGGCTCGTCCAGTAAACACAATCACATGCTGACTAACGCACACACACACACAGACACATGGGGGTAAGACTGCTAAGGAGCTTTGCAGGACAGAAATAGAGAAGCAGTAATCTTTTTCCTCGGCACAACATTTATCCCTCAGGTGTTCCTTCACCTTTCCAGCAACAAAGACTAGATCAGGATTTATTTACATATGTAGAGTAAGAAAAAGAATAAGCTTAATATTAACAAGAGCAACTTTGAAGTGGTTTGCACTCCTGGAGCAAGAAGACCCACGTTCATGACCCAGTCGGAAAAGGGCCTTTCTGCATGGAGTTTGCATGTTCTCCCGTGTGTGTGTGTGTGAGGGTTTATTTCAGGTTCTCCAGTTTCCTCCCACTGTCCAAAGACATGTAGATTTGTGGATGAGACAAATTGGACACTCAAAATTGACCGTATAGGAGGATAAAGCGGTAGAAGATGAAAGGACGGATGGAGCTATTTTTTTTGCAAATAATACTTGTAACATAAAAAAACCATCACCACCAATATTTTAAATCAGATGTTTTTTTTGTTTTTTTTTTATGTTTTAATAAAGCATTTGTCAAAAACGAGTAAAGCTTCAAATCTCTATCTAAGTATCCACTCTTATTCTGACAGCCTAAATCTGACCTTCCAACTTCCAACTAACCAAAGTCAAACACTTATGTAATGAGGGTTCCTATCATTCCTAACAGACTCCCTCTCTTATGTCAATTATCTGTCACAATCAGACAGGCCCGTATCTCGGACATCACACACATGTAAATGCTTGTGTGTGACTGTGCGTCATAGTCTGAAACTAATGATAAGTGTGTGGGCAGGTGCCTGTACACATATTATCTCCCCAGTGTATTGGCACTGACGCAGCCTGCGCTTATCATGCTTGGGTATCAAGGTTGTCCTCTGAAGGAATGTTTACCTCATCAATATTGTCATTTCTTAACTTGATTATAGGCGTTTGGTGATGCTGGTGGCGGCGCGTAAAGTCTTCGTGCATACAGTGTGGGATCAGATAGAAACACAGGAATGTGTCTTACATTGACAGATATAAGATCTTCCCTGACGGCCAGAGAGCCACAGACATCTGGGGACCGACACAATGTGGATACACGTCCTCTTTTACTAAGTGTGGGGAGAAAAGGGTAAGAACATTATAATATTCTACAACACTATTGCACGTTTATGTTTGCATCCTTGTTTTTGAAATTATACATGAAACAATATACTTTTTATGAGGAGATTTGTATTGATACGGCATGTCAAATATGACTGTACCATATATTACATTGAGCTGGTTGATGATGGCTGGTAGAGTCAGTGAAATACTATAAATTGCATCCACCTTGTTACTTGTTAATCTACCTTTATTTCACGAATGGCACAAGTAAAAACACTCTGATCTATAACATCTGACATTCAACCAAAACAAGGAACAAAACATGACCTTTTTAACGTGGCTTTTACCTGATATTTATTATTTACTTGTCCTCTTTTAGTACTCTTCCTTTCACATTCTCACCTAATTTATTTATTTTGTTAATTCATCTATTTACTTAATTATTTTAACTGCTGATTCACTTATCCATTTCATTACATTTGATCTGTTACTAATACGTTTTTAATTTCTCTTTTACCTTCTTTAATCTCCTGTTTAGATCACCAATTAGTATTTTAGTCTCCTGTGTTTTCCCTCGCGGCTGTTTGTGAGTTCCATGATAGCACTTGCTCACTTCCTTTTCTCTCTTATTTTCCTCCCTGACTTCTCTCCGATGCTGTATTTTACATAATATCAGCCATTTGTCAGCTGAAACAGTTGTTAGGTGGGGTTGGGGTTATGTTTTGATTATGTTTATATCCTGTGAAGCACTTTGAGTTGCATTGCCTTGTATGAAAAGTGCTTGCTTGATTGATTGATTTCCTCATGTATATAACTTTTAACCCACAGTAATAAAACAGTAAAGGGTAACGTGTGATTTTGTGTCCAATATCACACAAAAAAGTTATTTTCTCTTCCACTAATGATCTCACAGGCTTCCCTGCACTTTCCAACACTGTTTGTTGTATTATTGTTAGACATCTACAAATGTTCTACATTTACATTTACATTGTAACAGAGAAATACTGAAGGCTACATGTGAATGAAATGGTTTTAGAACAAATGAACTGTAACATACTTTTGATTGTGGTGTTTTGTTGTCCTGTATATGTCATTAATGTCTGTGGTACAAACTTTAATCACAGGGTTCCTTTCAGCGTACCACGCTATCAGTGATGAGGCTGACCAAAGAAGAACAACTCAACACAGAGACGAGAGGCACTCAAGTGGATTCGCCATCATGTCGATAAAGCTTTCTAAACGCTTAAGCAGCAAGAAGAAATGTATGTTTTTTCTTTCTTTCTCCCGTTATTATTTTTTATTTTATTTTATTTTATTTTATTTTATTTTATTTTATTTTATTTTATTTTATTTTATTTTATTTTTTGTTGGGGGTTGGGATGTATATTTTTGGATAAAAGCGTCTGCTAAATGCTTAAATGTAAATGTATAGATTATAAATTATATTGGATTAGATTGGGATATTAGATAAAATAGGACTAACTCTTTAAAGCACCTACCTACAGTAACAGGAATAAATGTACAATTATTAAATTTCGAAACAATTAAAACAATCAGTATGATTTTTTTAAATGCTCTGAAGAATTTGACTCTGACAAGAATAATATTTACATTCAGCTGCACTTAATGTTTTTTCCCCATTGTAATTATAAAATGGAAAATCAAGCAGGACAAAAAAACAAACAGTGTGTTCCTGTGTTTTCCTCAAACCTCAACTAATATTTATATACATTTAGATCCCAGTCTAATTGTAAACTGTAATTCTAAACCCCCAGTGATTGCTTTGGCTTGAAAGAAATAAAATTAAGTAAATATAAAGTAAGATTAGCTCAAAAAGTTTAAATAATTACTACTACAAGACTAAATACTGTACTGATTTAACAGCTGATAACTACCTACAAACCCAGAACCCAGTAATTTAGTGAAAATAGTATAAAATTCTTCAGAACTAAAATTCCTTGCATGATTGAAGCATGAAGTAAAACAAGAACAAGTTTACCAATCAAAACAATATAACTTTTGGAAAGAAAAAAAAAATCCTTTACTTTATAATTAACTGGTTGAAATCGTATCAAGATTTTTATTTATAATGAATATGGTTAATGTACTGTACCTACTAATTTATCACCTTTTTTTCACAAGATCCTCCCGATCCTCCAAATGATAATCTCCGAGCACAGATACTATGTAACCTGGGCCTGGAGTTCTTCAAGTATGTACCAATGGACCCAGCATGCATGCTGGAGATCAGCACTTGGTCTTTGGAGGATCAAGCTCCTCAAGAGTCCAAAGATCTGCCAAATGCTTTTCTTCGACGTCTTTGGCTACTCAGCCCAGATGCCAGGAGTACTTGCTGCAAAGGTCCAAGTGATGCTCCAGATGATACCAACAATTTACCTGAGATACCGAATGGTTTGTGTAGAGAAAGCCAGTCCATCTTAAATCCCCTTGATCTAGTCACAGCTGTCTTTATGTCTGCCAACAACTTCCTTCAGCAGGAGATGACATGGCGCATGGTGCAGTGCCAGTTTGCTGTGCCCCTAGTCCTACCAAGTATGATTCCTGAAGAACCTAGTCACTTTCTTCTCTGGCCCATGAGAAGTGTTGTGAGCCATTGGACAAGTCACTTACCCGCACAAAATGAGAAGGTTCAAGAAGGTAATTTGGCAAGTACGCGCATGCCGATGGTTTCTTGTGTGAAACTTGGTCGCTGCGGTGTCTCCAAGTCACAGGTCCTCAACCAAATCATAACTGGACTCAAATCTTGCAACGAAACATTTGTACACAGGGGAATGGATGGAGGGCAGATTCCCCAAACACTATCCAATGGCCTGGTAGAGATTGGATGGTATGTCCCCAGTGAAGACACTTTGAGAGATTTTCTCCCTGTCCCTATGGTCATCTCTAACCTACGTGGTGATGCCAGCATGCATGAGAAATGCTTCAGCCTTCTATGTCAAGCTTCTTCAGTTGTGATTGTTTTCTGCGATACTCTTAGGGAAAAAGACAAACAACTTCTTGCTTCCTACAAAGACATGGCAAGCGAGCTCATAGTGGTTGACATGGACTCTGGGAAAAATGAGAACAGTGTTGTGGGGTTTGCTGGTCTAAACTTTGTAAAAGACATGGGGGTACCTGAAGGGTCAGTGCTGCAAGGGAAAGATTTGAGTGAGGAGGAACTTGCTCATAGGTTGTGTGAGATACTGAAAGAGCTGTATCCAGACAAACTGAAACTTGTTACACTAGAGGAAGCAGCAGAAATAGCAGTGGAGCTTGGCCTTAATTTAGATGAAGGGACACGCTGTAAACAGGCAATGGCCACAATGGAGAAAGTATTAAAAGGTTTGGATGGTGGACTTGACCAGTTTAAGGAGAAGCAGCTTCCTTTACAGGGGCCTTTGTGGAGCAAACTGACAGAAATAGAAAAGAAGGAGAGTAAACTGGAAAAAGAAGAAAAACAGCTTCACCTCCAACTGCGAAAAGAAAAGAAAGCCATTTTGGCTGAGTTGAGGAGCTACAAAATGACCCCAGCAATGAAGATTTTTACCAATGCGCTTTTCACGACAGATAAAGTTGAGAGGACCTTTTTCCTGAACTGGATGAAATTGAGGCTTACCCTAAAGCGAACTGAAACAGAAAGCCATACACATGATCTATTCACAGATCCGAAGACAGAAAGTCAAAATGGTATGTCTGAACATTCTGATCAGCTCTCAGATGATCAGAATGTCAACAATGACCTCTTTGACAGTGATAGCTTCTGTACAGACTCAATGTTTGAAGGCGAGAACTCTGATGAACAACCTGTCAATGCTGGACTGACTGAAAATCTTGGGTCCGCAGTTGATTTAGTTCCAGAGCAGGAGTTGCATATGACATCCAATGGTGCAATTCAAAGCGAAGGCATAACTGAAAACAGTTTTGAAGAACAAAACCAAGACAGTGATTTGGAGTCTAATGTATCCTTGAGCTGCCAAGAGACACAGCAATGTAAACATGAGCTAACACTAGCAGCCGCAGATTCAAACCCTACTGAACAACGTATGCACCCAGATGTTCCCACTGAACCACAGATGATGATGGATCTGGTTGAACCTGGACAGGTTGAAGTTGATCAGGTTGAACCTGATCCATCTTCACTGGGGCTTGAGCACTTTTTGCGTGAGATGGGCCTAATTTTTGACCTTACTTACATCAGCCCTGGCATTGGGAGCCAGAGTGTGTTGCGTCTACCCAGTTTAGCTGCAGATCTGCTCCTTTACGGGGTTCCACTTGAGCTAATGGATGGGGATGCCTCAAACATTCCCATTCGCTGGCTGGGCTGTGTCTTTGGAGAGCTCAAACGCCGACTCCCACAGCAACCCAAAATGAGAGTGGTTACAAATCTTGGCGTACATCATGCAAATAATGCAGAGGTTCTCTTGGCATTATTTGGTGTACAATTCCCCAATGGAGGCAAAAGAACCACTAGAGGGGTGTACATGGTTTTGCTCTGTCTCCCACAATCCTTGAGAAAGCCCATGAGGTGTGATTATCTACTGTTAATCAATGTAGACGGCCTCTGCTCACCTTCTCAAGACAACAAAATAAATACCAGGATCCATGACAATGAGATGGTCACTGTTGCAACAGCATTGAGCAATGTTATAATGCATAATATTGCTTCACATGCAAGTTCTGACTTTGAAACAGACTTCACTGTCATTGTCAGTGCGCTCCTACGCATAAAAGAATCTGGCCCCGTACCCAGCTGCCAAATCCTGGTTCAGGATGAAGATATAAACAGTTTGTTACTAGCCTCGCAGTTGAAGCGTGTTTGTGAGATGCTTCAAGATGCAACTGAGGTCAAAGGAACTAATAATTCAGATGAGCAAAAAACAAAGAACACAAGCGACATCACCTGTATCAAAGGGCCTTGGTCCAGTGCATCCCAATCTGATCCAGTTGATAGCCAGTATGGTAAGGCTGTTTTGAAGTTTAAAAGAAACGTGTTTGAGTCATTGGAAAAATGGGCAGCTAAATATGAAGCCACAAGTCTGCCACAATTTATGATTCGTTTGAGTGCAGTTTGGGATGCACTAAAAAAAGAATCATTCGCCACTGGTTTGCAAAATACTAACACAGCATTAGCATTTTCTTTATTTTGCATAGATTTTTCTCAGTGGGAGGATAGTTTTCTGGAGCACACAAAAAGTTGGCTATTGGGTGCAGAAAGAAAAATCTTTGCCACAAAAGAAAGGGCTTTAAAAGCTGAAATCCAAAATGGCCTTCTGAGAGCGTTGAAGGATGAAGTCAAGGTGGACATCAAAACAGAGTTAGACAAACTCAAGTCAGACGTAGATACCTATATGATGGCAAATGACATCCTCAAAGAGAGATTTGAAACATTACAGCCAATTTGTATGTGGTATATTGATGACCTCCGGGAGCGAGTAACTCAAGAATCAATGCAAAGGTTGGCAACAGCCAGTGAGAGTCATTGTTCTTATGTACAGCTGAACAAATTTGAGACCTTATTGGAAAAAGAGCAAGAGTCCACGCTGTGCAAACTCCTAGAGAACAGCAAGTCAACCAAAGTTCTCCTACAGGATGAAAAACTAGAGGAGGAGTTTGAGGCTGTATGGAATACGACACTGTCCAGCTTTGAATTCAGGCCTACAGAGAATGAGAATATAACTGCAAGAGTGACAGATATCCTGAGACAGAATCTGATCAGCCGTGGTCTCCACAAACACATGAAGAAAACTGAAGACATAAGCCAAAACCTGATATCTGGCTTCCAAGTTTGTGATGACCACTTTGGATACCGCAACAGGATAAAAAAGGACAATAACAAACTCCAGAAGTCAGAGGCTGAACAGGTAGCATGCACTTTGATAGCAGAATACAAACAGTTTGTAGCAGATAAATCAAGCTTAGTGGCAAATTTCTCTGACAGCTACATTACTGAAATTTTAGAGAATGTTGAAAAAACTTTGAGGGAAAAGTCTATGGAAATCAGAACAGCTTTTGAAGTGGACCTTAAAGTGTATCTGTGTAGCTGGGCGTGCCAGGATTTCCAAAAAGTACATGACCGCTATGCCAAAGACAAAGAGCTTTTGACATACATGACTGTGAGCAAGCGTACATACCTGGCAAAATTCATTTACCAGTTCAGGAAGAGGGACCAACGTCACAGGGTTGCACAAGCATTCACCTCCATAGTCATCAAACCTGCTGTTTTGGACTATATCTATGGGCCACTGGGGCCACATATTGTACAAGACATCCAATCTAAACAACAGCAGTATCAGTCCTCACGTGCCTTCAACCAAAGCTTGCTGGAAGAGCTGATAAAGGAAGACAGCTTTGAAGGATTTCTGGAATACTTGCATTGTTATGACGCCTACAGGCAGAAGAAGGTCCAGGACACGCTGGTGGCTTACCTCTCTGAATCAACCAGCGTGAATAATTGGAGGCTAAACCGACTTGGAGAAATTGTAGGAAAGATTGCAGCAGCAATGAGCCAAACAGCAGAGGATACAAATGGAGTGCAGCGCGATACAAAGCCACTGCTGGAAAGAGTGTGCCTCATTTTAGAGAGTGATGCAGATTTAGATGTCTCCAGGTCCTCTCTGGATGGACCTCTCTTCAGTATCGTCACAGAATGGGATCATTTTGTCAAACATTTAATGGAGTTATTGGCTGCATTGCGGTTGGACCTCGCCCAGGAGTTCTCCCAAAAAGTGGATGTCACCCAACTTCTTAGCTGCCTTCCAAGTGACCCCAAACAGTCCCTCTTCAACAGAGTGAGAGGCTGTGATAAGCGATGTCCACTCTGCAGAGCCCCGTGTGAGGAGGAGACAAAAGGACATCAGGTTCACAGAGCTGTGTTCCACAGGCCAAAATGGATGCTGCCTTTTGTGTCCGTTATCAGTTGCCCTGAAATTATGAGTGAGTGTGACTCAGTCCAGAACCAGGACATGAAGAGTACATGTGTGCCATGCAGGAACTTCCTTTCCCTCAACACAGACTGGGCCATCGACCCTGAGGACCAAAACATGCAGATGTCCAGTGCTTACTGGAGGTAAGTTAGTTCAAAATATTATCATGACAGATATTAAAATGTTACCTGGTCTATATTTTCTTTATATGCTGCATGAAAAAAGCTAAACGACCTTTCATTTGCAGGTATGTGTTGGTGAGGTTCAGAGAGAAGTTTCTTAGGGAATATGGGGAGATGGCAGCAAATATTCCTCTGGAGTGGAATACAGTCACTGCGGAGGAGGCTTTAAGCAGTCTGAAGGACGCTTACCTCACTAGACTGTGCTGATCAACAACAACACATTTTGGTGATAAAGATCGAGTATGACCTTGTATCAGACTTACAGTCACCACTGATTTTGATAACAGCAACATTTGTCAGAAAAATATTCCTGAGAACCACACTTTAAAACATTGATGATGGAAGCTGACTTTTTTTTTTAATTATTATATTATGTTTTCTTTTAGTCATTCCCTTAATAAGACATGGTCCTATCGAGAAATAATATATATTTTTAAAACATATCATATACCTTATTATTTAAATCCACTGCAACCCGATAACTTTTTAAACCTGTAATTTAGATGTGCAGATATGTAACATATTGTGTGTGCTAAGTCTATCCACAGTATATCCATAGCCCTTGTTTTATATGAAGACATAAACATTGCGATGTAAAATTCTTACTTGGAGGATGTGCCAGTGAAACAGTCAAACGTGTTACAACAATAGGAAGGGAAAGTATTTAAGTGACAGCAACAAAAACACTACAACTGTATTCCTTATTTGCTCTTTTTAAATACACATGGTCTACTTTACTTTTAGCATTTTATATTACTGACGTGTGCATGGATGTTTGCACCACAACATCACTGAAGTGAAGTGAATGAGATAAAGGCAAAGTCAAATGGTGAGAGCCACAAGAGGGCGATGTAGGATGGGAAATCTCAGAGACCATTAGTTTGTATATATAGATGCTGAATCTGTCTTGTTATTTCTTATATTAATCCATCAATTAATTCATTCATTTGTGAATCTGATTTTTTTTTTTTTTTTTTATAAAATGATTGCTTTTAAGCTGTTGTCACAAAATGTTGTGTTTTTTTGATGCATCATCATCATCATTTAAGAAAATCTCAGATGCAATCAGTAAATTAATAGCATGGTTAACATTACATCACTGCATTAACCTAGCAGTAGCAACATCACAATGATGAACAGCATCCTATCGCAAGGATCTATAGCAAATGATCCCAGTCGTGACCTTCAATTCTTAAAGGATTTCTCCACTGAATCAACTCTGAATGAAAATAAAGTCAGGGCAAAAAAGGTTAAAATGAGGGTGGGTTGCTGTTTGTTCGCACAAGCAACAGATTTACAGCATTTATTTGATCATACTTCAGTGAAGACCACTGCTCTGTATGTTGACTAAAAAGAAAAGCCAAATATACATTTGGACTGGTTTTGTTTAAACATTGTCAAATCTGACAGTGATGGTATGTTGAGTTGCATTATCCTGTAGTCAGTGACTTTTGAGATGTTGTCCAGGAAACAACGTGATTAACCTTTTGGTGGAACTGTGATCTGACAGAGATATATGGCATTCATCCCTCTTGTGGTGGAACTTGTATTATATAGAAATCTGGTGGAGTTTATTTGACAGCCAAAGCCATGGCAACCCAGAACTAACAACAACAGTTAACAACAATAGCTATTCAACGATGAAAACAAAAGTCAAGGCAACAATTCATTACTGCCATGTCTAAATGACAAAGAGCTATTTCAACATTATCAAAACGGAAGTTGAAGATTGTGGTGATGGTGAAGTAGCCTCAGTGTGTGTGTGTGACACGTTTCACTGTGGCCACTCTGAAAGAGAAGGTGGTGGAGCAGAGGAGTCAATGCTCAGAAATATATCCACCAAGCATGAAAAGACAATCTAATAGCATACAGGCGAGCTGTAGAGAATGTAGTGGCTTTATTCTGTGTTGTGTTTCTTGTTCCTTTTCTCTCTGCCTCTCCTCCCTTGGGTCCTGCTGTTGATTCTGTGTCTGTGCATTCTGGCTTCTGGACGTCTGACCCTCAACCGACACTCCTGCATATTTTTGTCTCGTAGCAGATTTATATCAGCTACGGTAAAATAAATAAATCATGATATTCATATCATGATTTACCATAAATCTGCCAGATCGCCTCACTGACTGTGGTTAGATGCAAATTGGCTGAACTGCTGATGAACTAAATCTTGACGTTACTTTACCTGCCTCCCTGAACCTGCTGACTGACTTTGTCTGTTCTCTATCAGCGAGTTTCCCTCACTGCCTGCTCCATCGTGGTTCTTTGCATGCTTCTCTGCCCGGACTCCTACTTAGGAAACAGAGCGTCAATCTCCAGTCAGGCTAAAGTAATTCCTTTAAACCAAGACACTCTTCCACTCATGCACCTGATTAATTCATTATTTACTGAAGACAACCTTCACTGTTGTGTACTAAATGAAATGCAATTATTATAGGGGTGGAGTGGCTCAGTGGTAGCCAAGTAGATCAAATGTTCCATTACGTTTGGAACAAAGCTGGGGTAAAAATGTGTAAACATACTGAGACAAGTGTTCAGGATTCAGGTTTTTTAATTTGTCACATGTGGATGTACAAGTACACCCCCAGTGAAATTACTTTACAACAAGCCCCACTGTGCAACTGTGCAGCAATAAAATAAAAATGAAAATACATTTAAATTTAAATTCCAGTTTTGCAAAAGAAGTAGCGATATTATATTATTTACATAAGCTATAAGTACACAAGAAACATATATATGAAACATATTGCACATGTACATAGCAGCAATATGATTTAAATATGTGTGTGTCTGTGTGTGTGTGTGGAGGATTCGTTGTATAATCTCCTCACGTCATGTCGTGCACAACATTTCCATACGCTGCTTCAAACCAGTGAATTAACAAAGTGAAATGAATTGCACACATTAATAACACACTTTAAATGACAACATGAACTCTGTGCCGTTCTGAGGAGGATGATGTATCTACTTGGGGAAATATATTTTTAAAGCACATTCCAAGAACAGGAGAGAGAGAGAGAGACAATTGAAAACAGCTGTTTGTATTTTCTTCTGTTTTGAAATCAGAATCACTTGTGGGTTTGATTTGCACTCACTCAGCAATAATATTTCAGCCATAGTTTTCTTCTGGTAAACTGAGGCTGAAGGAGGAAACATGTCTTTGAAATAAACGGATAAACATCGCCATCCATCCAGTAAACACTGCTGCGATGACTGTGTTTACTCTTTTATTGCCTCACACACTACAATCTGTTTGCACACTATGACATTTGTGTCATAGTGTGTTTAAATGTATTTATAATTTATCATTTCAGCTGCTGACCACATGATGTTGAGCTTGTGTCTTAGTGCAGGTTAGGATGATCCATGTCTTCCCTTGCTTGTGTGTCATGAGATTGCATCTTTGATTGCCCTGTTTGCAGTATATCTGAGCTGTGAAATAGTGTATTCTGTCACTCTGACACCTTATATTGACTCAAAACTAATACTATATCGCAGTCAGTTTTTTTTTGTGTGTGTGTGTGTGTGTGTGGTTTTAGTGCTGACACATTGCAAACAGCAAAAAACAGCCAGCCAATAACTGCCACCAGCCCCTGCCTATCATACACAGCTGTCACATTTCTGTGCTGTTAAGTACAAGTGGACCTGCTGACTGACCGATTACAAAGCCAATTCTAGCAGCCTGAGAATACGTTTGTAAGTACTTAAAGTACCTACAGTTCAACTTTCTCATCAAACTAAAATGAAAACAAAAGCTGCTTTAAAGACAGAACACACTCGGTGTGAAAAGGGCACTTTTTTGGTCAGTTAAAGTGACAAAGTATACATGAACGCTGATGGTTCTCCAGATAGTAATTACATACAATGTGACCGCGTATATAAAAACAATCAATAGACAGTTTGGTGCAGCAGTGAGTCACTGGTCTGTGGTCAAATCTATATTGACTTAAAGTGGATATATATTAAAAAACAAATCTCTTAAGAACAACATGTCCATGTGCAGCTGAGATGTGAACATAGATCCTTTTCTTCACTGTCTACTACCAAGATATAGCCTACGTTGAAAAGGCCAGGATGCAATATCTGCTCTGTCAGTCTTTTTTATTGTACTTGTACATAGACAGTAACTGCTTGTTTTTATCGCCTGTGGTGAATAGGACTTAATTTTTGTTTTTAAAGTCCTCAGATTCAGAGATGCTGTTTCTTTACCACACAAGAACAAACAGCAGCAAATCGTCCTCGAGCCTTCGAGCCTTGGAACCTCAGTGCTTCTCTAACACAATCGCATGTTGTCACTTTTTTGGTCCGAGGAGTCAACACATTCTGTCACCAGCAGCACTGCGCTGGACACAAATGTGTGAAAGTAGACCTATCTGGGGTGGAGGTGTTTCCTTTTCATTTACAGAGGTACCTGTGTTTGCTGATGTTGACAAAAAGTGTAATCTACTGAAAGTGTGACCAAGCTGACATATACAGTACAGGCTGCAGTGACAATAGTTTAGACTGCCATACCTGCAATATCACTTTAATGCTTAGCAACAAAGCACTGTTCTCTGGTTCAGGCAGATTCCATCATCTTTGTGGGTAAAAAAAAAAAAAAAGCAGATGAGCATAACAATGTCTTTGGGAGTGCAAGGACAGATTGATCAATGGAATCAAAGATGAGAGTGTCATCTGAGCATGAAATCAAGATGAACTGACACACAATCACACAATACAGCTTTTGAATGAAGCCACCCCATTAGTGAAATGTTGTATTTTTCTTTTTACATTTTTCTCTAAAAGCACTTCATTTTTTAAAAATGTTTTTTGCTAAAATCAATAGTTTTCCTCTTTCTAAAGACCCATCCCTCTGCTTTCACTCGAGCCACTACTACACTTCTCTTAATGATCATCCATTGATATTTGTGGTGCATTTCCCCCAACCACACATGGACTTCTTTTTAAAAGAGTGGATGCACCATTTAAAGGAAAAATAGACTCTAAAGTATGGCACACATGAGTGGACACTGTGATTGACAGCTAGCGTCATCCAAAAAGACGTCTGTGAACTTCCATTATTGGCTAAATCGTCAATCTCAGGGTTTAAAGACAGGAGTTCACATTCTAATGATTGATGTCACTGCCAGTTGCCACTTGCTCTCGCCTCATATTCTTCCCTTCCTTGATCTCTATAGTGTTTCCTTTCAGGTTGGCAGTGGGGTCCAAAACTGGGGCCATGAAAGTGGTCGAATGTACATTGAGACATATGAAGGTCAGAGCCATGATGTGGGGGTGTGAAGCCACGCTAATCTACTGTGACTGTTTGCTGCTAAAGGTGTCCTTAAGGAGCGCTGAGTCAAAACTTATCAGACGGTGACATTTCGTGAGGCAGACGTGCTGTGCCGCTGCACCCTCAAAACATCACAGTTTCAGTTGTGATCAAAATCAAAAAGTCAGCGTACTGCGGGATCATTTCTTGTTTTTGATTCTAACATGTTTGTTCACACTATTGCACACTTGAATATTGTATTTTTTATCATCTAAGCTTCTCAAATTCAAGCTTAATTCAAGTTTTACAAACGTCTGTCTCCACATTTCCCAAGCTTCAAGGGGTAAAATTGCACGGGATCTTTCTAAAAGGCTTGAATATGAGTCTTGCAGACTAAACACCTTTGATGCAGAACTGCCTTTTTAAATTTAAGCCTTTTTGTCTTTCCTTTTTCTGCACTGACTCATGGTGTATAATTTTTTAGATTGGGAGTAAGGATTCTGTCCCTTTATGTAAGCCCTGTGGTCTTGTGTGACAGAAATTATGAATTGTCTGTCCTTTGAGGGTCACATGAAGCCTTTTCTGAGGAGTTCATCTCAATTCTTGCTATAGTTCTTCTAACAGAACATGACAAGAAGTTTGTAAATTATGAGACAAAGAGATGGAAAGCACAGCACACGTGAGTGAATACAGTGTGATTGACAGATAATACGTTCCAACAGGTGACTGAATGTCTGTGGAGTTTGGAAAACTAACACGGGGCCAACATACAGAGACAAAAAAAAATAAAAAATAAAATCACACTGACATTTTCGCCTACAAATTTACAGTTAATCTTAGCTGCATGTCTTTGGACTGTGGGGTTTGAAGGTGACGGTGCTCGACACACATGAAGACGTATAAAAGCTCTATCCTCCACCACTCAGTGGCCCAGTGTAAATGATGCTTGCTGCAGTGATATACTCCGAGACAACTTTGTTGCATGCTTCAGTCGTCTCATACTTTCTGTTTTCATTTCTTCCAGCTGACTCTTCCCAGGACATCATTGCCACAATCTCGTATATACACATATATATATATATATATATATATATATATATATATATGTATAGGCCATTTGGGCCTCTGCGGTCTCTAAGCTGCCCCTAAGATGTGGAATGGAATAATTTTATAGTCGCTTGGCACATACAGCAGTGACATACTGTTAACATGTTACATTAAAAGTCAAGTCAGTGCCTCAAGGCCTGAATGCTCATGGTCTGGCATTTTTTTGAAAACATTTATAGGTGGACAAAGATGCCGAACAAACGTTCACTTTTCTTACAGACTTCAACAGAAACGGTGCTGTGCAAAATTCCTCTTGAAAATTGAAAAAAAAAGAAAGCAATCAATACCCACTGCTTCCCTGTATCTTGTCTTTACTGGGTTTGTCAGCAAGTCAGTGTTCAGTATTGAGGTGTCAATCTTGTATTGAATTGTCCCCCCCGATGTAAAATATGTGAAAAGACCCTGCACAGTTCTGAGTTGAAGGGTCATCATCACATTTAAACATTGGTTCTAAAAGCAGCCTCTTTCCACACACACACACACACACACACACACGCACAGGGGTCGGGGGATCTGCTGTCTCACATATACAGAGATATTAATATCCGGTTCATTTATTCATTATCACATTGATAATGTTTATCCTGTACACGTTGTACATTTTTGTCATTTTGTTATTCTTGTTTAAACAAGGGCTTTGTGCTATTTTTTATTTAATTTTAATCTTAATTATTTTTTGTGCTCTTTTTTTCTGGTACTTACTGATTCTGATATGGAACAACTGTAACAAAACAATTTCCTTCGGGATAATAAAAGGATTCTGATTATCTTGAGCTAAATGAACTTTTACCACAGATGTGAACGAACATGGGACACAGCTGCAAGACGGGAGTAATATTCACACACATATATACACATTGCCCTACCTCAAAATGGATGATTTATAGTTTATAGTTTTATGATAATGATTGTGATCCTGAAAATGGCTTATTTGATTATTATGTCTGGATGCTGCCTATTTGTCTGTGACCTTGCAATAATCTCTTTGTTTTTAACCATGTTGCTTCCTGTCTTGGCCAGGACACACTTGAAAAAGAGATTTTTAATCCCCCCCTGGTTAAATAAAGGTTAAATATAAAAATAAATAAAAATAAAATAGTACAGCTTCCTTCCCTGACATCAGTGTGAGGGTGGCAGCAGGTTGGAGTGTTGCAGTACAAAGCAACGATGGTGGATGTGTGAATCGCTCCAGAATTGTTCCAGTCCTTGTCTTCTGCAGAGTATTTATTACATTCCATATTTACAAGACGCTTTATTACAAAAGACACGACTAAGATAAGTAGCTATAGGAGAATAGATATGTTCGATTTCTCATATGGATTTTTATTTGTTCGTTTTTAGGAGTGAATGTCTTCTCAACCAGCACAATTAGATGAGAATCTGCAATTTTTGAAAGTCTTTGATGACGCTGTATGTGGATAATTTCATCTCTGTCCTCTCTGTGGAGACAAAAATCTAATTATTCCTGCTTTTTTTTCACGTGGTTGCTCATTTTCTCCTTCATTCAGAGAGTATATACAGACAACCAAGGATTTCAACAACAAATAGAGCAAAGGAAAATGTCATGCTCTCCTCTCTAGCATTGCTGAACAGTGGTCCTCAGCATGTTTTGTTAAACAGACCTGCATGAGTGTGAAGGAATAATGATGCAAACAATGCAAAGAATAAGTGGGAGGAGGCGCAGCCTGTAGATTTGAGGGAGAGAGCTTATGTCGTCCTTTTTCTTCCTCCCTCCCTCTGTCACTCTCGCTCAGTGCTGAATGAGACGCTGTGTCCGCCTGATTCCTCAAATCACTGGTGCTCTGTAAAAGCTGCAGAAAAGCATGTCTCACTTGAGATATAAGCTCTGGGACTAGAAAGAGAGAGAGAGAGCACATGCAAAGACAGAAAGCCAACAAAGAAAAAGGAGACGATAACATGCTGAACTGAAGAGACACCACACAGGGATTTTCTCAGTTTTACACATCTGCACAGGTAAGATTCCCTTCACTCTTTGCAATGACATTTATTGATTTTCTCAAGATACAAAAAATAAAACACCAGCATTTTACCACAAATGTTCAAATATTGCACTATATTTTATTTTCTTTGCTCAGTTTAAGCACAAAAAAAATGTAATCTTCATTATTAGTGAATAGAAGTTCTTTGGAATCAGCTACCAGTTACTTGCAAGAAGAAGGATCTTAGATTGTATTATATAATTAGCATATCTTTTGCTGACATTAAATGCTTGTATGAGACAATATGAATGATGAAATGCCTGTTGGAAAAACAACTTTTAAATGTAACTTATCTCAATTTTAACTTTAAAAATCATTAGTTTAATAATTGAAAACATGGATCCGTTTGAATAGATCCACACTTTGACATGTGGATCAATCCAAATTATAATCGTCCGTCAGTGTGTGTTCTCAAAGGAGCAGCAGCTGAACAGCAGTGGCCAAAATGTCTGATCAGTCCTGAGAGCCATTAATAAAGTGCTTTTAATAAAGTGGGAATTTCACGTGCTGCGTATGCTGTGTAAAAAGTTCATGTATGTAAATACATAGATTAGCCATGAGACAGTTGTGTAATCATGGAAGACTAAACATGAAATGTGATTGTATTTGGGCAAAGATACCCTACCTACATTTTTAACATGCAGCACAATATGAGTCATCATCAATCCAAAGCACAGTTGAGTTTTCTTAACGTCTAAAGGATTGAGTTTCAACACTCAATCAAAATGTTTATTTTTCACATTCTTGTTACGTCTGTATGAGAATCTTGTCAGCATGAATGAAGACTAAAGGAGTGCAGCAGTGCCTGAGTGCCTTTTATGTTGCGTTAAGGATAAATGTCGAGGGAAAAATAGCAGAAGCCTGTTGCTTTAATACAAACACTTAGTGGTATATATGTTCCTCTCTGTAAGATAACACAGGAATACTTTCTAACCAGCAGCTTCAAATACACATAAACTGGGGATGATTGCTTCTCATAATTCATCTTAAATAGCAAACATAACATTCTAAATTCAGATTTTTTCTGTTTTTTATTCTCTGTGCATGATGTGTTTGCACAACTTGAGTTGCCATTTGTCAGAGCCAATGCTGTTAAAGTGATTTTGACCTCTCCTAATGAACGAGTCAGCAGGAGGTAATAACATTTAGCCAGCATTTCACCATTAGCCCTGCAGAAAGACATCCTCACTGCAGTGTGAACTTCAGTGTGAGTGTCAAACACCTAGAAAGAATCCTACTTAACATCTCACTTAGGGAAATGGTGCTGTTGAGTGCCAGGAACATGTTATCTACATACATGCACGGACATGTTTGTCACATGTACATCTGCACTAAAACTGGTATGACGTTTGTGGGGCAGTATTGAAAATAAACAGCTTCTTATAATTCCATTTCAAATACTAGGAAAACCATAAAATCTGAATTGGCATATAACCGGCTCATTTTGGATGCATCAGCAGCTGCAGAATGATGGCAATGCAAGATTGATATGAATTGCTCTATTTAGGGAACGTCAGTCGATTCAGAGAGACAAAAAAAAAAAAACTGTGGGTATTTAGGAATATGGGAAGACAGGAAGAGAACATTAGCAAAACAGGGTGGGAGTCATCAGGAGTCGTCCCTCCTGTTTAGCATGTCGAGGGTGCTCAATTCTCATCACGCCTCACAAATTAGCTGCCTTTGCTTTCTACAAAGGCCATGGTAACAGTGTTACTAGGCAATGGTGGGTTTATCCACATAAGGTGGTCACATAAGGTAGACAGTGGGAACCTAAATGGGAGTGGGGAGAAAACTATTCCTATTCCTATATATCGATTATGAACATGTACGGAACAACTGGAAATCAGAGGACACGATGCCGTCTGCCGCTTAGAGACGCTGGATCTAAAATGATGAGACCCGCTGAGCAAGTAATGGCCCCTAACAGGATTTGAATTGGACTTTGGAAATCATCCAAAATAATCTTCGAACTGACTGCACTGATGTGCTTCTCATACTCAGTCACTGCACTGGAACCATCTGCTAAAGATTTTTATCAGTATCATCATTTATTCACACAAGTCATGGAAGATAAACACTCAGCTGCAGCGTCTTCAGTGGCTCTTCTCAACTCAGACCTTTTTTTTTTATATACATTTATTAAAAAGCACCACAAGTGGTTAAAAATCTATCATGATGATAAACACAGCTGTAAGTCATGTTTCAATTGTTCAGAAAAGTGAGCTCAGATTATTTGTGGTTTGCTAAAATATCAGCCTAAAATGTCCCGCTGACCCTGTCCCATAATCCCCTGCATTCTAACAATGTGCATCAGGGGCTGTCAGTGTCAGTCTGAACAAGATTTCTGAAAGACATTCAGTGTCTCCAGACTGAGGCGATACGTTGACACTTGTCTTGTTACGTAGACATTCATAACCGGATGGATTTAAATGTCTTATCTCATGTACGTCATGAGCAGTATCAAGTGTCAAACAGTTGGGACATCTCCCATAAGAATCTGAACTCCTATTTTTAAACCTCGACTTTGGCCAGGTCACGTCACGGAAGGTTTTGCAGCCAGAATTCCACAGACACCTGCAACCAGCGACTGGACCCACTGGCGTCCTTTCATATGTGTCATGCTTTATTGTCTCATTTCCTATAACAAAGTGTGACAATTTACAAAGCTGGCATCATTTACAGTTTACAGTAGAAGGCCAGAAATCAGTGATTGAGACCATTTGCTTTTTTTCCCCATAGACTTCCATTCAAATGGAGTTCTTTTTTGCAACCTCTGGTGGTTATTCAATAGAGTCTTACTTAAAGTGGAAGACTGTGTCCACTTTGTATGTACTGTCCATGAATTATCCTCATATGGTGTAATCGTAACTGTCTATCTATGTATTGACTGTTCTTGTAAATGCTGTTAACTTATACACATATCATAATCCTTTTTTTGTGCAGTTCCTCTTTTGTTGCCCCTTGAGATATAAAATAATGAATGACTTTGTAATTAATCCTATCACTTCAAGACTAAAGTGTTTTTTAGGCATATTGTGTAGTGTGTAATGGATTATTGATCTCCACTGCATCTGGTCCTCACCTCAAAAGGACACTCTCTCCCTGTGTTTACAGACGCCAGAAAGTAAATCTATACCCAGAGGATCAAGACGTTTATCTTATTCAAACTGAGGTCGCCCCTGTACCAGCGCTGGCAGCAGTAAACTGTACCAGGTGCATTTGTGAGTTTATTTCCAAACAGGGAAGCTACTGAACTGCACCTTACATTGCTACACTTCTTAGTCAGTAAGTACTTTCAACTGCATCTCCACACAGACCTTTAAAGGAGAAGTAAATAGATGAAAAAACTACTTTACCACCAGAATTGATTCCGTATGGAAATACTTCACTTAAAGGTCAGATGGTTTTCTTTTTTATGAAAACTGGCTGACATTAACAAAAAGTTTCTCAGACATCAGAAATCACTTAAAGTGCAGGGAATTGTTTACCGGGAGCACGAAAACAGTTTGGTGTTTTCAGTGTTGACTCCAAGTTAAAAGGCCACATACACAGTTATGTATGTATGGGGAACTGCTCATCCACAAGCATTAGAATGTCATGTACATGCAAGTGGTGGATTAAGAAGGCAATCCCACAGAAAAGTTCATCCTGTCATGACCCTACACGCCATGTGTTAGTCACGATAGCTTTGTCAACATGCTGACATTTCTCCCACTGTATGTGTACGTATGTCCTCATTAATTGGAAACAACTCCTGAAGCATGTACTGTTTTAAGAACCACCACATTAAGGCTAAATTCATACAAACAACTTTAAAATAATAATATCCTCAAAGTATCCACAAAGCCTTGAACTGTTCTTGCAAACTTCGCTCATTATTAAGTTATTATAGATCCAGTGTGTAACATTTAGGAGGTTTTATTGGCACAAATTATACACTTGTTTTGAAAGATTAGAATAATGTAATTAAGGCAAAGACCTTGGTCTACAGAGGCCATCGTCTTGTGCTGCCATGTTTCTAGAGCAGCCTGAATGCACATGCAGTGTGCTTTTCTCATTTTGAAGTGGATAATTACGGAAACGAATTGCATGCAATGCGCTTCCATAGATAATTAATACACAAATGAAGAAGTCTATTTAAACCCGATGCATAAATTAATTAAAAGGACGAAATAGGAAATGGCATGGAGAGCGGAGAGAGTAGTCACATATGAAGGTCATATCAGTTCCCAAGGGCATCAGGAGAACAGAGGAGTCCTTTTTGCACTCTGCATTCTCTGGTCGCTGAATTGATAAAATGTTATGAGATACTGAAAACCCCTGGGAGTGAGGACCCAGTGCCACTAACCGATGATAGCAGTTAGAATATAACGCTGTGAACGACACATCAGCAACTTTAAAAAGGTACAGAACAGATGAAAGTGTTTTGATTATTTCATTTTGGATGTGAGCTCCTGCCTTACACCTTTACGGGCTGCACTGAACAGTGACCAGGAAATTGATCTATGAGCTATTTGAAGGACGCAGCACTTACTGCAAAAGGTCTTGGGCCACCATCTGATTTGTTGTTTTAGCAATGCTATAATTACCACACAGTATAATTATTTCTTTATCACTTCATTGGAGCACAGCGTCTACAGGTTAAAGTGTCGAGTATAACACTTGGACAACAGCATGGGTTATTGATAAAAGTAATTTATTCATGACCTTAACTCATTTTAATTCCCACACAGTCTGCCGAAGGTCTGCGAACACACTTCTTTCCATATAGGAGTGTTTCAGAGTATAGATTAAATCCACTATCTTCAAATGCTGCTGTTAAAATACAACGAAAGAATGATGATTCTTTCTTTAAGTGAAAATATTTTCCCTCATTAGTCTAAGACGATTACCAGTGTCTGTCAGAGCAGTAATTTGATGAGTTTGGATCAAAACAACATACCTTACTTGCATAATTTCTCCCACTGCAGTGAGTCAGTGTCACCCTTACAAATTGGGGAAAGGGTTAAGCCGTTGAATGAGGTGGAAGGTGAAATGAAGTTATGATTGAATGTCAATTGAAGTCTATGAATAGGAGTTTTCTTCAGTAGCCAAGTGTGCACATACAGTTACGAACTGCAGGGACTTCAGTGGTAACTCACCATGCTTTGAAAAGTGTGCTTTTTCAAACATTTAAGCACATTTTGTTGCAGATTGCTCACTGAAAAGCATAAAACACACATCTTTCTTATAATTGCCAGGGATTCTTTACTTGCCCCAAACCCAAAATATAAGATACTGCACTAAAGTTTTAGCTATTTCCTCTTCCTGCGTCGTCCAAACAGGTGCTTTTGGTTTCTTGTTGCAGCACCATCACAAAAAAGGGTGGATATAATTGTATGCCTTCCATTCAGTGTATCAAAACAATAGGCTGCATATGAAGAAAGGATAAAATGTTATTATCATCAATTGAACAAATTATCCCCATCCTCATAAATGGTGAATATCTACTAAATGAGAAACGGTCAGCCCATTTACTTTTGTTGTTACTGAAAAATCAACTAGAAAGTGAGAATAAATGAATGAATAAACAATGGCTGATCATGTGTCAGTCGCACTGTGATTTAGTCAATTTCCTAAGAACATGTCCAGGCACGTGTTGTTAATACGTACGAGGCTGGGAGAAGCGGAAGAATACCAAATGTGATGTTTATCAGTTTATTATAATTCTTGTAATACTCACTGGTTCATTAAGGATTATGTTGTCCTTTGTATGTAGGTCGGCCTGCAGGGACATGGACATATTCCTGGACTTAACTGTGACCGGTAACACCAGCCACGAGACAGGTCGAGAAAAGCTCGAGGGAAGTAAACTGCATGGACTCAACCACAGCAACCCCCTGGACGTGTTCGTCGGCCTGGAGCTCCTTCTACGTTTCAAGCCTCTCTTCTTGCCTCTCTACTGTCTCGTTGTGGCCGTGGCCGGTGTAGGAAACACCGTGCTGTTGGCTTGCATCCTGGCCGACAAGAAGCTCCACAACGCCACCAACTTTTTCATCGGTAACTTGGCGGCAGGAGACCTGCTGATGTGTTTGAGTTGTGTTCCACTGACCATGTCTTATGCCTTCGACAGCCACGGCTGGGCCTTTGGGAGACCTCTGTGCCACCTGGTCCCATTGGTGCAGTGTGCCACAGTGTTTGCGTCAGTGCTTTCTCTCACTGCCATCGCCGTTGACCGCTATGTTGTTGTAGGTAAGGCCAGTGGTAGCGATAAGCACATAAGTACATAAAAAGTCACCTTCATATTTTCTGTCCACAGAGAGTTTTGCCTGCAGTTCCATTCATAGTATAGTGAGGGTCCGTGTCGGTCATGGGACGATGATTCCACATTCACATCGATGTTCTGGAGCAGTCGACACATTCACAGGGAGACAATGAATTTGGCCTTTATTCTTTTACTTTAGCACACTTTCAAGGTGTTTTCCATTTCATGAAATTGTAGACTCCCACTTCACTAATGTACTTTGTGCTCCACCACATTTATTCAGCAGCCTCAGCGACCACTTACATTTCATATGAAGGACAGTATGGCAAACCTGGAAGAGTATACATTACATTGTTAAAGACTAAACCTATGGCTTCCATCCTTGACACGTTCTGACATCATGAACTGTGGAATCAGAAGTAGTTACATTCAGATGTCTGAGTGGAAAACGGCTTTAACAAATATTGATATCAGCCATCCTCACGCAGTGTCTCACACAGTTTTAAATGATTGCATGTTCAATCGTAGGAATTGACTTCATCTTAAATAATTGTGCAGCCTTAAATACAGCATTATTTTTAAAGGATTAACGGGTAAAATTGTCCCAAGCGAAAGCGAACATTTGTAACTATTTTTCATTGTTTCTTTGTGCAGCAGTTTTCACCAGGATTATTTTATTGAAACTACAACTCGCATTGTAGATCTAATGCATGGCACACTGTACTGCTTTAAAGTTTGACCTATCGTATGCTATGTCTGAATAGTTTTTTTTTTCTTTCTGTCTCAGCTCATCCAGTGAGGAAGAGGATTTCTGCATGGGGTTGTGGTGCAGTGACTCTGGGTGTATGGCTTTTGTCTCTGGCTCTGGCTGCGCCGCCATCTCTCTACACTCGCTACCTGGACCTTCGACCGAGCGGTATTGACTTGGTTGTGTGTGAGGAATTCTGGCCAGATAGTGGCAATCTGCGGCTGCTCTATTCCTGCTTCATTCTCGTCGCCTCCTATATGATTCCTCTGTTGTCAGTCAGTGTATCCTACTGTGCCATAACTGTCAGCCTTAAACACTATTCAATACCAGGGGAGTTATCCAGCAGCCAGCAGCGCTGGAACCAAAAGAGGAGGAAGACCTTCTCTCTGCTGGTCGCTTCAGTGCTGGCCTTTGCACTGTGTTGGCTGCCCCTGCAGGTGAGTGTGCGTAAGAAGATCCAAAAATCAAAAGGTCTGAAATCAAAAACTGTTTTAGCTGCACAATCCCTTCTCTGCTATTACTTACCCAACTGTTCAGTCCAGCAGAATTTGATTATCTTGAGTTCATAAAGGGTGATTAGGAGGATTTTGCAAGTATCTGCAAATAATAAACTTGAAAACAGAGATGTGATTTTAAAAATAGAGCGAAGCTTTTATTGCCCTTGAGCTTGTTAGATTTGATACGGCAGGTAATTGTGTCTCCAAGACAAACATTGCATCCACAATGAGCCGTGCAAAAGGCTAACAGGTTGGGATTTCTTCTTCATCGTATTAAGGCGGGGTGATTTGTGCAGATGCTGGGCTTATTTCCTGGGGCACTGCTTCCACACAGATGGCAGTTTCATGCTTCAAGTCATGTTAAGCTTGTGCACCACAAGTGGCTTTTATTATGAACAGTGAAGCATCTGAAAATGAATGAAAGTAATGTTTAAATGTTATTCATTGTACAGTGTACATTGTACATTCTGCACATTTGTGGTGGGCTCCTGGACGTAAGCCTAAGCTGGCACAACAAGTTCATTAGTTCATGTAATGAGCATGCCACTATCACAACACAACATACACGTTGCTGTCCAGTGTCCCTTTATTCAGGGTCGGCGGGGTCAGACAAAATTATTTCCAAATCCTCACAGATTCTGTGCAGTTACGGGTGTTTTCATGTCATCGTGTAGGTCCTGAACTTGCTGCTGGACCTGGACCAAGAGTTCCACATCATTGGGAAACGCTACATAAACGTCCTACAGGTCTGCTGCCATTTGGTAGCGATGAGCTCTGCGTGTTACAACCCCTTCATCTATGCCTCACTGCACAGCAAGGTGCGCATGCACCTGAGTGGCTACCTGTGTCCTTGCCGCAAACGACAGAGTGACATGGTGGAGAGAGCGTCATCCAGGAGTTAACTGCTTCTTCTTCAGCAGCCTCATACGGAGCCTCATCTTCACTCAAACACCAACATCTGATACAAATGAAAATACAACAGCTTCTGGTTACACATTCGAGCCACTTTGCCCTTTCAGTCTTTGTTTTGTATTTTGTGACTTTAAAACATTTAGTCATCTCTTGTACAGGTTCACCACATGTAAATTCTAAGTGAGGTCACTTATTACAAAGATGCAGTGTAGTTAATTATTGTGATGTAAAGATTAACACAGTTGGATTCCTATGTTTTGTTGGAAGGCCGAGCTGCTGGTGTCGACATTAAGCAGATCCTGTTAGCTCAAAAGGTTCCAACAGGATAAACAGACGACAGGAGCTCTGTAACAAACGTATGCTGGGCGTGGTTACACTGATTACAGGGGGACATGTTTCACCTGACTTCAGGGAAGTGACCTAACAATGAACTCTTCTCAGCTGGCAAAAGAAGATGGAAGAATATTTTGTGTCGGCTAAAAATCTTATTCTTGTATCTTATTCTATATCAATGATGTCTCTATTGTATTACATATCACCCATAGTGTATAAGATAAGTTGTATAAAATACGCATTGCCTTTTGTTTTAGCGTCATTGCGTCGTATTATTCACTGTTACTTTGTTGCGCGTTCTAAACTTGTGTGTCATAGGTGCAAACAGATCAGTGGCCCTGTGTTTGTTTGTTTGTTTGATTCTGAGTGGGGAGGAAAATACGCACAAACACGTATCATTGCAGTGCTCTCTGTAAAACTGTGCCAAAGTGCCAAACTCATATTGATGTCACCTGATGAACAAAGTCTTGTTTTTTTTTTATTCTGTCTAGAAAACAAGACGGACACAATGATCAACTTAATATTGCGAGCATGAAGAATAGGCCCTGAAGCATCACTGTCCTGACACCAATCCTGTTAAGTTCCTACTTTAAGTTCCTACAATTAACGCTTTCCTTGTTTATCCAAAGCTGGTTATAAAGTCTATTTTTGTTCGGACTTCTTTGTTGAAAGGCTCATCACTAAACGTATTCATGTAATCTGAATTACATTTAAGCCACATTAATTCTGTTCAAGCTACAGTTTTCTTTATAATTATTATCGATGATTAAGGCTGAAATAATAATTATTTTTTTAAATCATTGATGCACGATGCATTGCAAATATTGCTTTGCATGGAAAATTGTCCATCAGCCTAACACGACTCGCTCATTTGTTCAATCAGCTAACTAAGTTTGCAGATTATAAAATACACAGTGTCTTTGGTCAGCCCACTGGAAGCGCTAAAATGCCCCGTGAAGGTTTAGTGCAAGGTAATAAAGCCAGATGCCAACTGTTAACTTTTAGCATTCAGGTTATTTTGCTCCCGGCTGCTCAGCAGATTGAGTTGTATTGGCTTTTCTCTCTAGGTGAACGTTAAAACTGCAAGGTTCACCTCCACTCAAAGGGATTTTTTTTGCTCTCATGCTGAAAAGGTCTCCAAGATTTATAGTTTTTTCCTTTAGATGAGAGGTCAGCTGTTTTTAGATGAATTGCACCTTCCTCCGGTGCCCAGTGCCAGGCACTGTGTCACTTAAGTATTAAAGCCTTTGCAAATAGGTTTGAACTTTTAGGAAGAGAGCAGAGAAAAAAGGAACAGAAATACAGACATCTGTCAGGCAAAATACCTAAAATTCACCTTGAGTAGCTCTCCTTGGGAATAAAAACCTTTGTTATTGTAAAAGCAATTTAACCAGGAGAGAAATGCAAAAGAAAGTAATTACTCATAACAATATTAATGTGATGATGAAGTCTTAACAGTGCGTTTGGTGCATTTGAAATAGGGAAATACTGAGATCTAAGGCATCTGGTCCTGAGCAGCTGCCCAGTTAATCCTCCACGGAGTCCAGACACTGATAGTGATGGTGGCTGAGACTGATGAAGGATGAAAAATGATTTATTTGGTGACAGCGATGGGCAGACAGAGGGTGCCAATTACAACAGCATGAAGAGTGGCACTCAACTGGCAGCCTAAAGAAAATGAGAGTGTGCGTGCATGAATAGTTTATCCGCACGAACGTACGCCAGAGCTTTGTTCCTGTACATTTACTGTATGGGTCACCAAAAATAAATAAATAATGCAACTTTGTCATTAGGCTTTAGGCACATCTAAACACTGAATAATGACTTGAGTATCTTCAAAACATAAGAACACTAATATTGGAGTATATTAATATAGGTTAAAAAGAAATGTTTTCTTCTTCTTTGTGTAAATATATAGGCAACAGATGTAAATTTGTTATTAATTATCTTCTCTTACGGTCACAAACGTGATGCCTTTTGTGTCGTCAAAAATTACCTTAAGCCAACGAGACGGCAATCATGTCCAGATTTTCAATTGTAGAGATGTGGAGACCTCTGAATTGTTTTCATAGACACTTTTGTGTAGACAAACCAGGTCATCTGTTTCATATTATGGATATTAATTGATATGCAAATTTGAATGTTTCCCCTGATGCAAGGGTGAGTGGTTTCTGGCAACAGCTTTTGTGTTTCACAAACAAAGCAAAATAATGCAGCTATGCTTGTCAAACATAAATACATGTATTTCATATCCACACATGTTGGTTTATGTCTGTAAATTAAAACCAAACATTTTTATTCTTTATTTTGTAACTTTTTCACCTGGTGACACTTTACATGACAGTACAGTAACAACAGAGTTATGGTTAATAATATATATTACTATGGTAATTACTATCTTATGCCTAATGCCATTTTCAGATTGATAATAACAACAGTAATATTGTTGTAATAAGGAGAATATATAAGTAAATTCCAAGTAATGTATTTGTATTACTGTCTCACAATACAATGCTTGGGAATCAGAATTAGTATTTGCCATATTATCATAATATCATACAAAAATGTATTCTCTCTTCCATGCTGCACCCGTTTCTATTTGTTATTACCAAGCTTTTATTTGGTGAGTAGTAAAGTAGGAAAAACTGTAAATACTTTAGTTGATTTGTTTGTAGTCACGCATTTGTCCAGATGAGCAGTGCAAACAACAATTATGAATTCTATAATTCAGTACAACAGCTATAGAGCTTGAAAGCTTAAAATGGCCGGTTTAGGTGTTTAAATGAGTTGTAATGAATTCAAATGCTGTATGTAATTATTATGGGGGTTGTGTTAAGTGATGGTGCTGCAATGAACTGCATTACACTGAAATGTGTTTGTAATATTTTTCCTTTCATGTCTAGGGCAGATTATTCAAGACAACTGTAAGGTTTAAGTCCATCACCGAGGCAAATATAAATATTATGATCTCAATAAAAAAAGATAAGACTGTCTGGAGTGTATGATGGTTTTCAGCCTTTAGATTACCTATTTGTTTGTTGTTTGTATAGTATGTCGTCCAAAATCACTAAAAAAGTCATACTATAGTATGTCGTCAAAAATCACCTAAAAAAGTCATACTATAGTATGTCATCCAAAATCACTCAAAAAGGTCTTAGTATAGTATGTCATCCAAAATCCCTCCAAAAAGTCATATGATAGTATGTCGTCCAAAATCACTCAAAAAAGACATAGTATAGTATGTCGTTCAAAATAACTCAAAAAGTCATAGCATAGTATGTCGTCCAAAATGACTCAAAAAAGTCATAGTATAGTGTCGTCCAAAATCACTCAAAAAAGTCATAGTATAGTATGTCGTCAAAAATCTGTCAAAAAAGTCATAGTATAGTATGTCATCCAAAATCTGTCAAAAAAGTCATAGTATAGTATGTCATCCAAAATCCCTCCAAAAAGTCATAGTATAGCATGTCGTCCAAAATCTGTCAGAAAGTCATAGTAAGGTATACCATAGAAAATCACTCAAAAAAGTCATAGTATAGTATGTCGTCCAAAATCTGTCAAAAAAGTCATAGTATAGTATGTCATCCAAAATCCCTCCAAAAAGTCATAGTATAGTATGTCGTCCAAAATCCCTCCAAAAAGTCATAGTATAGTATGTCGTCCAAAATGAGACAAAAAAGTCATAGTATAGTATGTAGTCCAAAATTTGTCAAAAAAGTCATAGTATAGCATGTCGTCCAAAAGCTGTCAAAAAGACATAGTATAGTATGTCGTCCAACATTAGTCAAAAAAGTCATAGTATAGTATGTCCTCCAAAATCACTCAAAAAAGTCATAGTATATAGTATGTCGTCCAAAATCACTCCAAAAAGTCATAGTATAGTATGTCGTCCAGAATGAGACAAAAAAGTCATAGTATAGTATGTCGTCCAAAATGAGACAAAAAAGTCATAGTATAGTATGTCGTCCAAAATCACTCAAAAAAGTCATAGTATAGCATGTCGTCCAAAATCTGTCAGAAAGTCATAGTAGAGTATGTCATCCAAAATCTGTCAAAAAAGTCATAGTATAGTATGTCTTCCAAAATCACTCAAAAAAGTCATAGTATAGTATGTCATCCAAAATCACTCCAAAAAGTCAAAGTATAGTATGTCATCCAAAATCTGTCAAAAAAGTCATAGTATAGCATGTCGTCTAAAATCTGTCAGAAAGTCATAGTATAGTATGTCGTCCAAATTAGTCCAAAAAGTCATAGTAAAGTATGTCGTCCAAAATCACTCAAAAAAGTCATAGTATAGTATGCCATCGAAAATCACTCAAAAAAGTCATAGTATAGTATGCCATCGAAAATCACTCAAAAAAGTCATAGTATAGTATGTCGTCCAAAATCACTCCAAAAAGTAAGAGTATAGTATGTCGTCCAAAATCTGTCAAAAAAGTCATAGTATAGTATGTCATCCAAAATCCCTCCAAAAAGTGATAGTATAGTATGTCGTCCAAAATCCCTCCAAAAAGTCATGGTATTGTATGTCGTCCAAAAATTGTCAAAAAAGTCATAGTATAGCATGTCGTCCAAAAGCTGTCAAAAAGACATAATATAGTATGTCGTCCAACATTAGTCAAAAAAGACATAGTATAGTATGTCCTCCAAAATCACTCCAAAAAGTCATAGTATAGTATGTCGTCCAACATTAGTCAAAAAAGTCATAGTATATAGTATGTCGTCCAAAATCACTCCAAAAAGTCATAGTATAGTATGTCGTCCAAAATGAGACAAAAAAGTCAAAGTATAGTATGTCGTCCAAAATCACTCAAAAAAGTCATAGTATAGCTTGTCTTCCAAAATTTGTCAAAAAAGTCATAGTATAGTATGTCGTCCAAAATCCCTCCAAAAAGTCATAGTATAGTATGTCGTCCAAAATCCCTCCAAAAAGTCATAGTATAGTATGTCGTCCAAAATGAGACAAAAAAGTCATAGTATAGTATGTAGTCCAAAATTTGTCAAAAAAGTCATAGTATAGCATGTCGTCCAAAAGCTGTCAAAAAGACATAGTATAGTATGTCGTCCAACATTAGTCAAAAAAGTCATAGTATAGTATGTCCTCCAAAATCACTCCAAAAAGTCATAGTATAGTATGTCGTCCAACATTAGTCAAAAAAGTCATAGTATATAGTATGTCGTCCAAAATCACTCCAAAAAGTCATAGTATAGTATGTCGTCCAGAATGAGAAAAAAAGTCATAGTACAGTATGTCGTCCAAAATGAGACAAAAAAGTCATAGTATAGTATGTCGTCCAAAATCACTCAAAAAAGTCATAGTATAGCTTGTCTTCCAAAATTTGTCAAAAAAGGCATAGTATAGTATGTAGTCCAAAATTTGTCAAAAAAGTCATGGTATAGCATGTCATCCAAAATCTGTCAAAAAAGTCATAGTATAGTATGTCATCCAAAATCACTCAAAAAAGTCATAGTATAGTATGTCGTCCAAAATGAGAAAAAAAGTCATAGTATAGTATGTCGTCCAAAATTTGTCAAAAAAGTTATAGTACAGTATGTCGTCCAAAATCACTCAAAAAAGTCTTAGTATAGTATGTCATCCAAAATCACTCAAAAAAGTCATAGTATAGTATGTCTTCCAAAATCACTCCAAAAAGTCATAGTATAGTATGTCGTCCAACATTAGTCAAAAAAGTCATAGTATATAGTATGTCGTCCAAAATCACTCCAAAAAGTCATAGTATAGTATGTCCTCCAAAATCACTCCAAAAAGTCATAGTATAGTATGTCGTCCAACATTAGTCAAAAAAGTCATAGTATATAGTATGTCGTCCAAAATCACTCCAAAAAGTCAAAGTATAGTATGTCGTCCAAAATCACTCAAAAAAGTCATAGTATAGCTTGTCTTCCAAAATTTGTCAAAAAAGTCATAGTATAGTATGTCGTCCAAAATCCCTCCAAAAAGTCATAGTATAGTATGTCGTCCAAAATCCCTCCAAAAAGTCATAGTTTAGTATGTCGTCCAAAATGAGACAAAAAAGTCATAGTATAGTATGTAGTCCAAAATTTGTCAAAAAAGTCATAGTATAGCATGTCGTCCAAAAGCTGTCAAAAAGACATAGTATAGTATGTCGTCCAACATTAGTCAAAAAAGTCATAGTATAGTATGTCCTCCAAAATCACTCCAAAAAGTCATAGTATAGTATGTCGTCCAACATTAGTCAAAAAAGTCATAGTATATAGTATGTCGTCCAAAATCACTCCAAAAAGTCATAGTATAGTATGTCGTCCAGAATGAGAAAAAAAGTCATAGTACAGTATGTCGTCCAAAATGAGACAAAAAAGTCATAGTATAGTATGTCGTCCAAAATCACTCAAAAAAGTCATAGTATAGCTTGTCTTCCAAAATTTGTCAAAAAAGGCATAGTATAGTATGTAGTCCAAAATTTGTCAAAAAAGTCATGGTATAGCATGTCATCCAAAATCTGTCAAAAAAGTCATAGTATAGTATGTCATCCAAAATCACTCAAAAAAGTCATAGTATAGTATGTCGTCCAAAATGAGAAAAAAAGTCATAGTATAGTATGTCGTCCAAAATTTGTCAAAAAAGTTATAGTACAGTATGTCGTCCAAAATCACTCAAAAAAGTCTTAGTATAGTATGTCATCCAAAATCACTCAAAAAAGTCATAGTATAGTATGTCTTCCAAAATCACTCCAAAAAGTCATAGTATAGTATGTCGTCCAACATTAGTCAAAAAAGTCATAGTATATAGTATGTCGTCCAAAATCACTCCAAAAAGTCATAGTATAGTATGTCCTCCAAAATCACTCCAAAAAGTCATAGTATAGTATGTCGTCCAACATTAGTCAAAAAAGTCATAGTATATAGTATGTCGTCCAAAATCACTCCAAAAAGTCATAGTATAGTATGTCGTCCAAAATGAGACAAAAAAGTCAAAGTATAGTATGTCGTCCAAAATCACTCAAAAAAGTCATAGTATAGCTTGTCTTCCAAAATTTGTCAAAAAAGTCATAGTATAGTATGTCGTCCAAAATCCCTCCAAAAAGTCATAGTATAGTATGTCGTCCAAAATCCCTCCAAAAAGTCATAGTTTAGTATGTCGTCCAAAATGAGACAAAAAAGTCATAGTATAGTATGTAGTCCAAAATTTGTCAAAAAAGTCATAGTATAGCATGTCGTCCAAAAGCTGTCAAAAAGACATAGTATAGTATGTCGTCCAACATTAGTCAAAAAAGTCATAGTATAGTATGTCCTCCAAAATCACTCCAAAAAGTCATAGTATAGTATGTCGTCCAACATAAGTCAAAAAAGTCTTAGTATATAGTATGTCGTCCAAAATTACTCCAAAAAGTCATAGTATAGTATGTCGTCCAAAATGAGACAAAAAAGTCAAAGTATAGTATGTCGTCCAAAATCACTCAAAAAAGTCATAGTATAGCTTGTCTTCCAAAATTTGTCAAAAAAGTCATAGTATAGTATGTCGTCCAAAATCCCTCCAAAAAGTCATAGTATAGTATGTCGTCCAAAATCCCTCCAAAAAGTCATAGTTTAGTATGTCGTCCAAAATGAGACAAAAAAGTCATAGTATAGTATGTAGTCCAAAATTTGTCAAAAAAGTCATAGTATAGCATGTCGTCCAAAAGCTGTCAAAAAGACATAGTATAGTATGTCGTCCAACATTAGTCAAAAAAGTCATAGTATAGTATGTCCTCCAAAATCACTCCAAAAAGTCATAGTATAGTATGTCGTCCAACATTAGTCAAAAAAGTCATAGTATATAGTATGTCGTCCAAAATCACTCCAAAAAGTCATAGTATAGTATGTCGTCCAGAATGAGAAAAAAAGTCATAGTACAGTATGTCGTCCAAAATGAGACAAAAAAGTCATAGTATAGTATGTCGTCCAAAATCACTCAAAAAAGTCATAGTATAGCTTGTCTTCCAAAATTTGTCAAAAAAGGCATAGTAT
This sequence comes from Solea solea, assembly GCF_958295425.1. Taxonomy (NCBI): domain Eukaryota; kingdom Metazoa; phylum Chordata; class Actinopteri; order Pleuronectiformes; family Soleidae; genus Solea; species Solea solea. The sequence goes on along the minus strand of NC_081140.1, from coordinate 15,681,874 downwards.
AGTATGTAGTCCAAAATTTGTCAAAAAAGTCATGGTATAGCATGTCATCCAAAATCTGTCAAAAAAGTCATAGTATAGTATGTCATCCAAAATCACTCAAAAAAGTCATAGTATAGTATGTCGTCCAAAATGAGAAAAAAAGTCATAGTATAGTATGTCGTCCAAAATTTGTCAAAAAAGTTATAGTACAGTATGTCGTCCAAAATCACTCAAAAAAGTCTTAGTATAGTATGTCATCCAAAATCACTCAAAAAAGTCATAGTATAGTATGTCTTCCAAAATCACTCCAAAAAGTCATAGTATAGTATGTCGTCCAACATTAGTCAAAAAAGTCATAGTATATAGTATGTCGTCCAAAATCACTCCAAAAAGTCATAGTATAGTATGTCCTCCAAAATCACTCCAAAAAGTCATAGTATAGTATGTCGTCCAACATTAGTCAAAAAAGTCATAGTATATAGTATGTCGTCCAAAATCACTCAAAAAAGTCATAGTATAGCTTGTCTTCCAAAATTTGTCAAAAAAGTCATAGTATAGTATGTCGTCCAAAATCCCTCCAAAAAGTCATAGTATAGTATGTCGTCCAAAATCCCTCCAAAAAGTCATAGTTTAGTATGTCGTCCAAAATGAGACAAAAAAGTCATAGTATAGTATGTAGTCCAAAATTTGTCAAAAAAGTCATAGTATAGCATGTCGTCCAAAATCCCTCCAAAAAGTCATAGTATAGTATGTCGTCCAAAATCCCTCCAAAAAGTCATAGTTTAGTATGTCGTCCAAAATGAGACAAAAAAGTCATAGTATAGTATGTAGTCCAAAATTTGTCAAAAAAGTCATAGTATAGTATGTCGTCCAAAATGAGACAAAAAAGTCAAAGTATAGTATGTCGTCCAAAATCACTCAAAAAAGTCATAGTATAGCTTGTCTTCCAAAATTTGCCAAACAGTCATAGTATAGTATGTCGTCCAAAATCCCTCCAAAAAGTCATAGTATAGTATGTCGTCCAAAATCCCTCCAAAAAGTCATAGTTTAGTATGTCGTCCAAAATGAGACAAAAAAGTCATAGTATAGTATGTAGTCCAAAATTTGTCAAAAAAGTCATAGTATAGCATGTCGTCCAAAATCCCTCCAAAAAGTCATAGTATAGTATGTCGTCCAAAATCCCTCCAAAAAGTCATAGTTTAGTATGTCGTCCAAAATGAGACAAAAAAGTCATAGTATAGTATGTAGTCCAAAATTTGTCAAAAAAGTCATAGTATAGTATGTCGTCCAAAATGAGACAAAAAAGTCAAAGTATAGTATGTCGTCCAAAATCACTCAAAAAAGTCATAGTATAGCTTGTCTTCCAAAATTTGTCAAAAAAGTCATAGTATAGTATGTCGTCCAAAATCCCTCCAAAAAGTCATAGTATAGTATGTCGTCCAAAATCCCTCCAAAAAGTCATAGTTTAGTATGTCGTCCAAAATGAGACAAAAAAGTCATAGTATAGTATGTAGTCCAAAATTTGTCAAAAAAGTCATAGTATAGCATGTCGTCCAAAAGCTGTCAAAAAGACATAGTATAGTATGTCGTCCAACATTAGTCAAAAAAGTCATAGTATAGTATGTCCTCCAAAATCACTCCAAAAAGTCATAGTATAGTATGTCGTCCAACATTAGTCAAAAAAGTCATAGTATATAGTATGTCGTCCAAAATCACTCCAAAAAGTCATAGTATAGTATGTCGTCCAGAATGAGAAAAAAAGTCATAGTACAGTATGTCGTCCAAAATGAGACAAAAAAGTCATAGTATAGTATGTCGTCCAAAATCACTCAAAAAAGTCATAGTATAGCTTGTCTTCCAAAATTTGTCAAAAAAGGCATAGTATAGTATGTAGTCCAAAATTTGTCAAAAAAGTCATGGTATAGCATGTCATCCAAAATCTGTCAAAAAAGTCATAGTATAGTATGTCATCCAAAATCACTCAAAAAAGTCATAGTATAGTATGTCGTCCAAAATGAGAAAAAAAGTCATAGTATAGTATGTCGTCCAAAATTTGTCAAAAAAGTTATAGTACAGTATGTCGTCCAAAATCACTCAAAAAAGTCTTAGTATAGTATGTCATCCAAAATCACTCAAAAAAGTCATAGTATAGTATGTCTTCCAAAATCACTCCAAAAAGTCATAGTATAGTATGTCGTCCAACATTAGTCAAAAAAGTCATAGTATATAGTATGTCGTCCAAAATCACTCCAAAAAGTCATAGTATAGTATGTCCTCCAAAATCACTCCAAAAAGTCATAGTATAGTATGTCGTCCAACATTAGTCAAAAAAGTCATAGTATATAGTATGTCGTCCAAAATCACTCCAAAAAGTCATAGTATAGTATGTCGTCCAAAATGAGACAAAAAAGTCAAAGTATAGTATGTCGTCCAAAATCACTCAAAAAAGTCATAGTATAGCTTGTCTTCCAAAATTTGTCAAAAAAGTCATAGTATAGTATGTCGTCCAAAATCCCTCCAAAAAGTCATAGTATAGTATGTCGTCCAAAATCCCTCCAAAAAGTCATAGTTTAGTATGTCGTCCAAAATGAGACAAAAAAGTCATAGTATAGTATGTAGTCCAAAATTTGTCAAAAAAGTCATAGTATAGCATGTCGTCCAAAAGCTGTCAAAAAGACATAGTATAGTATGTCGTCCAACATTAGTCAAAAAAGTCATAGTATAGTATGTCCTCCAAAATCACTCCAAAAAGTCATAGTATAGTATGTCGTCCAACATAAGTCAAAAAAGTCTTAGTATATAGTATGTCGTCCAAAATCACTCCAAAAAGTCATAGTATAGTATGTCGTCCAAAATGAGACAAAAAAGTCAAAGTATAGTATGTCGTCCAAAATCACTCAAAAAAGTCATAGTATAGCTTGTCTTCCAAAATTTGTCAAAAAAGTCATAGTATAGTATGTCGTCCAAAATCCCTCCAAAAAGTCATAGTATAGTATGTCGTCCAAAATCCCTCCAAAAAGTCATAGTTTAGTATGTCGTCCAAAATGAGACAAAAAAGTCATAGTATAGTATGTAGTCCAAAATTTGTCAAAAAAGTCATAGTATAGCATGTCGTCCAAAAGCTGTCAAAAAGACATAGTATAGTATGTCGTCCAACATTAGTCAAAAAAGTCATAGTATAGTATGTCCTCCAAAATCACTCCAAAAAGTCATAGTATAGTATGTCGTCCAACATTAGTCAAAAAAGTCATAGTATATAGTATGTCGTCCAAAATCACTCCAAAAAGTCATAGTATAGTATGTCGTCCAGAATGAGAAAAAAAGTCATAGTACAGTATGTCGTCCAAAATGAGACAAAAAAGTCATATTATAGTATGTCGTCCAAAATCACTCAAAAAAGTCATAGTATAGCTTGTCTTCCAAAATTTGTCAAAAAAGGCATAGTATAGTATGTAGTCCAAAATTTGTCAAAAAAGTCATGGTATAGCATGTCATCCAAAATCTGTCAAAAAAGTCATAGTATAGTATGTCATCCAAAATCACTCAAAAAAGTCATAGTATAGTATGTCGTCCAAAATGAGAAAAAAGTCATAGTATAGTATGTCGTCCAAAATTTGTCAAAAAAGTTATAGTACAGTATGTCGTCCAAAATCACTCAAAAAAGTCTTAGTATAGTATGTCATCCAAAATCACTCAAAAAAGTCATAGTATAGTATGTCTTCCAAAATCTGCCAAAAAAGTCATAGTATAGTATGTCGTCCAAAATTACTCAAAAAGTCATAGTATAGTATGTCGTCCAAAATCACTCAAAAAAGGCATAGTATAGTATGTCGTCTAAAATTACTCAAAAAGTCATAGTAAAGTATGTCGTCCAAAATCACTCAAAAAGTTATAGTAAAGTATGTCGTCCAAAATCTGTCAAAAAAGTCATAGTATAGTATGTCATCCAAAATCACTCCAAAAAGTCATAGTATAGTATGTCATCCAAAATCTGTCAGAAAGTCATAGTATAGTATGTCGTCCAAAATTAGTCCAAAAAGTCATAGTATAGTATGTCGTCTGAAATCACTCCAAAAAGTCATAGTATAGTATGTCGTCCAAAATCTGTCAAAAAAGTAATCGTATAGTATGTTGTCCAAAATCTGTCAAAAAAGTCATAGTATAGTATGTCATCCAAAATCTGTCAAAAAAGTCATAGTATAGTATGTCGTCCGAAATCACTCCAAAAAGTCATAGTATAGTATGTTGTCCAAAATGAGACAAAAAAGTCATAGTATACATTGACAAATGGTTTTCTGCAGGTTCATACAAACACTTTTACTGCAACACGACAGGACTCGAACCTACAACCCCTAGGTGACGAGGTCAGAGCTCACCCATGAGGCCACTGAGGCACTGCATCTTTTTTCTTGTCTTATCTTAGATGTCTGAGTAAACGATGATTTTCAGTGTGTCGTCCAAAAAGTCATAGTTTAGCAAAGCGTGTACAACTTCAGTGTAAGATGAGACTCGTCTTCATGCTCTCACGCTCACATTCTGTTTTCTCATCTTGAGTCTTTCAAAATTTCAACTGTTGAATTACGAAGACAAACTGTTTGATCCTTCATCAGTTCACTTGTTTCGTCTGTCACTGTCGGGAGACTCACCAGTGTTGAAGATGGTCCAGTGGACTAGGACGTGGCATCACGGCTCAAGACATCGTGGGTTCGAGTCCCGGTGGAGGTATGTGAGTTTGTCTGTCTAAAATTCTGTTAAAAAAGTCATAGGATAGTATGTCGTCAAAAAAGTCATAGTATAGTATGTCATCCAAAATTTGCCAAAAAAGTCATACTATAGTATGTCGTCCAAAATCAGTCCAAAAAGTCATAGTATAGTATGTCGTCCAAAAAAGTCATAGTATAGTATGTCGTCCAAAAACAGTCCAAGAAGTTATAGTATGTCGTCCAAAATCACTCCAAAAAGTCATAGTATAGTATGTCGTCCAAAATCACTCCAAAAAGTCATAGTATAGTACGTCATCCAAAATCTGTCAAAAACCCATAGTATAGCATGTCGTCCAAAATCTGTCTAAAAAGTCATAGTATAGTATGTCATCCAAAATGAGACTAAAAAGTCATAGTATAGTATGTCGTCCAAAATCAGTCCAAAAAGTCATAGTATAGTATGTCATCCAAAATCACTCCAAAAAGTCATAGTATAGTATGTCGTCTGAAATCACTCCAAAAAGTCATAGTATAGTATGTTGTCCAAAATGAGACAAAAAAGTCATAGTATACATTGACAAATGGTTTTCTGCAGGTTCATACAAACACTTTTACTGCAACACGACAGGACTCGAACCTACAACCCCTAGGTGACGAGGTCAGAGCTCACCCATGAGGCCACTGAGGCACTGCATCTTTTTTCTTGTCTTATCTTAGATGTCTGAGTAAACGATGATTTTCAGTGTGTCGTCCAAAAAGTCATAGTTTAGCAAAGCGTGTACAACTTCAGTGTAAGATGAGACGCGTCTTCATGCTCTCACGCTCACATTCTGTTTTCTCATCTTGAGTCTTTCAAAATTTCAACTGTTGAATTACGAAGACAAACTGTTTGATCCTTCATCAGTTCACTTGTTTCCTCTGTCACTGTCGGGAGACTCACCAGTGTTGAAGATGGTCCAGTGGACTAGGAAGTGGCATCACGGCTCAAGACATCGTGGGTTTGAGTCCCGCTGGAGGTATGTGAGTTTGTCTGTCTAAAATTCTGTTAAAAAAGTCATAGGATAGTATGTCGTCAAAAAAGTCATAGTATAGTATGTCATCCAAAATTTGCCAAAAAAGTCATACTATAGTATGTCGTCCAAAATCAGTCCAAAAAGTCATAGTATAGTATGTCGTCCAAAAAAGTCATAGTATAGTATGTCGTCCAAAAACAGTCCAAGAAGTTATAGTATGTCGTCCAAAATCACTCCAAAAAGTCATAGTATAGTATGTCGTCCAAAATCACTCCAAAAAGTCATAGTATAGTACGTCATCCAAAATCTGTCAAAAACCCATAGTATAGCATGTCGTCCAAAATCTGTCTAAAAAGTCATAGTATAGTATGTCATCCAAAATGAGACTAAAAAGTCATAGTATAGTATGTCGTCCAAAATCAGTCCAAAAAGTCATAGTATAGTATGTCATCCAAAATCACTCCAAAAAGTCATAGTATAGTATGTCGTCTGAAATCACTCCAAAAAGTCATAGTATAGTATGTTGTCCAAAATGAGACAAAAAAGTCATAGTATACATTGACAAATGGTTTTCTGCAGGTTCATACAAACACTTTTACTGCAACACGACAGGACTCGAACCTACAACCCCTAGGTGACGAGGTCAGAGCTCACCCATGAGGCCACTGAGGCACTGCATCTTTTTTCTTGTCTTATCTTAGATGTCTGAGTAAACGATGATTTTCAGTGTGTCGTCCAAAAAGTCATAGTTTAGCAAAGCGTGTACAACTTCAGTGTAAGATGAGACGCGTCTTCATGCTCTCACGCTCACATTCTGTTTTCTCATCTTGAGTCTTTCAAAATTTCAACTGTTGAATTACGAAGACAAACTGTTTGATCCTTCATCAGTTCACTTGTTTCCTCTGTCACTGTCGGGAGACTCACCAGTGTTGAAGATGGTCCAGTGGACTAGGAAGTGGCATCACGGCTCAAGACATCGTGGGTTTGAGTCCCGCTGGAGGTATGTGAGTTTGTCTGTCTAAAATTCTGTTAAAAAAGTCATAGGATAGTATGTCGTCAAAAAAGTCATAGTATAGTATGTCATCCAAAATTTGCCAAAAAAGTCATACTATAGTATGTCGTCCAAAATCAGTCCAAAAAGTCATAGTATAGTATGTCTTCCAAAATCTGTCAAAAAAGTCATAGTATAGTATGTCATCCAAAATGAGACTAAAAAGTCATAGTATAGTATGTCGTCCAAAATCTGCCAAAAAAGTCATACTATAGTATGTCGTCCAAAATCAGTCCAAAAAGTCATAGTATAGTATGTCATCCAAAATCACTCCAACAAGTCATAGTATATAGTATGTCGTCCGAAATCTGTCAAAAAAGTGATAGTATAGTATGTCATCCAAAATCAGTCCAAAAAGTCATAGTATAGTATGTCGTCCAAAATCAGTCCAAAAAGTCATAGTATAGTATGTCGTCCGAAATCTGTCAAAAAAGTCATAGTATAGTATGTCATCCAAAATCACTCCAAAAAGTCATAGTATAGTATGTCGTCCAAAATTTGTCAAAAAAGTCATAGTATAGTATGTCATCCAAAATCACTCCAAAAAGTCATAGTATAGTATGTCGTCCAAAAAAGTCATAGTATAGTATGTCGTCCAAAATCAGTCCAAAAGGTCATAGTATAGTCTGTCGTCCAAAATCTGTCAAAAAAGTTATAGTATAGTATGATGTCCAAAAACAGTCCAAGAAGTTATAGTATGTCGTCAAAAAAGTCATAGCATAGTATGTCGTCCAAAATCACTCCAAAAAGTCATAGTATAGTATGTCGTCCAAAATCACTCCAAAAAGTCATAGTATAGTACGTCATCCAAAATCTGTCAAAAAGCCATAGTATAGCATGTCGTCCAAAATCTGTCAGAAAGTCATAGTATAGTATGTCGTCCAAAAAGTCATAGTATAGTATGTCTTCCAAAATCTGTCAAAAAAGTCGTAGTATAGTATGTCATCCAAAATGAGACTAAAAAGTCATAGTATAGTATGTCGTCCAAAATCAGTCCAAAAAGTCATACTATAGTATGTCGTCCAAAATCTGCCAAAAAAGTCATACTATAGTATGTCGTCCAAAATCAGTCCAAAAAGTCATAGTATAGTATGTCGTCCAAAAAAGTCATAGCATAGTATGTCGTCCAAAATCACTCCAAAAAGTCATAGTATAGTATGTCGTCCAAAATCAGTCAAAAAAGTCATACTATAGTATGTCATCCAAAATCACTCCAAAAAGTCATAGTATAGTATGTCGTCCAAAATCTGTCAAAAAAGTCATAGTATAGTATGTCATCCAAAATCACTCCAAAAAGTCATAGTATAGTACGTCATCCAAAATCTGTCAAAAAGTCATAGTATAGTATGTCGTCCAAAATTAGTCCAAAAAGTCATAGTATAGTATGTCTTCCAAAATCTGTCAAAAAAGTCATAGTATAGTATGTCGTCCAAAATCTGCCAAAAAAGTCATACTATAGTATGTCGTCCAAAATTACTCAAAAAAGTCATAGTATAGTATGTTGTCCAAAATGAGACAAAAAAGTCATAGTATAGTATGTAGTCAAAAATCTGTAAAAAAAAGTCATAGTATAGTATGTTGTCCAAAATCAGTCCAAAGATCATAGTACAGTATGTTGTCCAAAATCAGTCCAAAAAGTCATAATATAGTATGTCGTCCAAAATTTTCAAAAAAGTCATAGTAAAGTATGTCGTCCGAAATCACTCCAAAAAGTCATTGTATAGTATGTCATCCAAAATCACTCAAAAAAGTCATAGTATAGTATGTCTTCCAAAATCTGCCAAAAAAGTCATAGTATAGTATGTCGTCCAAAATCACTCAAAAAAGGCATAGTATAGTATGTCGTCCAAAATTACTCAAAAAGTCATAGTATAGTATGTCGTCCAAAATCACTCAAAAAAGTTAGTAAAGTATGTCGTCCAAAATCTGTCAAAAAAGTCATAGTATAGTATGTCATCCAAAATCACTCCAAAAAGTCATAGTATAGTACGTCATCCAAAATCTGTCAAAAAGCCATAGTATAGCATGTCGTCCAAAATCTGTCAGAAAGTCATAGTATAGTATGTCGTCCAAAATTAGTCCAAAAAGTCATAGTATAGTATGTCTTCCAAAATCTGTCAAAAAAGTCATAGTATAGTATGTCATCCAAAATGAGACTTAAAAGTCATACTATAGTATGTCGTCCAAAATCACTCAAAAAAGTCACAGTATAGTATGTTGTCCAAAATGAGACAAAAAAGTCATAGTATAGTATGTAGTCAAAAATCTGTAAAAAAAAGTCATAGTATAGTATGTTGTCCAAAATCAGTCCAAAGATCATAGTACAGTATGTTGTCCAAAATCAGTCCCAAAAGTGATAATATAGTATGTCGTCCAAAATTTTCAAAAAAGTCATAGTAAAGTATGTCGTCCGAAATCACTCCAAAAAGTCATAGTATAGTATGTCATCCAAAATGAGACAAAAAAGTCATAGTAAAGTATGTCGTCCAAAATGAGACAAAAAAGTCATAGTATAGTATGTCGTCTGAAATCACTCAAAAAAGTCATAGTATAGTATGTCGTCCAAAATGAGACAAAAAAGTCATACTACAACATGTCGTCCAAAATGAGACTAAAAAGTCATACTATAGTATGTCGTCCAAAATCAGTCCAAAAAGTCATACTATAGTATGTCGTCCAAAACCTGCCAAAAAAGTCATACTATAGTATGTCGTCCAAAATCAGTCCAAAAAGTCATAGTATAGAATGTCGTCCAAAATCTGTCAAAAAAGTCATAGTATAGTATGTCGTCCAAAATCACTCCAAAAAGTCATAGTATAGTATGTCATCCAAAATCACTCCAAAAAGTCATAGTATAGTATCATCCAAAATCACTCCAAAAAGTCATAGTATATAGTATGTCGTCCGAAATGAGACAAAAAAGTCATAGTATGTAGTCAAAAATCTGTAAAAAAAAGTCATAGTATAGTATGTTGTCCAAAATCAGTCCAAAGATCATAGTACAGTATGTTGTCCAAAATCAGTCCAAAAAGTCATAATATAGTATGTCGTCCAAAGTTTTCAAAAAAGTCATAGTATAGTATGTCGTCCGAAATCACTCCCAAAAGTCATAGTATAGTATGTCATCCAAAATGAGACTAAAAAGTCATAGTATAGTATGTCGTCCAAAATGAGACAAAAAAGTCATAGTATAGTATGTAGTCAAAAATCTGTCCAAAAAGTCATACTATAGTATGTCGTCCAAAATCAGTCCAAAAAGTCATAGTATAGTATGTCGTCCAAAATCAGTCCAAAAAGTCATAGTATAGTATGTCGTCCAAAATTTGTCAAAAAAGTCATAGTATAGTATGTCATCCAAAATCACTCCAACAAGTCATAGTATATAGTATGTCGTCCGAAATGAGACAAAAAAGTCATAGTATAGTATGTAGTCAAAAATCTGTAAAAAAAGTCATAGTATAGTATGTTGTCCAAAATCAGTCCAAAGATCATAGTACAGCATGTTGTCCAAAATCAGTCCAAAAAGTCATAATATAGTATGTCGTCCAAAATCACTCAAAAAAGTCATAGTATAGTATGTTGTCCAAAATGAGACTAAAAAGTCATAGTATAGTATGTAGTCAAAAATCTGTCAAAAAAGTCATAGTATAGTATGTTGTCAAAAATCAGTCCAAAGATCATAGTACAGTATGTCGTCCAAAATCAGACAAAAAAGTAATAGAATAGTATGTCGTCCAAAATCTGTCAAAAAAGTCATAGTATAGTATGTTGTCCAAAATCAGTCCAAAAAGTCATAGTATAGTATGTTGTCCAAAATCTGTCAAAAAAGTCATAGTATAGCATGTCATCCAAAATCACTCAAAAAAGTCATAGTATAGTATGTCGTCCAAAATGAGACTAAAAAGTCATAGTATAGTATGTCGTCCAAAATCAGTCCAAAAAGTCATACTATAGTATGTCGTCCAAAATCTGCCAAAAAAGTCATACTATAGTATGTCGTCCAAAATCAGTCCAAAAGGTCATAGTATAGAATGTCGTCCAAAATCTGTTAAAAAAGTCATACTATAGTATGTCGTCCAAAATCAGTCCAAAAAGTCATACTATAGTATGTCGTCCAAAATGAGACTAAAAAGTCATACTATAGTATGTCGTCCAAAATCAGTCCAAAAAGTCATACTATAGTATGTCGTCCAAAATTTGTCAAAAAAGTTATAGTATAGTATGTCGTCCAAAATCTGTCAAAAAAGTCATAGTATAGTATGTCGTCCAAAATCACTCAGAAAAGTCATAGTATAGTATGTCGTCCAAAATCACTCAAAAAAGTCATAGTATAGTATGTCGTCCAAAATCTGTCAAAAAAGTCATAGTATAGTATGTCGTCCAAAATGAGACTAAAAAGTCATAGTATAGTATGTCGTGCAAAATGATACTAAAAAGTCATAGTATAGTATGTCGTCCAAAATGAGACAAAAAGTCATAGTATAGAATGTCGTCCAAAATCTGTCAAAAAAGTCATAGTATAGTATGTCGTCTGAAATCACTCAAAAAAGTCATAGTATAGTATGTTGTCCAAAATGAGACAAAAAAGTCATAGTATAGTATGTAGTCAAAAATCTGTCAAAAAAGTCATAGCATAGTATGTTGTCCAAAATCAGTCCAAAAAGTCATAGTATAGTACGTAATCCAAAATGAGTCAAAAAAGTAATAGAATAGTATGTCGTCCAAAATCTGCCAAAAAAGTCATACTATAGTATGTCGTCCAAAATCTGCCAAAAAAGTCATACTATAGTATGTCGTCCAAAATCAGTCCAAAAAGTCATACTATAGTATGTCGTCCAAAATTTGTCAAAAAAGTTATAGTATAGTATGTCGTCTGAAATCACTCAAAAAAGTCATAGTATAGTATGTCGTCCAAAATGAGACAAAAAAGTCATACTACAACATGTCGTCCAAAATGAGACTAAAAAGTCATACTATAGTATGTCGTCCAAAATCAGTCCAAAAAGTCATACTATAGTATGTCGTCCAAAACCTGCCAAAAAAGTCATACTATAGTATGTCGTCCAAAATCAGTCCAAAAAGTCATAGTATAGAATGTCGTCCAAAATCTGTCAAAAAAGTCATAGTATAGTATGTCGTCCAAAATCACTCCAAAAAGTCATAGTATAGTATGTCATCCAAAATCACTCCAAAAAGTCATAGTATAGTATCATCCAAAATCACTCCAAAAAGTCATAGTATATAGTATGTCGTCCGAAATGAGACAAAAAAGTCATAGTATGTAGTCAAAAATCTGTAAAAAAAAGTCATAGTATAGTATGTTGTCCAAAATCAGTCCAAAGATCATAGTACAGTATGTTGTCCAAAATCAGTCCAAAAAGTCATAATATAGTATGTCGTCCAAAGTTTTCAAAAAAGTCATAGTATAGTATGTCGTCCGAAATCACTCCCAAAAGTCATAGTATAGTATGTCATCCAAAATGAGACTAAAAAGTCATAGTATAGTATGTCGTCCAAAATGAGACAAAAAAGTCATAGTATAGTATGTAGTCAAAAATCTGTCCAAAAAGTCATACTATAGTATGTCGTCCAAAATCAGTCCAAAAAGTCATAGTATAGTATGTCGTCCAAAATCAGTCCAAAAAGTCATAGTATAGTATGTCGTCCAAAATTTGTCAAAAAAGTCATAGTATAGTATGTCTTCCAAAATCAGTCCAAAAAGTCATAGTATAGTATGTCGTCCCACATCTGTCAAAAAAGTCATAGTATAGTATGTTGTCCAAAAACAGTCCAAAAAGTTATAGTATAGTATGTCGTCGAAAATTTGTCAAAAAAAGTCATAGCATAGTATGTCGTCCAAAATCACTCCAAAAAGTCATAGTATAGTATGTCATCCAAAATCACTCCAAAAAGTCATAGTATAGTATGTCATCCAAAATCACTCCAACAAGTCATAGTATATAGTATGTCGTCCGAAATGAGACAAAAAAGTCATAGTATAGTATGTAGTCAAAAATCTGTAAAAAAAGTCATAGTATAGTATGTTGTCCAAAATCAGTCCAAAGATCATAGTACAGCATGTTGTCCAAAATCAGTCCAAAAAGTCATAATATAGTATGTCGTCCAAAATCACTCAAAAAAGTCATAGTATAGTATGTTGTCCAAAATGAGACTAAAAAGTCATAGTATAGTATGTAGTCAAAAATCTGTCAAAAAAGTCATAGTATAGTATGTTGTCAAAAATCAGTCCAAAGATCATAGTACAGTATGTCGTCCAAAATCAGACAAAAAAGTAATAGAATAGTATGTCGTCCAAAATCTGTCAAAAAAGTCATAGTATAGTATGTTGTCCAAAATCAGTCCAAAAAGTCATAGTATAGTATGTTGTCCAAAATCTGTCAAAAAAGTCATAGTATAGCATGTCATCCAAAATCACTCAAAAAAGTCATAGTATAGTATGTCGTCCAAAATGAGACTAAAAAGTCATAGTATAGTATGTCGTCCAAAATCAGTCCAAAAAGTCATACTATAGTATGTCGTCCAAAATCTGCCAAAAAAGTCATACTATAGTATGTCGTCCAAAATCAGTCCAAAAAGTCATACTATAGTATGTCGTCCAAAATTTGTCAAAAAAGTTATAGTATAGTATGTCGTCCAAAATCTGTCAAAAAAGTCATAGTATAGTATGTCGTCCAAAATCACTCAGAAAAGTCATAGTATAGTATGTCGTCCAAAATCACTCAAAAAAGTCATAGTATAGTATGTCGTCCAAAATCTGTCAAAAAAGTCATAGTATAGTATGTCGTCCAAAATGAGACTAAAAAGTCATAGTATAGTATGTCGTGCAAAATGATACTAAAAAGTCATAGTATAGTATGTCGTCCAAAATGAGACAAAAAGTCATAGTATAGAATGTCGTCCAAAATCTGTCAAAAAAGTCATAGTATAGTATGTCGTCTGAAATCACTCAAAAAAGTCATAGTATAGTATGTTGTCCAAAATGAGACAAAAAAGTCATAGTATAGTATGTAGTCAAAAATCTGTCAAAAAAGTCATAGCATAGTATGTTGTCCAAAATCAGTCCAAAAAGTCATAGTATAGTACGTAGTCCAAAATGAGTCAAAAAAGTAATAGAATAGTATGTCGTCCAAAATCTGCCAAAAAAGTCATACTATAGTATGTCGTCCAAAATCTGCCAAAAAAGTCATACTATAGTATGTCGTCCAAAATCAGTCCAAAAAGTCATACTATAGTATGTCGTCCAAAATTTGTCAAAAAAGTTATAGTATAGTATGTCGTCCAAAATCAGTCCAAAAAGTCATAGTATAGTATGTCGTCCAAAAAAGTCATAGTATAGTATGTCGTCCAAAATCAGTCCAAAAAGTCATAGTATAGTATGTCGTCCAAAATCACTCAAAAAAGTCATAGTATAGTACGTCATCCAAAATCTGTCAAAAAGCCACAGTATAGCATGTCGTCCAAAATCTGTCAGAAAGTCATAGTATAGTATGTCGTCCAAAATTAGTCCAAAAAGTCATAGTATAGTATGTCGTACGAAATCACTCCAAAAAGTCATAGTATAGTATGTCTTCCAAAATCTGTCAAAAAAGTCATAGTATAGTATGTCGTCTGAAATCACTCAAAAAGTCATAGTATAGTATGTCGTCTGAAATCACTCAAAAAAGTCATAGTATAGTATGTCGTCCAAAATCTGTCAAAAAAGTCATAGTATAGTATGTCGTCCAAAATGAGACTAAAAAGTCATAGTATAGTATGTCGTGCAAAATGATACTAAAAAGTCATAGTATAGTATGTTGTCCAAAATGAGACAAAAAAGTCATAGTATAGTATGTAGTCAAAAATCTGTCAAAAAAGTCATAGTATAGTATGTTGTCAAAAATCAGTCCAAAGATCATAGTACAGTATGTTGTCCAAAATCAGTCCAAAAAGTCATAATATTGTATGTCGTCCAAAATCTGCCAAAAAAGTCATACTATAGTATGTCGTCCAAAATCAGTCCAAAAAGTCATAGTATAGCATGTTGTCCAAAATCTGTCAAAAAAGTCATACTATAGTATGTCGTCGAAAATTTGTCAAAAAAGTCATAGTATAGTATGTCGTCCAAAATCAGTCCAAAAAGTCATAGTATAGTTTGTCGTCCGAAATCTGTCAAAAAAGTCATAGTATAGTATGTCGTCCAAAATCAGTCCAAAAAGTCATACTATAGTATGTCGTCCAAAATCTGCCAAAAAAGTCATACTATAGTATGTCGTCCAAAATCAGTCCAAAAGGTCATAGTATAGAATGTCGTCCAAAATCTGTTAAAAAAGTCATACTATAGTATGTCGTCCAAAATCAGTCCAAAAAGTCATACTATAGTATGTCGTCCGAAATCAGTCCAAAAAGTCATACTATAGTATGTCGTCCAAAATCAGTCCAAAAAGTCATAGTATAGAATGTCGTCCAAAATCTGTCAAAAAAGTCATAGTATAGTATGTCGTCTGAAATCACTCAAAAAAGTCATAGTATAGTATGTCGTCTGAAATCACTCAAAAAAGTCATAGTATAGTATGTCGTCCAAAATGAGACAAAAAAGTCATAGTACAACATGTCGTCCAAAATGAGACTAAAAAGTCATAGTACAACATGTCGTCCAAAATGAGACTAAAAAGTCATACTATAGTATGTCGTCCAAAATCAGTCCAAAAAGTCCTAGTATAGTATGTCGTCCAAAATCACTCAAAAAAGTCATAGTACAATATGTCGTCCAAAATGAGACTAAAAAGTCATACTATAGTATGTCGTCCAAAATCAGTCCAAAAAGTCATACTATAGTATGTCGTCCAAAATTTGTTAAAAAAGTCATAGTATAGTATGTTGTCCAAAAACAGTCCAAAAAGTTATAGTATAGTATGTCGTCCAAAATTACTCAAAAAGTCATAGTATAGTATGTCGTCCAAAATCACTCCAAAAAGTCATAGTATAGTATGTCGTCCAAAATCACTCCAAAAAGTCATAGTATAGTATGTCGTCCAAAATCAGTATAAAAAGTCATAGTATAGTATGTCGTCCAAAATCACTCAAAAAAGTCATAGTATAGTATGTTGTCCAAAATCACTCAAAAAAGTCATAGTATAGTATGTCGTCCAAAATCTGTCAAAAAAGTCATAGTATAGTATGTCGTGCAAAATGATACTGAAAAGTCATAGTATAGTATGTCGTCCAAAATGAGACAAAAAGTCATACTATATAGTATGTCGTCCAAAATGAGACAAAAAGTCATACTATATAGTATGTCCTCCAAAATCAGTCCAAAAAGTCATACTATAGTATGTCGTCCAAAATTTGTCAAAAAAGTTCTAATATAGCATGTCGTCCAAAATCTTTCAAAAAAGTCATAGTATAGTATGTTGTCCAAAAACAGTCCAAAAAGTTCTAGTATAGTATGTCGTCGAAAATTTGTCAAAAAAGTCATAGCATAGTATGTCGTGCAAAATGAGACTAAAAAGTCATAGTATAGTATGTCGTCCAAAATGAGACAAAAAAGTCATAGGATAAAGTATAGAGCTAAAAAAAAGTGAATGTGAGAGCTAAAAGAGTGTGAGAGGTGTTTTGTGTATGTGAGAGGTAAAATTGTGAATGTATAAGGCAAAAAAGGAATTAGGGCCTATAGGAAATGATCCTGCCACCTAGTGAACACCACACGCTTATGGTTGGGAACAAACTTCTTTCAATCTTCTTTTTGGATGTTGAATTTAAAATGTCTTCATAACAATTGGTAAACTAAGACTTTTTTGTCAAATTTAGGACGACATTAAACTATGACTTTTTTGTCAAATTAAGGACATCTTACTAGACTATGACTTTTTGGTCTCATTTTGGACGACATAGTAAACCATGACATTTTTGTGCGATTTTGGACAACATACTAAAATTTGACATCACAAAACTGAAATGGCAGCCGTTTCAGGTGGCCACAGATCCAGTTTCAGTTATCATCATTTGAAATTAAATGCTCATGTAAAAATGTATTTTAACGCTAAAACTCACGTGGGGAAATCATGCAAAAAGAACCTTATTCCAACCATTTTGCTGCAAAGGAGTGCTAACCACTACACCAACCGTGCAGTCTCTTTTGGAAACATATTGTGTGTCCTTTTTTTTTGTTTTTGACAGATCATCTTTCTCTCTCACACACCTGGTTTCCATGACTTCAGAGGACATTACATTGACTTACTTTCATGTCTTATTCTACTACTTATTCTAACCCTAACCATAATAACTACTGGCCTAACTCTAGCCCCAACAATAGCCTTACCGTAACCCTAACTTCATCCTAACTATGTCTTCACCTTATGTTATGGGAACTTTTCCTTTTCCCCATTTTTGTCCCTGGAGGGAAGACAAGTGTGAACATAGCGTGAACAGATTTAAGTCCCCAAAACAGGAGTAATACCTGGAACGCACGCACACACACACACACACACCAGTGTAACAGTCATATATTATATGAGTTACCCTTCTGACAATGCCATCATGTTTGTGAAGGTTTGAATTTATGACTAAGCGGTTGCACATATAACTTTGTTTGCTTGGTGGTGCTGGGCAGCAGACACCTGTTCGTGTGTTTATCAGATATCTGCTCAGACCAGCTGTTGGCTGGTGAGAGCAGAGCTCAAGAGGTGCAAAACCAAAACGTGTAATAAAAAACAGTATTGATTTAGAGCTACAGAGTTGTTAGAGCATGAAATTATCAATTAGTGTATTTTAATAAACCTTCGGTATAAACACATGGGCACTCATTAGGGTCATTCTTGTTTGTTAGAATTAACTTGTTTTTACACGCCATGACCATGAGTTTTTTTTCCACATTTGTGTATACATTTGTCATATACAGAGCTTACAAGGAACAAGGGCATGGAAACTCCATGTAGAAAAGCCCTTGTTCCAACCGGGGCTCGAACCCCAGTCTTCTTGCTGCAAAAGCACCATGTGGCCTTTAGTTATTAATTTCTGACTTTTGGCTCACATTTTGGTATAAAAAGGTGAATTCAGTTAACAAATAACATTTTTAGTTTAAAGTTTTACGTTGTCACGTTTTTATGACACGTGGTCTAATAAGTTTGTTAAGCACTGTATATTTTTCATTGATGTTGATGTATAGAACACACATAGATATATATGTCTCACATATATTTATATATGTGTGTATTATATTATCAGAATCAGAATCAGAATACTTTATTAATCCCGGGGGAAATTGTTTTCGTTCCAGATGCTCCGTGTAAACTGAAATAGAAATACAGCATGAGTGGAAACAAGGGCTTAAGATATAGCTATAAATAAAACATATTTATAGGCAATAAATGCAATGAAATAAAATATAAAATAAAATAATACCATAATAAAGTAGACAATCTGGAAATATATTCAATATACCAATAGTTAACAACATTATGTGCACTGCCCACTTAAATCATGAAGACAATCTAAAAATATATATTATTAGCAATTGAGAACCCAGTGAGAAGCTGAAGGGCAGCCTTTCAGTGGAAATATCATTGAAATAATTGTATTTTGTATGTGTCACAATATTCACTTATTCACAAGTCATCTAAGAATAACCTTGACTATGTGATGCATTTAGACCAATGAGTCAGAGCAGCTAATCACCACATTGATTTCCTGGCTGGATACTGCCTGACTCATTAAAAGCTCAGCCTGGAGAAAATGGATCTACTTTATTAGACCTAATCCCAATAGATGATGGACTGCGGCTCCAGGGAATATCCTCAACCCTGACTGCACTTAATGTGGTACATCTTTAATGACATTACCCTATATATATATATGTATATATATATATATATATATATATATATATATATATATATATATATATATATATATATGTATATATATATAAACATATACATATATGTATAAATATACATACATATACAGTATAAACTCAAGTTTATGTCAATCACTAAATCATTTTTTCACCGGGGTAGGGTATATATAAAAAAATTGCATTCATGATACACAGGAATGATTTATTAGGGATGCAAGGAATGACAGTTTTCATAATCAACTATTATATTGAATATATTGCTTGATTAATAGATTAGTAGATCCCCAGACTTTAAAATTCAGCCCATAACATACCCTGCCTGGCATAACTTAAACTTCACGTCACAGTGTTTGCCTTGTGTTCTGTTTTTTGCGCTGTGCCAATCCCAGTTGACATAGGGCAAAGGGCGGGGTAATCCCTGGACATTTTACCAGTCCATCGCAGGGACACAGACAAACAACCATTCACTCTCAAACCAATAGTCAATTTAGAACGTCCAATTTGCCAAATCCCGAACTCATGTACCCGGAGTACACATGGGTAGAACATGCAAACCTTAGAGTGCTAATCTTGACACCAACTGTGTGGCCCTCAAGAAAAAGTTCATGTTTTGAAAAGAAAGCAATTCTGCCGAGATTAGTATTTCCATTATCAGTGTAATAACGGAATAAAGGTCACGTGTCATGTGTCTTGTTTTTGTGCAAATTGGCTGGAAAGAAAAACATTCAGTGAAAATAATACAGGAAGGAATTATGTTGCCACTATTATCCACTAAAAAAGAGGCGTGTTCACTGTGTACCATGTTCAGACCATGACGTCAGCTCCACAGGCTTATAAACAAAAATAACTGCATGTACAAGACTCTAACTCTCGTGTCCTGGTGATGTATTGATGTGCACTAAAGAGGCTACTGATGCATGAGAGAGCCACTGTATGAATAATGGACAATATCAGTCTTAGTGCTGTCGATTTAACTTCTTCACCCAGTCTTTCATTGTCCGCCTGCCCCACAGTCTGTCTGCTGGATATTGGATTTACAGTAACGTGACTGACATCTTTCTAGAACAACACAATTTGTGATGAGTATCAGTAAGCGTTGACAAAAATGTTTACACGATGTGGTAAATATCTCCCGCTCACTCTCCACGTCACGAATAAATGCCCAAGCGCTGAGTTAAACTGGCCGCATCAACGGGAACCCAGAGTTTCCGCATTGCAGCAACTGTGTTTCATTTTAAAGGGACAGGAAAGAAGACACTGTGAGATATCACTTTACTGGAATGGAATTTGAGACTAAAGCACTATGTCGTTTTACCACAGGACATCTGGAATATTAAAGGCCAATTCACACGGGATAAGAAATCTCAGTGCAACTACCACAAGTGGGAGGAGTTAATGGATTAACACAACTCACCTTTTGTCGTCATGTTCCGTCACATCGATAATGCTGGATTTGCTGGTTGACTTTATTTGCATTTAGCCTCAGCCCAGTACACAGCGAGGTGCTTTCAGGCACTTATCTAAAGCAATCGGAAGTCCCGTGACTTAAGTGCTTTTTCAAATTTCATTTGGTTCAGGATGGTGTTCGTCATATCCCAAAAACAACTGAGTTCTGCCACAGACTTGTCCGACCGCTTAGAGCGAAATTGAATGCTTCTTCAAGCCCCTCCATCCTGGAAAATCTGCAGAAAACTACTTATAAACAGAATATGATGGAATATTTACGCACACGTTTCCTGCTCATCTATATGTAAGGGATTAGTATTCGCACTCACTCGCCAATCTCAAGTATTACCTGGGGTAATTGTTCCGAATCATTTTACCCAGGGTAAAAGTTGCCGTAATCTTTACTGATTCAGACAGGACAAAAATCACTGAGGTACACATGCACGGTATGCTAGACTGAAGTGGACCCTCAAGAGCTTGGAAATGTGAAGCCGCAGAATGGAATATGACCTGGCGATAACCCTAACTCATTAAAATACTAATGTTATTGGAGGATATAACAAGACTTTTCTCCTTTTGTTACATTTTTTGAAATTGTTCAATATCATGTAGAAAATCAAGGCCCCTGAAGGTACCATATATGGTTCCTGGCCTATCTGTGGTAAAAAAAGAAAAAAAAAAGTAAATATATATAAGAAAATACAAGAAAAACACAAATACAGTGAAAGGAACTATTATTTTACAACATGACAGCACATTTTAGAACAGTGTTTTCCAATCCTGGTTCTTGGGGACCCATGTCCTGCATGTTTTAGACAAGTTGAGGATTTCATCAACTTTCCATCATTTGTCTTTGGGATTTTATCGTAGCTGCAGGAGAAGACCGAGCCGTATGACCGCACTTTCTGTCCTCCGGAAGTGCATTAAAGTTTCAAGCGTCGCAGGTAATGACCCAGCAAAATCTGTGCTGATTGGCTGGGTCAAAATGTCCTCAGAAAGATACTTTCATTCAAAATGTGTCCTCATAGTACAGTCATGTAAACACACAGAGAGAGAGAGAGAGAGAGAGGATCAGAAGACAATAGGCGTATGGGTCTGTTATTTCATAAGCCCCTCATTCCCTGCAGAGATGTTTGAAATGCCAACAGTGAGATTGATCCTCCAATCCCCCACAACACCTGTTCAAAACACTGTTTATTGAGATAATTGAACATGTTTCACTGACAGTCAGACACCAAGGACATGTGGCTCATGCTACTAGATTGTTGTTTTTTTTTTCATGGCATGCATCCGAGTATGTACCTTTCTTTGTGCCAGTGTCCCATAATCAAAGTCATAATGTCCTTGTATGGATTGTAGAAAAAAACAAACAAAGAAACAAACAAAAAAACACAAGGGCTCTTCAGCCCCAGTGGAGCACAGAACGTGGGATTACAATCCAATTCAAGATCTTGGAGATGCATGGTTTTTTCACCCTCCACTTCTACACTGTGCTGGATATGAGTATGAAAAGTATCAAAATAAACGGATGGACAAAGGTGGAAATTTGGTCCTTTGAAAGGATATCTGATAATGTATCTGATATCTGATAATATATAATCTTGCTACTTACAGGCTAACAAACCTTGGTTTATGCATAATAATGTACATGCATTATGCACACACACACACACACACACACACAAACACTTCATATTAAATTATTATTGGCCTTTCCTCTGTTAGATGAAGCTAGAGTATAGCTCTCTGTAGCCTGTGTCTTTCTGTACCTCTGCCAGAACAGTTTTGCCTCCTCCCGGACTCCATTGCTGACCAACGCATACAGCACGGGGTCCACCACACAGTTCAGACTGGACAGTGCCAGTGTGCATGAGAAAAAGAAGTGCATTTTTTCCTCAAACTGGCAGTAGTACCCACCAGGCTGTGGGTTCTCACTGTAATAGAAGACTAGTGAACGTATGAGCAGGAGAATGTGGTATGGAGCAAAGCAAATTGAGAAGATGCCAATCACGCCAAAGGAAAGAAGGCGGACCTTCCGCTTGGCCTGGAGACTCAGCCCAGGACTCTGGCCCACAGTAGCCAGCACTCTCCAGTAGCTCACCGTCAACACCAGCAGGGGCAGCAGGAAGCCAATGGCCACTCGGATCAGGTTGAATAAGGCAACAGGCCACTGCATAGGGTAGGTCTCATAGCAACGGTCGTTGCTGTTCACGTCATCGTGGGCGTCTATGAGATTATCATGGATCAGCACCATGATGTGCATCACCACCACAACAACGTAAACCCCGATACACTGTGCCCAGGCGTAGCGTGACGTGCGGTGGGCCTTAAAACGGAGTGGAAATGTGACCACCAGGCAGCGATCCACAGAGATGCAGCAGAGCAGGTAGATGCTGATGTACATGTTGGAGTAGTAGAAAAAGCCAGCTATACTGCAGGACATAACACCCAAACGCCAATTGTGGTCCTGGTGGTAGTAATTGATCCAAAGGGGCATGGTGAAGATGTAAAGAAAGTCTGAGAGTGACAGATTGAGCAGGAAGATTCCCAAAATGTTTTGCCGCCGCACCTGTTGCCAAATAGGGCCCAGGGTCACCACGTTAAAGATCAAACCAAAAATAAAGACCAGGATGTAAACAGACATCAGGAGGTCACTGATGACGCTCTCCCCGATTTTAACGCACACAGCTGAGTTGTTGGTTGTGTTGTTCATTTTTGGATTCTGCCACTTTCCTGGTTTGAAATTCACCTGCAATCATAAAAAAGAAAGTGGTTCAATAGGTTTGACAGTTAAAAGAGACAACTTCTCAACATTCCTAGTGCAGCTAAAAAGTTTTTCTATCCCCATTTTAATTTCATGGTCGAGGGAGAACGGTGAGGCGGTGTGCCGTTGTTCTCAGGCTCGACAGCTGTTTGAGCGCATTGTTGAATTTTCTTACGAGAGTGGGTAAAGGCAAAGTCCAGCTCCCTGATGATGCACAGTTTGCACGATATTAGAAACTGAAATTGCCACAAAAAAAACAAAAACCTGCCTCCTTATTGCTTCAACTGCACTTTGGAGGGAAACATGTGATCCACTCAGAACTCAGAGAATTAAGGAATTAATGACTATATCAGACAAGTCACATGTGGAAGCAACTGCTCCCACATTATGTTGCCACTTTCTTTGTCAAATTGTCTATAAATTGTTGCAATGATTGCTCTGTGTGGTCAGACTCGGGCAGGCAGGGGCAGCACCATCTGAAGCAGCAAAGTGAGCATTTTGCATTTTACAGTAATCCTTTCCCTAATAAATAACAACCCGAGTCTAGTTTATCAGAGCATTATAACCCACAGTCTCTCGCAACCATTTAATTGTTTATTGTGGTTTGAAAATGAGTCTGGTGAACTTACTTGCACTATAGGAGGTAAATAGTGTATCCCTTCATAGATTTACTCTGTGGGAGGCAGAGTCAGATCTGGTCTATCACACAGATGTGGGTGTGACCCCTGCCTGCTACATCCTATATGCAGATATGAAATGGCACAAAGATGGCCAAAAAAAGAAGGAAAAAGGAGTCATAAAAGCACCATTACACACACAGCTACAAGAAAAACTGACTGATAACATGCAACCTACTGTATATACTTGCTATACTTTAGTAAAAATGAGCTGAAGAGCCCTCCGAAGAAAAGGCCAATACTATAGTGCTCACTGTCAAGCACTTTCAGTGAATTGAGGACGATTATCTTTAAGAGGAAAAGCTCAACACATCTAAATTAAAAATAAAGCCTCAGCTCTTCTCTTAGGCTCCTGAAGTACAGACTGAGTGAAAATAAGTATGCCATCAGAGTTAAAGAAACATCTACTTCTGCTGCTCATTATGCATGCAGGAAGGAAGTTTGATATATTCTACAATATCCACATTTTCATTAGGAAATAGATTTTTCTAATTACTTTACATTACATGTCATTTAGCAGACACTTTTATCCAAAGCGACTTACAAGGGAATTGAGTGCAACCTGCCAGGGGTGGAGATGAACTTGCAACCATGAAGTCTTTGCACACAGGGTCTTAACCACAGGCGGTCTGAACCACTGAGCCACTCCACCCCCAAGATTACAGATTACAAAAATAAATTAAAAAAAACTCACTCAATGATTGTGCTTTAGTATTATATGACTTGAAAAGGTACTTTCTTTCTTTCCACCCCACCCCTGGCAGGTTGTACTCAATTCCCTTGTAAGTCGCTCTGGATAAAAGCATCTGCTAAATGAGATGTAATGTGTAATGTGACTTTTCATCCTGTCCATCCTTCCGCTGTCTCTACCCGAGAGAGCCTCGAGAACGTTTACAGCAATAGGAAATTAAACATTTGTCCTGTATCTCCATTGCATCTTTTGATATTGTTTTTCTTACCGCGGTTTGTTTTATCACAGGACAGACTCTGGTGTGTTTATGGGCTCAGGAAGCATCTAATGCCATTAACGTCGGGGCAGGGATAGGCTGTCCTGTCTAAACTCAATAATGTAGAAGCCATTTACAGCCAGAGCATCTTCACAGAATGATAATGTGCACCTGCACTGGCAAATGGGTTTCATTTAATGGCTTGTTCATAAAATTTCCCAAAAATGTGGGTTTGGAAACTTCAGTGGAAAATGTTGCTCAAAAAATCCTTTAGTCATCTGTCTGACTGAAATGACTAACAGCAAATAGGTCATTCTATCTCAAGAACCATGTGTCTGCACAGTTTTTTTTGTTTTTTTGAAAGCCTACTTTCATTTCTGTTGTGTGCTCTGATTAAGGAGTTTTATCATTTTTTCATGTATTTCTCCATGTGAAAAGCATTTTCATTTCATCACACAAACCTTATATAGGCCTACTTTACTGCTGCAGTCCTTTCTTCCATCCGTGCCAATAATGGACAGTATTTGTTAATATTATGAACTGAACTAAGCCTTTGTGTTCTTTTACAGCCTTGTCACCAGTGAGGCTTTAATAGAGCAAAAGCCCATGCTCATGAGTGTGCGTGCCAAAAACTCATTTCCAACAAAATGGAAATATGTTTGATTTAGTGCTTTACGCATTCACTCCCTAATACCAAGGCTGCAGGTGAAGTGTCATAGTTTCCCTGTACGTCCTAAAAAAGGTCTTCTCACTAAGAAAATGTTTGTTTTGGTGACCACCACATGGGAGCCTAACACTAACACTGACTCACACCGTCAAGCATGTCATCTCTCCCCTTGACAACAGAAGAAACGAAAAAATTACAGCCAACAAAGTCTCAAAATAAAGTAATACATGTAACACCCTGCTTGAAAAACATTTGTAAAAAAAAAACTTTTTGTGTTTAAAGTCTAGAATCATTCACAGAGATCTCACACACAGCCGGATCTGTAATCAAGAATGACCTCACCTGTTGTTTCTGGTAAAAGGTGTGTCTCGGTGGTAAAAGAAAGCAGTCCACTGGGTGAAAAGTTTCCGACTCATTCCAGAGCTGTATCAGAGTTCAGTCCAGGAGGGTCAGAGGAGGAGCACATGGTGCTCTCAGATGAGTTCTAAACTGGACGACCTTTAGCCAATCTCTCTGTGTTCGTTTTGTCTTTGCCCTGGCTGAGATGATCGGTCGTTGACAGGCACAGTTACAATGTCAGCAAGGGAGTGTGGAGCAGTGGTGAGATGAAGTACGACTAAACGGAAAGACACATGTAGGAGGAAGGGGGAGGGTTGGGCTTTGCACATGTGCACAGAGGACGAGGCTCTGTTCCATTACTCTACTGTAATGGAACAGAGCTGCAGATGAAAGTCAAAGGTGAAAGTCCTGAAAAGGTATGTGAGTAATACATCAAGATCTTATATAAGTATGTTAATAAGGAGGTAAAATTACAGTAATCATTTACTCATTTATTAAGCAATGTCCAGGTAATGAGATATATTGATAAATTTGAAATTCATCCTCTCTTTTGTCCTACACACATTTCCCATTTTACTATTAGCTAATTCGTTATAAAATTACAAAAAAACAAAACTATTAGCATATTGTTTCTGAAGTGTAATGTTGCCAGTATGTCAGTATTTTATATGAAGGAAAACGAGTGCAGAAAGTGGCATCAAGTCGCTGACCGATGTTTAATCTCCTCATTTCGCTTTTCTATTGATCAAGCCTTTTCACATTAAACTGAGCAAATGTAAATCGTTATTCTGACGCTATTCTGATCCTTCAGAAATCGCTCCCCGCATCGCCTTTCAGATCACAGTCATCATGACTTGAATGAAGTGCATCCTTTATTCATAAGAGGTTAAAGGAGTGAGCTGAGATAGATGTTCATGTATTGAGCTGAGCTCTGTGCCAGGCACCACCATGAACCATGTGGTCTTTTGAAAAGAGAACAGTGTCCATGGCTCTATTCATGTTAATCAAAACAAACTGTGAGTCTGCAATCTCTCTGTTAATGTGCTGAATAAATATTTACCACAGCTGGAGATGCTGTGTGTATTTTTCTTTGAGTAAGAATGTGTACCTGAGGCCAGCTACACCAACAGCAGTGAAAAGAGAACAAGTTTAGAAACAGGAAAGTGTTTTTGTTTTTTTTTGTCAGTGACTCTTTAGCATTTACCGTCTGCAGAGGCGGGGCGGGTGTAAACTGTGGTTACCTGTGTTTTATCTGACAGCTCAGTTGGAAACGAAAAGAGTTGAGAGTGAGTCTCTGAAGTGTTGAAATGGTAAATCGTTTTCGTCTTCTTTTCTCAAGTATTTAAAAGCCACAATCTAACTTTATGAAAATTGATTACATTGAATACAAGCATATATATATATATATATATACATATATATATGTGTACATATATATATATATATATATGTATGTATATATATATATATATGTATATATATATATATATATATATACACACATATATATATGTATATATATATATATATACATTTGCTGTTTGTCGGCGCCGTTTTCGAGACAGCTGACATTTGGAGGCAATTACTGCGAAGACATACTGACGTTGCATTGTGTAGATTACACCATCAAACCTAAAAGGAGACTATGCTCCGCAGCATAATGACAACACAAGTGCATGAGTGGAACAGGAAGTAGAAGTGCTTTAGAATGATAAACATACTGCACTGCACTGTGCAAACAATACATTGCACTGCATAATATGCCGTCATACAGATGTAATATGTCACAGTCAAATGCTTCCTTTTTGTGTTGACTATTGTTTAGCAGAAAACAACTAACAATTGGTGGCAACATCTTTACCTTTGTCCAAAAGTGAGCTACGTCCTTAACAAGTCCAAATAAAGGATCCAACCAATTTAATGTTGAAAACGGAAAACACGATAGAAATATAAAACTAAGTCTAACCAAGACCACAAAATCTGTTGGAAACCACACATTTTGGCGGCACAGAACACATACAAAAGACTTCCTTATTGGTAATTTCTTTACGTCATGTTTGGTTTCACATTACAAGGACACAGTGACGTGAGCGACTCTTCCTCTTCAGAGGAAAGCACCTCACACTACAGGGTTTGACATTAACCAGCATAACGACTCTGAAAGCATCACAATTTTGCAGTACTTTCAAGTTCAAGAAGTGGGAAGTGTGCTGACATTTCCAGAACAAATGTTCTAAACGTTTTTGGTGGTTTTGACCTCCGGAATTAATGCACAATTGAAGCAACCTTGAACACCTCAGACAAAACGACATGTTTAACTTGAAGGAATCACAGAGAAATGTGAATAAACACGTGCATAATTGAATTCCTTAGGAGCCAATGTTTGATGAGCGTGAACTCAGTAAGCGTGTTCACACCTCTGGACGGTAATGCAATGGATGCAAAAGTTATGCAAAGGGTTTTTATCAATGGGTGCCAATGGGAAATTTTTTTTTACTTTTTAATGGTATTGTTACACTGTGCACAATAAACAACTGTCTTTTAAGAGATGATCTTGTTTTTAGTAGAGTAAAGAGAACGCTAGGGCTTTATGGTGACATGAACATGTTTATTTTGTCCTTAAATACATGATTCTTTCTCAAAATTGTTTTTTTTTTAACTACCTGCTTTTGTAAATTAGGACGGAAACGATATGAGGGACCAGAGAGGTGTCTGTAATTTACAACAAACTATTTAAATGTAAATGTGCAGAAAAAACTGTTTCATTCTAAGTATTCCATACCCTTGCACTTGGCCTTAATGTGAGGGTGAACTCAGCAGCTGCTTGATGGGGAAACTGCAGGTCATAGGTTCTGCAGCCACAGCAGCTGAAGAGAGAAGAGCAGTCAGAGAAATGTTCATGTCACACAATTAAGAGACTCAAGATTTCAGTGTCCATGCAAAAAGAATATCATCTGCTGTTTGTGGTGATCGGTTCAGCTGCAGGAGAAGAAAACCTGCATAATAACCTCTCGAGAACTCGAGTAATTCAGTTTTTTGGAAAAGACCATTTTCTTCCAATTGACTTTATTAATACAAAGCTGCAGACCTCATCACTGCACACTTCACTGAAGCTGTCAGAAATGAGCAGTGGGAGGTCTCCAAGGTTTAAATCTCTGGGTGAAAACACGACGTGACGAAAGTCATCAGTGGCTCTTTGACGTCTGAAACCTGAAATGAAAAGAAACTGCAAAAATATTTTATTTCTGGACATTCTTCATGCCATTGTCGCCAATATTGACGTTGTCGCGACTGGAAAGAGTTTTCACCTCAGCAACAGACACTGCAAATAATCCATCCAACATCACCAGTGTTTTTAATCACACAGCTTCTGTCACTGTGTGTGTTTGGTCTGTGCAACAACCTCCCGTTCCTGCAGCAAATCCAAAAGTGGACGGATAAAAGAGAGCGAGGGGAGGATTGAAGTGAAACAAAATGGCAGTTGTGTCGCTATCAATGGGGTTTTGATTTGACAAAATGGTTCTAATTCGTGGAGTGTGCTCACTCTTTGCCTCGGCAGACTGCAGATGCCGCGGTCACATAAAAACACCACAAATGTGCTACATTTCAAATTAAGAGGCACCTCCCAAGGTTATTACTCAGACCAGACACGATGTACCAGGGCTTTATCCAGTTACTCTTCTCTCCTTTGATGGTATAGATAAGCATTTGCTTTCTGCTGGTGACGTGTGAGCACAGAGACGTCGTTAACCTGAAGAAATGCACCTGATTGGATGTGACCAAGCCGTGCCTGCACTTGAAATGTAAAAATGAGACGCAGTGACAGAAAAGAGTGTATATCACATTGTTTGGCAATGATGATGAATGTAGAGTAGGAGGAACACGAGTGCACTTTCACCAGAGTAGCGAGTTGAAGTGCCCTCATCACAGAATGGAAAGAAAAGAGGAAAAAAAAACTTCACTCTTCACCACCATAGCCACATGCTCCTCATAAGTGCCACTCAGTCTGTGAGGAGCAATATGTGCAACAAACCCATTGTCCCCCCGACACCTCTTAATATTTGTCTGTATTCTCATGCAAATATATATATATATATATATATATATATATATATATATACATTTATATACACATATACACATATACATATGTAGAAAGCCGTCATACATACAACTCACTGTCGCTCGAGAGTATCCTTGAAGTGTTATGACAGCACCCACTTTAAGAAAGTTTAATCAGACATTACAGTCCGTAAATGTGAGATAACCTGTCTTTTCCTCACAGAGGTAATAGATATCTGTCTGTCAGAGTGCGAGTAGAACAGTTATTCATTTCTGCAGCAAGTGGTGCTTGTTCTGTGAGTAGGTCTTTTCCACTGAATGACCACTGACAAAATGCTGATTGTCTGTATATGGCTGACAGACAGGTTATATATATGTATACATATATACGTTACTGTAATTGAGTAGGTTTTTTTCGTGTACTTTTCAAAGTCAGTCAGTCAGTCATCATCTACCGCTTTATCCTCCGCCAGAGGGTCGCAGGGGGTGCTGTGCCAATCTCAGCTACATCGGGCGATAGGCGGGGTACACCCTGGACAGTTCGCCAGTCCATCGCAGGGCCACACACAGATAGAGACAAACAACCATTCACTCTCACACTCACTCCTATGGTCAATTTGGAGTGTCCAATTTACCTAATCCCCACATTGCATGTTTTTGGACTGTGGGAGGAAGCCGGAGAACCCGGAGAGAACCCACGCACACACGGGGAGAACATGCAAACTCCATGCAGAAAGGCCCTTGTTCCAACCGGGGCTCGAACCCGTGTCTTCTCCACTACACTACCGTGTGGCCCTACTTTTCAAAGTCATTTTTAAAATTTGTAATTAAAAGAACGGTACCTAATACATTCGGCAGGGAATGATGAGGACAGGCGACACAAGAACCTTGTTAAAAAGTAAGTTTTAAGCGAAGTTTTTAGTGCTTTTACTTGTACTTCAGTAAAAAATGTTATCAAAATAGTGGTACTTTTACTTGAGTATGTAGTATATATATATATACACACACATGAAAACAAAAAAAGTAAAACTTCCAAGACGAAGACATATTGTTCAAAGTTTGTATTATATGATACAAAGGATAGGGTCATCCTTCAACTTGTCTAAACATATTTGACAACTACGTTAAGTTCAGGTTACACATGTGTATAATAAACCATCATAACTACAGTATGTTTCATATTGTATCTAAATGATTCTACTTCATAGAAACATGCAACACCACCGTGACAACCGGGAGCCAACGACTGAACTACACTAACTCTTCAAAATCCATCTCAGTCTCATTTCTGACAACAATGTGGAAAATACTACATCGTTGAGTGGAGCAGGGTTTTCACCTTTCAGGAGCATCTACTGAGGCCAATGCTTTGTAAATACATCAGCTGCCAGTAGCTGCATCTTCCATGACCGTTACAAGCTGTCATGCGGGAAAATAAACAACAAGTTCATTTAAACCCACAATGTCTCCTTTAATCACATGCTGTATACTTTCTTGTTTGTGGTTCAAATTTCGAGCGGTAATTAGGGTGGATTCGCTGTCGCCAGATCAATACTTTCAGTTTTTACCACAGGCCGTGAATTTTAAGGGGGAATGCATTTGTGAATACAAATGGGTTTCGACTCCATTGATGTCGGCACTTTAGTAATTACCAGCACAGAGGAAGTATTTTGTCACAATAAAGTGCTCAACCACTGAAAAGGGAGTGCAAGTCCAGTCAGACCAACTGAGTGAAACAAATATGCAAATGTTACTTCAGTTTAATTGGAGGCAGTTTCATTTTAAAATATAAACTCCAGTTTGTTTAAAAAAAAAATAATAATACAATTAAGAAAACAAAGAATGACATAAACCAAATTTTTATCTTATTCCCTTGTGGCAAAAATCCTGCTTCACGTTGAAAGAAGCAATTCGTGGTGAGAAGAACACGTTTTTAAGTTTGTCACTTAACATGTTTGTGTGGAACAATGAGGAATTCAAGCTTAACTCCAATTTTATCTGCAAAGACTTTGCCCTTTTTGATCGACGCGAAACTGAGTTGAGCAGGTTTCAATATGAAAGAGTCCAACTTTTTAGATAAAAGATAAAAGGGGCCTGGTCACAGCAGCAGTAAGTGACGGCAATGATTGGAGGGAAGTTTTGAAGAACTCAGTGTAGCGGTGAGAGATAGGATCTAATAGCTATGAGACTGCGGAGTGCAGAGTGCCGTGTAAGTCTAGACAGCCGTTTCCTGAGCTCAAACCACGCTTTGCAATTCACGTCTCCTTCAAGTTGACAATGTCATTCTCCCTCTCCCTTCTGTCCTAATTCCTCGTCCGCCTCTGTGGTCAGAGGATACTGACCCTCTCAGTGAGACCTTGCACATCTGCATCCTCCCCGAGCTCTTCATCGTCAGAGCCCGGTGCAGGAGGAGGGGGCACGAGGTGAGCGGGGTACGGCAGAGTGTGTTCGTGGGCAAACATCTGCCAGCGGCTGTCATCGCTCTCGTGGGTGATGTAGCGCTCGCCAAGTTTAGTCTCCAGTTCCCGCAGGTCGAGCCACGTCTGATAGTCCTGAGAAATGAGACCCACAAATAAACCCGCAGATGAGATTTTAGATTCAGTTTTAGGAGCTCTGAAGTTGAATCAAATGTGGTTATGGCGCAGCATCCATTCATTTTGAGTGAGTGAGTGAGTGAGTGTGTGCATGTTGTATGGTTAGGATGAGGTTAAACCTGTAGTGGTTATGGTTAAAGCTAGTGAGTGAGTTTCTGGCATGGAAACACGAAAGAAGCAAGAGAAAGCTAAAGGAGGGAGAATCTGTAACTGATATCTAAAACAACTTTTTTTTTCTTATTTGTTGAAATCTTCTTCCAGTCCTGAGAAACATAAATAAACAAAACACATAAAATCTAAACCGTGATAAACACTTACTCACTGACCTGCTTCACACAGAAAATATTACTTCAAACTAAAGTGAGCAAGTTGTCTTCATATAACTTGGTAAACGTGTTTTGAATGAACTTATTAATAAGGTGTTACCGATTTAACCATCATGTTCCAAGTTTGTCAACCACTTTCTTTTTAACGCTGTACCCGTGTGGACCTCTGCTTCCTCTAGAATATCATCAAATAAACGACTAACACAACAGCAAACCGCAGGCCCACTGTGCATTATCAGAATGTTTCATAAACTTTCCTAAAAGTATTAAACAGTGCATGTTTGAGTGTAGAAGTATCAATTTGCTTTGGAGAATATACCTGTAAATAAACATGGCTGAGACTCTTGTCCACGCTGTAACGTTTCCTCATCTTAACTTGAAGCAGATTGTTGATCAAGTCAGTTGCTGGAAACACAAAAGTATAAAGATGAAGACAAAACAGCACAAAGTCATTATTGGTTGCATTGTGAATGACACACTGCTCCTGCATATTTAGTGCTAGAGATACAATGCAACACCATAATGATGTCGATCCATGTTTCTCAAACTTCTCAAATAAAATGAAAGTCATGACAAGAGCAAATTTTTGCATAACTTAAAGCCATTATCTGTAACACCCGACATCTTTTTAGGGCCATATGTAAAAAAAAAAAAATTGAAAGAATGATTAAAGTCAAAATTCTGACTCTTTCTTTAATCTCAGAATTCATACTGTATACCATAATACTCACACACATTTCCAAGAGATGTTTAGTTAATTCATTAAAACGAACAAAAACTAAAACAAATGAATACACATAAACTAAAACGTTAGGAACAGTTTGCAAATTTGTTTGACCCCCCCACAAACCCTCCAACGATCAATCTGTTATTGTAAGATCTAAAAATATTTTTATATTTTATTATTATATTTGATTACCATCACTAGAGATCTGTTTCCAGGGGTTGGGTGGGTACATGAAGGCTGCATTGTGGATCTGGTCTTTGATATCTTCATCCTCATTAAAGGGGAATGTCCCACTCAGGCTGACGTACATAATGACGCCGACTGACCACATGTCCAGTGAGCGGTTATAGCCCTGGTTCAGCAGAACCTCCGGGGCCAGGTATGCGGGGGTGCCAACGACCGATCGACGGAAAGACTTCTCGCCGATGATGCGGGCAAATCCAAAGTCGCACAACTTCACCTGAGAGAGAGAGAAACCGTGTGGTACCAGACGGGGAGTTAGGGAAGGGGTTAAAGAAAGTGCTGATATGACAGAATGATGGAAAGGTATTTGATCATTGTAAATACAATGTGAGCTACCATGAGTGATGATTAGGGGTTTGCAGAGGTGGAAAGTAATGAATTACATTTCCTTGCATTACTGTAATTGGGCAGGTTTGATGATGAGGACAGGTGAACAGGCGTTAATTAAGGTCCCTGGGAGAGTGACATCTGTGACCTTTGACCCATTTTGACTGATACATTATGTGTTTACATATTTTATTTTGTCAGCACTTTAATTTGTAAAGGTTTGCCTTTAACAATGAATGCGAGATTTGTGTCCCCTTGTCCTTTTTTGCACGACACAAGAAATAACCTTGTTGAAAAAGTAACTAAGTAACTTTTAGCCTGAGTACATTTTAAACAAGCTACTTTTTTCTTTTTACTTTAACTTGATTACATTTTTAGACCAGTATTTTTACTTGTACTTAGGTAAAATTACATCAAAATAGTGGTACTTTAACTTGAGTAGAGTATTTCAGTACTCTTTCCACCTCTGCAGGTTCACACTTCAAGTGTTAAAGTGGTAAAAAAAAAGGAGGGTTTAGGTGTATGTCCTACCCAATCCTCCTAAAAGACTCATATATTCATATTTTAATAATATGACCATTTACATAGCAAATGTAGGGGATTAAAAACCCAAATAATGCCCTGTTTCCATCTACAGTTAAAATAGAAGATGTTTCTATTTCAGAAAATACGGATAAATAAAAGAACACTCTGGATTTGAATGAGTAGTTTGACTATTTGACTGAAACCTGGTGCTTATAAAGAGTAGTAAAGAGGAGAATAGGCTCCAGTGTGTGACGTGTATGTGTGTATGATGTATATATAATTCATATAATGTGAATATGCATTATATTACCTGTGGGAAGGGATCAGCGGAGGCAAGCAGCACATTCTCTGGTTTTAGGTCACAGTGAACGATGTTTTTAAAGTGCAGGTGTCTGAGAGCCGCAAGAATCTGCACAACCACGAAAACAGGATATGAATTAGCAAGGCGTAACCCACCGTGATGCACTTTGTGTTGCACTTAATGTGCATCACAACACTCACACAGACCAGGTAGACCACATGCAGCGTAACAAGTGTCTGTCACGCATGCAGCAAAGATGAAAACAACGATACCGTGTCACAGCATATGTACTCCACATATGTAATCCTCTCTGCACAGTGACACATACACACCTGTGTAATGAGGAACTTGGTGAGCCTCTCAGGCAGTCTGCCTTTCTCACTGGAGAGGATCATCTCCAGCATGTCACCATGTAGCTTCTCCATCACCACAAACACTTTCTCTGGAGTCTCAAACATGCACTCCAGGTTCACAATGCCCAGGTGACGTAAACTCTGGAGGGATAAAAGAGAAGGGTCAAATAAAGAAAAAAGAAAAAGTGGACAGAGGGGATTTCGAAAAATGGGGGGAGAGCAACAACAAAGACATTTGTGGTGAAATGTAAGTGAAGAGGACAGGGTTAGAAATGAAAGAGCAGAGTAGAAGAGCGACAGTGGTGAGAGACGACACAGCCACAGCAACAGACAATGTCAGCAGATGACAAACCACAACAGGTAGTGCGTGACATACAGAGAGGGAACCAAAACCAACGGAGTTTCATTACATTTTTGAAGTCTGATTGTGTTACAGTCTGAGTGTGCCAGTGCCTTTGTGTCTAATACAAATAAATAAGCACAGCAAACAGACAGAGAACTGCACCTCTCACGCCATCTGCTGGTGTGCGATTAATAAAAGGTTAATAAAAGAAGCTGAATAGAATATTTCTGATTATTTATTGATTTATTTATCTATTTATCATCAGAGAAAATGAAGAACGGTTGTGTTTTGTAACATGACAATAACGCTTTTATATTAGACAGGGAGTGGGTTACAGATGGGGCAGGTTTCTACTCTTTAACCGAATAAATGATGAATACAGTTTAAAGTGTCTAAAGTTTAGAGCCTTTATTTTATGAAACCATGTTACTTGGTTGTTTATGTAGATTATAGTTCTGGCTATTCAAGTACAAAAAGGGATATGAGTTGGAACTTCCTCTTTGGGTCAACTGTTGCTCAGTGGTTTGTCAAAAATGTCATGGTGGAATTTTTACACATTCATAACGGCCTCCTAGCAGTTATGCTTGACATCTGAATAAAAAAAAATAAAACTGAGTTTCCTACCAGTCATGACCAGGAATCAACTGCAATTTTAACTCATAAATGAATATGTAGGAAATGAAGAGAAGATCCAAAGGTTTCATTACGGTACTCAAACGTTCTGCTTGTTGTCTGTTATCCGCTATGTTGGGGGAGGGGGGGGTGTATTATTATGTGTGTTTACCTGTAGTATGGCCACCTCATTCCTCAACTGGCTCTCCTGCTTGGTGGGAAAGCGAAGCTTGTCAATGACTTTGACCGCTACGTCCCTCCCGGTCTTCCTGTGCTTCCCTGGTGAAGGAAAAAAGTGCGGGGGAACATCTTTGGTTGTGACCTGAACCTTTTTACTTCAACATTATTTGCTGTTAAAATACAACAATAAAATAAAAACAAAATCTACATACCTCCATACACGACACCGAATTGCCCAGATCCCAGCACTTCATCAGCAAAGATCTGGTACACTGTGCCAATATCCTGTAGGATTGTCATTCATTTAATCAAAGCATGTACAGTGTATTATTATTCATTTAAACATTCAGATAAAAACACATTTAATATCATACCACATTCTCTTGGATTTGACTGTTGGAAACGGATATGCTGATGGAGGCTTGTCCTGGAAAACACAACGTTGTGACTTTTGATGAGTGTATTTAATTTGTATCGCACATGTACTTTGCAGCAGTCACTCACAAAGCCAGGAATGTCCTGGCCTAGTTTAAAATCAGAAACATTTCTGCAGCTCGAAACTGAATCACGGCTATGATCAACACACAAAACTAAAGGATGTTTCCATACTTGTTATTGCATAATCAGGCAGAAAATAACCTGCAAACTGTGAGTCATAACTTGGCATATGATGATATGATGATAATAGAGTTTCTATATAATTTTATGACCTCTCATGCCCCACCTGCAGTACTTTCATTACCCACCAGGAGCCCCCCCCCCAGCACACACTTCAGTCAGTGATCTACAGTACTGTGCAAAAGTTTCAGGCACCACCAGTTCTGTTGTTTCTTCTGTCTGTCAAATTCTGTGATCATTGTAATTTAGAATGAAGTGATGCGACTTAAAGCTGGTCTTATATAATAGCGAGCTGTCAATGAGTTTAACTAATGCAACATGTGTATGTAATGCTCAAGCATGTCTTGATGTTTTTTTACTGCAGATATTTCCTTAAATGAAATAGTAGGACAAACACAGGATTTACCAGTAACATTAATTAAGATTCCACACAGAGCTGTGTTAATGTTCAAGTGTAAGGGTAGATCATGCTAAATACTTGACACCTGTAGAGGATGTTTTTTTGTTTTTTTTCAGATTTTCTTTTGTTTTGTTTTTTTTTTAAAAAAAACAACAAAAACACTAGATACATATTTTCTGGGTGTGTTCCAGTAAAGTGAAATAGAAATAATTATCCTCTATTGTCGTTATAGCATTGCAAAAACAACAAAGGCCTAAGAATTCTGCCCAGTACTGTATATCAAAAAGGGGGGACCTTTGCTCAAACTCATCTCTTAACATAGAAAACCTCTGAACTTCATCAGGGCAAAGAAATGCCACATTTTGTTCTGTAAGTTAGCTGCTGTTGGCCATCGGTCACCTGAATGGTGCTTCAAATTATACATAATTATAATTTCTATGTGCTCTCATCTTACTGTGAGTTGTGTTGCCCTCTGCTGGTGGTGCATCCTGAAAGATAACAGGCATGAGAGCCTGGCGAATGGCGCTCTCCCACGCTTTGGCCACCTCTCGTCCAATACCGCTATTGGGCGCCACTTGGCTTGGAGAAGGAGGGGTCTCGGGAAGAGTCTCGGGGTTGCTGGGGGACAGAGAGGGAAGGGCGTTGGGGTCCTCCCCTACGAAGTAGCACATGGTTCCTGTGATGAGCTCGAAGCAGTGGGGGTTTGTGCCTGTTGGGACGAGGGTGAAGTTGCCAGCAGGACGCACCTCCAGTATCTCAGACAGAGGGATTTCCTGCAAGAGCGTGAACATGTCATGAGGTAGTAAAAGTAGGTTTTACTCTGCACATAAATGACTTTTCATGGAGTCAAATATTCTTACCTTGTAGTATTTGTTGGAGGTGTTGTTCTGGAAAAGGATGACGCACTTACAGTCCAGACGCCAGTAGTGCCTCTTTCTCTGTTGAAGGTTGGAGTAGGGTGAGTAAGGTGGGATACGTTTCAGGAAAACAAAAAACACAAGACAGGATACTGGAGAGTGGGACAGAACGAGGACAGAGGGGGTGAGGGAGTGAGCAACAATGTGAGTACAGTTTTGTTTGTCAACATACTAGAGGCTTTTCAAGGACTGGAGGTGATAATCCAGAGGAAGAGAAGAGTGGCCGGTGAGAAGAAGGACGAGCAGGACAATGAGCTGTAAGACGAGAAGGTGAAGACAAAGAGAAAGAGACAAAAAGTGAAAGAAAGTAAAGGAGTGCTAGTGTGAGAGTGCTGGAAAAAGACAACAGAGGCAGAAAAGGTTTTCTATGAGGTCAATTACAGAAACAGAAATAAAAGGCAGGAAATTGGCTTTTTAGCTTGAATTTGTCGCACATTTACTAAGTGTGAGTAAACCTCATCATCAGCCTTCACATACTTGTGTGTGTGTGTGTGCGTGTGTGTATGTATACATATCTATATATATATATATATCTATATACTGTACATATACATATATATATATACATATACACATATACATATATACACATATATACACACACATATATATATATATATATACATATACATACATATATATATATATACATACATATACATATATATATACACACACACACATATATATATATATACACACATACACACACACACATATACATATATATATACACACATATATATAAATATATATATATATATACACTCACACAAGCTCAGAAAATGAGCAGGAAGCAACAGAGGCCATAAAGGCAGACACTAAACGATCAAGGTAGGAAGATCTCCTGGGCAGAAAGAAGACTGATGACTAAGTGGGTCTTTTATTCCTTTAGAGTGGGTGGAAAGTAAACAAAACAAACTCTCTGCGATAAATCACAGAGAAAGAGAAAGTTGGGAAAAAAGAGTCAATGCAATGCATGTTTTTACCAGTGTGTCCTTATTGCTGTAGTGAACCATCCATCCTTCTTTGATAGCCGTACTGGATCTGCGGGTTGTCTGTCTCACTGACTGCACCACCCTCATCAATGGGATGTAAACGCTAAGAGAGGCAAAATGTGTACTTTGAGTTTGTGACATTCCTGTGATGCTCTTTTGGGGAGGGGGGGGGTTGTTTTGTGCTAAACATTGCTCACACCTCTGATCTCCGCTGGCTCCGTCCTGGTTGTTTTCAGGAGCGAATGACCCCGGGATGCTGCAGGCCTCATCTGAGTCGTCCATTGAAGACTTGTCCGAGTTCTCGTACTCACAGGTGTAGTCCATGGGCACTTCAGGGTCAGTACTGGGACTCAACATGTCTGGGGCAAAGAGAAAAGGAAAAATGTAAACTTCTAACTAGCACAACTAGAAAAGTACAGCTCGACATGCATCTCGCAGATCGCAGATAACACTTACCACAGTTACTTCTGTTTTCTGAGAAAATAAAAAATGATTGCCAGTAAGTTTCAGTCTTGTTAGATGTGTTATATTATATATGGCAATCAAAGTAACCTAGTTCTGACAACGTTATCATGCAGATGAGAAATGAACACTTGCATGCAGACTCAAAGGTCCAGTGTGAATCATTAGGGAGGGTTTGTTTGTTTTTTTTGGAAGAAATTGTGTATGCTTTAAATTAAAAATAGTTGGATTTTTGTAGGCCTATGGAAATGAATGTTTACTATGCAGATAAAGATGAATGACATCCACTCTGGTATGCAAAGGCCACCGTAGTTCCCTGATGTGCTTGAAAAAAAAAAAGGTGAGGTGAGTGGAGGAGGATCCCTACATCTGCAGTCTCACCATTGGATGTCACTAATTCTTTCACACGGGGCCTTTAAAAGAGTTAGAGGAGAAAAAAATTAGAGAGTGGGTGATAAAGATTCTGCTTTCCTCACCTCCAATTGTCTCCCCAAGGCAGTCATTTGGAACCTTGTACGCGCAGCGTTTATGGCAGTTGAACTTGCAGTCTAAGGGGAAGAAAGCACAACGCTTCACTCAGATCAGATTCCATGTGATCTGACGAGATTTAGCCAATATTCTAAATCACACCGGACGTGCTGACAGGAGCCTGTCTCTTCCTCTTTGCTCACCTTTGCACTGTAAGCCCTGCCTAAACAGCCCTCGAAGCAGCCTCTTGCAATACTGGCACACGGTCGGCCGCGTGTACGAGTGGACAGCAAACGTGTGGGGCACTTTCACCTTCGTCATCAGGATCTTGTCCAGGTGAACAGGTCGGCCCGTGTAGAAGCGCCGTGCTTCACTAGGGGTTCGTGGCTAACAGAATGGAGAAGACATGAACATGAAACAGACGATGTGTGAGTAAAAGAAATCGGGACACTTTTCTGACTTTGATGACCAAGTGTTTAGCTATTTAAGTACATAGTATATTTATACATTTCCTGCCCCTTAAATCTACATGACATGCTATCAGAACAGTAAGATGAAATCTAAACAAAGAAGTTGAGTGTGAAAAGCAAAACAATCACCTGTAATAAACTACAAGGCCATGAGGAATTGCATTTTCATCACTGGGAGCAACACCTTTCATACTGTTGAATAATTTTCACAATGCCATTTTTGATACATTCCTAACATAAAACATTGAGTCTCTTTGAAGTTGTTTTTTTCTATCTAGGTAAATGGCTTCCAAGCAGTTTTGTAATGAAAGCAAATTAATGTGCAAATCAGTTGCAAATGGTTGTTGCCTTGAAAATGGTAAAATGTTGGTTGCTGTTTCCTAAAACACAACATTTTGCAGTCTGAAAATGTCTTGTTTTTTTCCACATTCTATATATATTCATTGCATCTGGTTTCTTTGGTATAGAGTAGCAAAGGAAAACAAAACAATATCTAATTTCAGAACGTTAAAAATCACTTATTATTAATAAAAAAACAACCATACCAAAATGATCTCTATCTCTATTTATACTGAATGCAATGTAGACATAATGGTAGTTTTGGGTTTAGTTTTTGACACAGGCATCTAATTGGAAGCCTGTGAATGATCCTGCAGATCCAAGGCTTTGTGTCTTGGTTTTAAAGATTTGTGTCATTCAGTGTAAACTGACTTTCCAGTCTGTGACAGCAACAGGAAAATCACTGACAGTTTCATGTGGTCAGATAAATGTTAGAAGATAGAAATTGATATGAGCACAGAGTGCATGGATCCACCAGTACCATTTGTGTGTGTGAGCGGATGAGAGGTGCATCCTCGATGGAGTAGGTGGAGGTCGTCCCTACGCTGTACACCGACTCAGTGGTGGAGAGACGCAGGGACTGGCTGCTGCTCAGGGACGTGGTGGAGAGGCGCCGCTTACGAGCTCCACTGCAGTTGTTTGGGATGCTGAATGCACAGCGTTTGTGGTAGTTTAGTCCACATCCTGCAGGGGGCAGCATGATTCAAACAACCAGCAGAGGAGAGGCAGAGATGGAGCACATTTATTAAAGTGAAACAATTCATTTCTCAGACAAGTGTTGTGCGTCACAACAATGCATCTTTACTTATTCACACTTTCTCTCCCTGTTTTTCTCACCGTCGCACTTGAGCCCTTGTCTGACAAGTCCGAACAACATCTCCCCACAGTGATCACAGAAGGCCGGGGCCCGGTATGAATGCACGTTGAGTGCATGGGGCCGAATCTGGAAATCTTCAGAAGTGGCTGCCGCTTAAAGAGATAACAGAGACAGACTGTGGTCTTACTGGGTTTCACGATTCAGTGACATGCTGATAAATGTGCAGAAACATTTGATTAGATGGACAAGAAGGAAACAGGATGGAAAATAGTGAACTGATAAGGCCTGTGGAAGAGTTAGGAGTGTAAGGAAAGAGAGCTCAGAAAAGAAAGCAAGGAAGGTCATTTACCATAGATTTTAATAAGTTTATCTATGCAAATGAGAAGAGAAGAGAAGAGAAGAGAAGAGAAGAGAAGAGAAGAGAAGAGAAGAGAAGAGAAGAGAAGAGAAGAGAAGAGAAGAGAAGAGGAGAGAAGAGGAGAGGAGAGAAGAGGAGAAGAGAGGAGATGGTTTCTTACCAGAGAGCACCACCTCCACCAGATCTCCCTCCTGAATATCGCTGGCAGCTTTAACCAGTTGCAGGATGTTGTTGGTGGACGTGTCATGCTTGAACAGTAAAATCTTGTCATAAATCCCATAGAAGCCACACTCTGGGAACTGGAAGAAAACATGACAGAAATGTAGATTAGGATATTACTTATATAAGGAGTTGTAGAAGGGCTTTATGCTTTAAACGCTGTAATTCAAATACAAACAAAAGTGACACAAAACCAAGCAATCTGACCCCTTTAAAAAAAAAATATATATATATATATATATATATATATAGATTGTATCTATTTTTGTATGTACGGTATGTTTATTAAATGCTAGTTTCATCTACACTTAAAAATTGCCCTTGAAGAACTAAATATGTGCAGAGGGACATACACAGTATCTATATACTATACCTGTTATATTAAAATGTGTAAATGTATAAAGTGTGAGTTCAACTACAAATAAACAACATACTCATCTGTCTTTACTTTTAACAGGTTGGTCTTTTATAATTTGGTACCAAACACTGTTTAACTTGTTCCAGAACTAGACCTTCATTCGGACACATTTTGTCAGAAGTTGGACAGCGTGTGGGATCTTCTGTTTGTTATTTTGAATTCCACCAGTGCTGTCCTACACACCTGCCTTTTGAAATAGATGTGAGAAGTAAGGTCTTGTACAAATAGTGTTCCATCTTTTCATTAACACTGACAAACGGACACAGTGTATATTCACGTTGCCACTGTTACTGCTACTCAACGCAGTGCCGTGAGCATGTGAGCACGACACAGGAATGTCTCTGTGTTCTCAAGTAAATCACATTAGTGTTTGTCCTAAACTCATCTTATGATGCCCTTCTTTTCAAAGCACCTGAAATCTAGAAGTAAACATATACACACGCGAAACTACAGATATACAAGAGACACTAGCCTCATTTCACACATCAAGCAACTTGGTCAATGTGGAAAGCAACACAAAGGAGGGAAACATTATCCTATCTTCCTGATGGCCATATACAAGACACGCACGCACGCACACACGCACACACGCACACACACAAACAGGTGTTTCAATGTAGCTCTTCTTCCAGAAAGATATGAGATGAGAGTGTCAGTCAGAAGTCAGCAGAGCAAAGGGAAACCCTGCTCTCTTGAATAGTTAATACTGTCTGGTACACTTCAGTGGCCACGGGACACCTCAGATACACGGCTTTAAAATTAATTTCTTTCTGTGAGAACACATGAGACATACTAACAAGACCAGTGGGGGTTAGGAGGAAAGGAATACAGACACACTCCCCATCTCTTTTGTTGTTGTTTTCCTGGGATACATTATATGCCCACGCACAGCAACTTATCGGAAGAGGAACCTAGATGTTCACCTTGGAACGAGACAATGACACGTATACATCTCCTCCTCATCTACCAACAGACACACCCTCATTTCCCACACACAAACACACACACACACACCCTCTCAGTTTCCCAACAGGCAAAACACATCACCACATCTGAAATCCAGGCCTTGCTTGAACTGCTGCCAAGCTACACAGTGAGTCCACCACGCCTCAGCAGTGGGCTGCTGCTACTGACCACATAGTCAACAACAAAAAACACAAAAAGGCACACAGCAACCTTTTATTTTCAAAACATGCAGGAAAATCCGTAAATATATATATATACATATATATGTATGTATGTATATATATATGTGTATATATATATATATATACACATATATATACATATATATATACATACATACATATATACATACATATATACATACATATATACATATATATATATATATACACACATATATACATATACATATATACATATATATGTACATATACATATAATATAAAATATATAAAACTAGATTACTAGAGGGTTAGATTAGATAAAAAATGTGAGATACAACAATATCATTTGAGCAAATCAATGCAGTGCCAGCGTGATGCCACTATTTGTTTTGCACAGCTATTACACAAAGCTGATTCCCAAGCATGACAAAGGAGAGACAAAAGCAAGATTACAAACAGTGGACGATGGCAGAAATAATGGGGAGACTCCTGAACTAAAAGAACATTTTGAAGAAAAGTCAGTGTTTCAGCTACCGAGCAATGGGTGGGCGAAAAAACAGCTCACAAAACCGGCATTTTATCTACTGATGTGGCAAAATTGTGTGCAAGCAAAGCTTTGTATCCCATTTGTTTTTTTGTAAGGCAAGGCAAGTTTATTTGCGTAGCACTATTCATACACAGGGCAACTGTGTATGAACCCACTGCTATTCTTTCACCCTGACAATCTGGTTTTGTTCTTCACCAAATCCTACAGTAAACAGTTAAACAGAAGTCAGAAGTAAACAATGTGGATCAGAGCTGTGACACTGAGTGGGCCATAATAACAAATCAATAAGAAGAAGGAAATTAAAAAGCTTTAAAAAAAAGGGGGGGGGGGAGCTGCAGTTAGAGCTACGACTTTGAGG
The DNA here is from genome assembly GCF_958295425.1 of Solea solea. Taxonomy (NCBI): domain Eukaryota; kingdom Metazoa; phylum Chordata; class Actinopteri; order Pleuronectiformes; family Soleidae; genus Solea; species Solea solea. Next base: position 15,637,322 of record NC_081140.1, on the reverse strand, counting down.
CCTCGTCACAAAGAGTGACAGTTGATACAACACAGATACACATGTTTTCTACTTCCAAATGATGTGTAATGGTATATATCCATGCACCAACCCAGCTAGGTTAAAAAATAAAAACAAGAGACTTGAGCTACCCGAACTGGCTCACAGTAGAGCTGCAACTAACTATTATTTTCATCATCGATTAATCTGTCGATTATTTTCTCAATTAATTGAGTAATCGTTTGGTCCATAAAATGTCAGAAAACCTCAAAAAAAAACACCGACTCAGAAATCTTGTTTTAATAATGAAAAAAGCTTCAAACCAATTAATCGATTGTCAAAATAGTTGATGATTAATTGAGTAATCAATTACTAATCGAGTAACTGTTTCAGCTCTAGCTCACAGCCTTTGCTTTACTGATGCTTGTGATAGAATTTTAACAATTTAGCCACCAAAGACATAACTCATTCATTACTGTGAAATGAAAAATGACCATTTATTTAAAAATCCAGTGAAATCAGTTGAGTGTGGGCACCTGGAATATTTAAAGTAGTAGTAGTAGTAGTAGTATACCAACTTTGAGGAGTGTAAAACATGTAAAACATTATCTCCATCACATGTGGGTGGAGCCGAGCAAGAGATGAATGTCTCAAAAAAGACCAAAATGATCCATAACTATAACAGTCAATAGTCTAGTTTCTCATTTTTACTTTCACGTGAAATTAGACGGCTACGAATAAGAAGAGGCTCCAAACTTCACCAACACGAGACTTTAAAAACCACAAGAACTGTGACGGGAATGAATCATGTAATAACATGTAATGCATCAGTACCTGGGAGAACCGCATATAAAATCATCTGCAGCAATTTGTAATTACAAACACCCACAGAGCCCAGATCAGAGGAGACTCCCAGCTCTGCATAAATCCACACAAAACCCTCAGCCTAAGTCGTCTGTAAACCCCATGGCAGCTCCTGATGCCAGCCTCTCTGCTATTAGCCCCACACTGTTCCCGTTGCCACTCACTCCGTCATATTGTCCCGCGTCTTCTGTCCAAAACATACACAACGCGCTGACCACAACTGCAGCTGCCACTTCTGCACACACACCACAAGACTTAACAACTTTTCTGAAAAGCTCAATATTCCAACTTCTCGAAAACCACATTCCCCACAGAGAAAATTACCATTCTCTCTCTCTTCTTTCTTTTTTTTCCCTCCCTCTCTCCCACTCTTACAGTTTTCAGTGAAAGTACAGAGTGGAAAGAGCACCAGAGTTTGTCAACATGGTGACAGTTTTCATTTTGTGTCTTGTAATTATGTAATCATATCTAAATGTTTGTGTGTACACTGTATAATTGGCAGAGGTTAAGTCTCCTGTTGCAAGAGACTGTGTGTGCGTGTGTGCGTGTGTGCTTGTGTGTACAGTCTGCAGACAAAAAGCTGCTGCTTTTATAACATGCACTGTAGTATAGAGTAGTGTGGTTTGCCTGGAGACAGGGTTGTGTCTCTAGCTGCTTTCTTTGGGTTACAAAGGATCAGGTTACCCGGCGACTATTCTTGCAGCTCTTTGGGCCAATGGAGCCATTATGAGTGAAATGAATTATGGACTAGGCTCGCTTCAACCCAACTCCTTCCCTTGTTTCCCATCATTCTAATTTTCCTCTTTATTGCTGTGGTAACAATTTTATATTTTCTTCTTACTTTTCTTCTGGGCTCTCCGTCTTTTCTTACTCTTGTTTCGAGTACCTCTCAACAGAAGAGAAAGGGAAACATGCATAAGAGTATTTTGCCATCTTTTCTGAGCTTTACCATCCGCCGACACCGTCCACAATGAGGATCACTCCCCTGCTAACAAGGTGACGCGATAATAAGGTCAGCGAGTGTGTCCTCACTATTGAAAGGAGTCATAGTAAGACACACATTAATAGATTTAAATATACAACAATTGCAGCAGTGCATCTACACCACGCCCAACAATGACAACTGTTGTGTGTCTGTGTGCCGTCACTGCTGCCGGCGACGTCACTGCGGGCAAACAACTTATCCAGATCGGTTGATGAGTCATTATTAAAAACACACACTCTCACAAAAGAAGCTTAGCGCTCAAAAAACAAACAAAGCAAACAATATCGTTCTGTGTAATGATCCTTTTTTCATTATATCAGTGTGATGTCATGGAGCAAAGCTTTTGTGACAGAAATTTAAAGATTAGTATCACTGTATTCAAACATACGGGCACATCTGATGCCACAGCACTACACGGCTGCCATTGTCTCTCGTCTGTGCACAGTATTTTGTTGGTTTGTTGATTTCCTATTAGATTTCCACCACAGCCACTGGTCGTACGTTGCAGATCATAAACACGGTGGCAGAGGCTGAGACGTTTGTGTTTGAAGAGCAACAAGTGTGCAGACAGACTGGAACCTTCTTGTAATTAAATAATGATGATTGCTGCTTTTATTTATAGGCAAAGTCAATTTGAGACTGAACTGAAGATATTTTAACCAACGGAATGAGCAAGCAAATGAAAAGCGGTAAGGCCAAGAGGAGCAACAGGTCAGCATCACCTCAGTATAGCAAGCGTGCACACAACAAACAGCACTGAGGTCCTGGGAAGTTTGTCTCATTTCAGTGTGGAGGGCTTTTGTCAAACAGTCGTAGGGCAGTGCTAAATATAGATCCCCTTCATATAAAGATGTTGTGATGTGTGAAGAACACAAAGACTTTTATGTCCTGCTGAGCAAGACGCATGCTTTTGCTTTTCATCCTCCCCATCATTTCCCCTGCAGCGGCTCAACATGGGTCACATTCGAACACCAAGCTGCACAAACACACAAGTTCATTATCAGGTTCACACATCATCAATAGGTAAGAGGCAAATATGGAAGCAATGCCAACACTCAGTAGAGTTAATAATTTACGTAAAAGGTAGGGATGGAACCTTCACGTCAGCTACAAGTAGCTGTTGCTGTGGGTTATTTCCACCTAAGTGTGCGGACATGTTTTCCACCACATCAAGGGAAAATCCACGAGGAACATTACAAGAACTTTTCGGTCTGCCTCAGGGAAGAGGCCTCCACGGCAATGGCTATATTGTTTAAGTTGTGCATCAGTAGCATTCTCTAGAAATGTTTTATTCATTCATTCATTGTCTACCACTTTGTCCTCCACATGAGGGTCGCTGCAGGCAATCTCAGCTGACGCAGAGCGAAAGGCGCGGTACACGCTGGACAGGTCGACAGGAGACAAACAACCATTTGCTCACACATTCACACATTTAAACCAATTTAAACCTCTGCATGATTTTGGACTGTGGGAGAAAAGTGGGAGAAAAAAAACCACTCCTCCAACATTGGGAAATCTCCACACAGAAAGGCCCGGTCTGTGTTGTGGATTTTTGTCTTTTGTATCACAATTTGCAGCCTTTGACACACATTATGAGTGATAATAAGTAGTGGTACATTCACATTGATATAATAATCAAACACAAATCTGCACTGCTGCTAAATGAACGTAGGGCAGAAACTGTACAGGATATTTCACATTACATTAACTTAACTATCTATAGAAGTAACATTAGTAGCATTAGAAGGAGATATTCTTGTAGAGTTATGATAGAATTAGGTACAGTTTTATCATATTATTCTCCAAAATACAGGAACTATGGGTATGTGGTTTAAAGTGCTTAAGAGGTGTAAAGTGTACGGGTGAACACTATTTAGCAGTTATGAAAACAAACACCGTGTGATGGTGGAATGATTTCTGAATTGCTCATTTATGATCCTTGGAGAATTAAAATGATACTCTACCCACTTTGCAGTTGTTGCTATACTTTTTTAAATAGTGTAGTCAAGACAGAGCAGAAGGCTGAGATGTTACAGAATGGATTTGCATTTACAAAGTGTCACACAGAAACACTGCAGCTCCTCTGAATCAATCGAGCCAAATTCCAGGTGATCAACAACTGAGAATCTCCAAGGGTAAAAGACGTAAAAGACGTGCTTGTGCAAGACACTGCACACCGAGCTCTGTAAACACACTGACATCTACAGCCTTACAAGGCCGTCCATGCTGATGTGCGTCTGCAACAGAGGCTAGTTATCACAACAGGAACCTGATCGAGCCGTTTCATAGTCGAGAGGAAACACGCTGCATCCCTTCGAACAACAGACATTGTTTAAACATCCACGTCTCACTGTGCAACAAACCATACACAGTCGTGCGCACGCACTGCACACTTATTTTACATTTTCATGAAGATTCATGTCTGTGAAATGATTTATGCTTCTGTATTTGCATATGCCATCCTTCTCCTTCTAAAACAGCTGCCCCAGTCCATGTAAACACATCAGGCACGGGACTCGGAGAGAAGTACTCCACCTCTCTGAAAGTGATGAGTTGTTTAATGAGGCGTTGCTGTGGAAACAGGTGCGTAGAGACGTCAACGGCGTGCCCTCATTAGCTCCTGACAACAACTTGGTGCAACTCAGGAATTTTTTTTCCTTTTGTACTGACGGCGTAAGCAATGGAACAAACGTATTAGCGGCTCGGCAGTCTATTTTTATCCCCAGTGATGTCACACGCTGACGGAGAGATGGAGCAGACGACAAATATGACAAAAAGCAATCCCTGCCCTCCCTGTGCCCTCATTCATCTGTGGAGTATGTGCTACACATCATACATGAATATGAGGTGTCGGCTTAAAGCACAGTCACAGGGGAGAGTGACAGACCCATGACAGGAGAACAACGTCAGCAGAAATGCTGGGCTTGGCAGACGCGTAGAAGAGCGATGGAATGGCGATGAAACAACGTGGAACATGTGTACACCACGGCTGTACATGTATTCATGATGTTACAAACTTAACTTAACTTTGTTTGTGGGGCCTTTTTGCACACAGCCGCTTTGCACTGTAACACAAACACCACTGATCAGTCAGCGGTGGATGGGTTCTTCCTGTGAGAACACACTACTCACAGAAATAACCACACAGCAGAGAGAGAACTTGCATGACTGCAGTGAGCCGCACACAGCACGCTGGGGGATCGTGTAACAAGATATAGTTTATCAATGGAAATAAAGATAATCGATTTGGTATAATCTTGATCTTTGTGAGGAACAAATGCAATTTGTTCCTGGATTTGATGTGTTTCCTGTCACACTGTACCATGTACACTCAGACAGGGCAGATTTGTTTTTAACAATGTAACCGAGCAATTTTATTTGATAGATGAGGCTGTGGGCAGGTGTTGATAAAGAAAGAAAAACACAGTTTCAGCTATTTTCTTTGTACTTTGCCCAAAGGGAAACATTTTATGCCTTCTCATGTGAAAACTGAACAACTTTTCTGTATTAATGCAGCACACGCTGGCAGAGAGTAAAGTACGGGGAACAATTAAAACCCTGTAAAGCACAGGCATTTTGTTATTTTGCTTGCAGCGGTAAGCAAAATACCAACTGTTAATGCACTTTGTGAGCTCTGTGGAACTACGCCAAAAACACAAAGTAAACTCTTAGAAGAGAGCTGCAAGGCTTTCAGTTTTTTCTGACTCTATACAGACAATATTTTGTGTCTGTGTCTGAGTGTGTGTGTGTGTGTGTGTGCGTGTGTCATCATGGAGAGCAAACACATAATCAGGTTTACAGTCCTGACCTGCTAGTTTGTACATACCAGAGATAACTGGGTAAGCCTGAGCGACTGAGAGAGAGAATGTAAACCCTGGTCTCACAGACACATACAGTGTCACACATACAGTGTGTGCGTGTGTGTGTGTGTGTGTGGTAATCTGTAGGTGGAAAAAGCTTAGTCTCAAGGAGAAGCGCAGGGACAAAGCATTTCATTATGCTCCAAGCATCAAGGTGGACAAGGAGGTAACATGAGAGCCGTGACCAAGCATGAGAGAGGGGTCTGGGGATAAAGGAGACACACTGCTGTTCTGAACCAGCCTTTGTTGGTAGCAGCTCCTGTCTCCATCAACCCCCACCTCCCTCCTCCCTGACTTTCCTTGGCTTGGTTCTGGGCAGGTAAACCGATAGGAACCTTGGATTCAGTCCATTTCTGTGCACAACGAAGTGATTCATGACAAGAGGGAGAGACAGAAAGCAGGCCTTCGTGTGAGAGGAGTGGCTAAGTGTGAGTAACAAGCGTAAAGAAGATGGATAAAAACAAAACAAACAAACAAACTCAAACTACTGATCAAACGTTGTTGATCCACAGCAGGACTGTCAATAGATCAAAGTCATTTGGCACTAAAGTTTAAATATTGTGGCAAACGGGAGTTATTTCCAAGTCAATTTTTTATGTTGAAATTATTAGTATTAGTTTCAAAAAAACAGCTGTGGACAAATATTTAGGTTGCGGTGACTCATGCTGTCGATATTGAGCTGAAAAAGTCCCCAGGCCAATTTAGAGCTCAGGATGTTGTAAATGTGTGGATGTTGAATGTCTTGTGCAGACATTGTTTACTCATGCTGAGGGAAAGAAAACTGAAGCCTGGCTGCTAAAATGTCTGATTCCTGAAAGGATGTTGGGTGTGTTTCCTTCTAAATGTTGTACAAATCTTCCCTGTGTCTCCACATACTATTAAAAGAAGGTGTTAAGAAGAAAACAAACCACTGACTGTAACGGTTACGTAACTCCACTGACTAAGACAATTGTATCACTGTTTTCCATGTAATTTCACAAACTGTTTCTTGTAATTAAGTTCATATCGGATTAGGGCTTCAAAAGGTAAATGAATTCTTTAACCGATTTCAGGTTGTGTAATTTCAGTCACTTAAATGTGAATATTTCCTGGTTACTTTGCTTCTCTGTGACAATAAACTGCATTTGCATTTTATGGACCAAACAATAATGGAATAAACAAGTGACAGATGGTTCAATGAAGAAAAATAATTGTGAGTTGCAGCACTGTATCCTGATGACACAGTACAGCAACAACTGGTGCACCTGAAATACAGCATATGAAAGAAGAAGTGAAAGCAGCTCCCTCACTGTAATCCTTCTTCACACAGTGATGTACTGACACTTCTCTTGTCCTCTTTTCCCTCTATTCATTTCTTACCAACAACCAAATTAGTTATCAATCATCTACTTTTTCTCTGGCCCTGGATTTACTGTGAGACGTTCTTCAGAGGTTACCGGTTTGAATCCCAGTTTGACCAAGGGTCTTTCTGTGTGGAGTGTGCATGTATGGTTTCTCTGGTTTCCTCCCACAGTCCAAAAACATGCAGAGGTTAGTTGGACACTTTAAATTGACCGTAGGTGTGAATGTGAGAATGAATGTTTGTTGGTTTCTGTATGTTGGCCCTGCGATGTCTTGCCTTTTGCCCTGTGTCAGCTGGGACTGACCCTCACGTGGAGTTATCACCTTCACACCTGCTCCCACCTTTCCTCTCTACATGCTGTGAAGAGCATTGAGGCTTGGGGATAATATAAGCCATATAATAAAAAATAAACACTCTCACACTGCAATTATTGTGACCATAACATACTGCAGAGTATTTCTGCGGAATAATCAAGCTTTGTATTAAACCCAAGTCCAGGCCACAACTGACCGCACATTATTTTCCACTCGGCTCCTCCACTGAATGACCGTCAGTATTTTTTTTTATTGATGTCATGTGTTTATCTACTGAGGTAAGACTCGAGTTTTGCCCATTTCCTTCACAACAGAGCATCCCCTGCATGCAGACACAGACACACACTGCACGAAGGCCCCAGCCTATCCAAAGCCAACCTGTCCACCCTCACAGTGACCTAATTGTCTGCCGTTTACTTACGAGCACACACGCTCTCTCACATACTTTTCATATGCTTGGAATTAGAAGAGCTATTACCTTCAGGCCACCTCCTGCAAGATGTGATCAGCCTTTGAATTATCGACTTTTGTATGATCTAAAGTAAAATCAGGGTATCGTCAACATGAGTAAAGAAGGACTAAAAACCTGCGCCCTGTTCTTCCCTCATCTCTGCGTGGCTGGTACAGGCTTTCCTCATTCTGATACTGTAAGTCACCAAATACTTCTCAGCCGTTACCAATTGGATGAAGGCGCAAAACCGTTTTTACCAATGCTAATCGCTGGATTAATGTCATAAGGTCCTTTTTTTTTTTTGGCTAAGAACGAGAGACGGAATGCAGGGGTGAGAGGGGCCCGGGCGGCTGTTGAAGCACATGAAACAACAACCAGGCTGGCTTTAACAGATAATTTCACTTTATCTTTTCATTTTTCGATATTTTCTGCTCACAATTGAAATGTTTATGACTGGTCGGGCAAGAGTCACAAGTTTCGAGGCAATCAGACGGGTTTTCTTGGTGTTTGTTTACACTTTTTTGCTGATGAAATAAAAAACTGAAAAACTCTGGGTGTGACAATATTTATTTGTCTGAAGTGTGAGTTGTTGTTTTCTCTTTGTGTGAAATGTGTGCGTAACAATCTTACCATTAAGATTGCCTCGTGAGCATTAATCTCAGCAACGTTAGTAATGAAACAGTTACTAGTTTCATTCATAAGCACATTCAAATTTCTGATAATCTCTATCAGTGTTTCAGTAAGTGAGTGAGTGAAGCGTTTGTTCATACAGTTTCATGTCAAATTCAGCTTCTCCCTTGACCAAAGAGCACATGAATTGTCTCTTTTCCAAACAGTCTATGTCTCTTTGTGCTTGTTTTATCTCTCTTTAATGCCCAAACATCTTTGCCTGGCGGATTTTCTGTGTGATCATGGCAGATAGTTCATTCAGGTCATTTTGCATCTCATCATGGTTATTTTGTGTGCGACTTTTGCTCTCCGTACAGTCAATTGACTGACTTCCTAAGAAAAATGTATCTTGATATTTTCAGATCCTGGCTCAACGACCTCAACGTAAACTCCTTTTCAACTGGATCTGTGGCCTACGGACTCATTCTTCAATCCACCCATGAGTTATCCTGTGAGACACGAGGCAGTGTCGCAGATTTGATCTTTTTGTGCTTTGTTTCCTATTGGGCTTCCTTTTAAGACCGCAATCTTAGCTGTGGCTTAACATTCAAACACTTCCAATCTAAATCTACCATCCCACCTCTCTTTCTTTCCCTCTGATAAACATCCTGTTGCTGGGCTCCAGGGTAGCAGTGTGTGCTTTGAATAATCAAATGTCCCTGCGCAGCCTAACCTTTCCTTAGCACCACCGACAGCAAGGAAACACCAGGCACGGTCAGTCATGCAAAGCTGTTCCACTACCATGCAAATCAACACCAACACACACACACACACACACACACACACACACACACACACACACACACACACACACACACACACACACACACACACACACACACACACACACACACACACACACACACACACACACACACACACACACACACACACACACACACACACACACACACACACACACACACACAGAGCAAGTTTTAGGAAGCAGAACTGATACATGTCGTCTTGGGTTTGCCACCTTACAAATAACCACAGTTTCCTTTACAGAAGTAAAATGTTATTAGATTAAGTATTTTAAGTCTCAGTGTGAAGGTTACAGGTTTTGTTTAAAGCCGAGTTTTATCTTCACTCAGCCATCAACTGTCCTATGGCCACTTAAAGGCACGGGCTGTTATTTCACTTGTTCGTACACAGTATTTTGCTAAAGGGTTTGTTTTTTACAGTGTGTGTGTGTGTGTGTGTGTGTGTATTATACATGTACAGGGGAGTGAGGTAAACAGGAGGTGGTGGTGTGTATGATCCAATTTCCAGGGCCAAACGTTCTTCTCCAAGGAGAGAGATAAAGAAACAGTCCCTTCCACAACGGAGGTGGAAACAATAGAGAGGGCAGGGGCTCTCCATCACAGCTGTGTGTGTGTGTGTGTGTGTGTGTGTGTGTGTGTGTGTGTGTGTGTGTGTGTCTTTACAGCCCTTTCTGGCATAAACACTGACCTTGTCAGGACCAGCATTTCTGAGGAACTGATTAAGTTTAGGGCCAAGATTTGAACTGTGGTAAGATTAAGGTTAGGGTTAAGCACAAACTGATTATGATTAAGTTCAGGGATGTCTGAATGGATGGAAGTTGAAGTGAGTCCTTAAGAAGATAGCTGTGTGAACCTGTGTGTGTACATTTCTTTATTAGGCTGCTAGCCCAAATTTTGAACTTCAAAGGACTTTTTGACAGTTGGTTTTAGAGTTAGAATTAAGTTTAGATTAAAGGGTTAGCGTTAGGGTGCGGGGCTAGGGAATGTGTTATGAATTATGTTTAACGTTCTCACAACTATAGGAGACAAGAACTCAATTATCAGTCATACAATCTATATATTTTTATGTCAAGCAAGTTCTGCAACATGGATTGATTCAAAGCAGCATGTATCCAAGGCTGGATTCTATAGCGCTCAGCGGTTGTTAAATGTGTTGTAACTCATCACTGATCAGTCTGCAGACAGACAGGTGAGACAGAGTGGCCACAGCCGACAATGCTGGGAGTCAACAGGTTCTCACTTGTACTCACACGCTGACATGCTCACACAAACACACCCACTGATGTCAATCCACATCTTGCACATCTCATTAATGATGAAACACAACAAGTTGGTGTTGAAAGAGCAGAAACTGTTAAGAAGACACACCTTTTTGGAAAACTAGGTTAAGGGAAACATGACGTCAGACCTGACCACACAGTATGTTAGCAGTGCTCTTCTGTAGCTACTTGATTTTCACCTTATTCTAATATCATAGAAGAACACACGAGTCATTTAAGCAGAGGCAAGCACTTGACATTTAGGATTTTTGACTACCTGTTTTGGAAATGAGTATGTACTGAATGTGGCGGCTCATAGAGAGTTAATTTCCTCATATTTTGCCACACGCCTGGCATGTGTTGAAGATGGCAGATAATGCTAAGCAAGTGTGACACTGACAGGGAGCGTGGTGGCAGTAGGTTAACGAGTAGAGGAGGTCGAGCGTGAGAAGGAGTTGACGACATAGCAGGGAGCAGGAACCGGAGATGAGCAGATAAGGAGAGGAAGCACAGGATCTACAGATGAGGCAGAGAGGGAAAGCCATGACTGGGGGGGAGAGTAGGAAGCTGTTCTCAGGGCGACAGTGAGAGGAAACAGATGTCATTATAAAGGAGAGGAGAGTAAATTCATACTCTCTGAAACATAATTTGCAACAATTTCCCACAAAACTATTGAAGGGAGTCAGTGAGGTCTATCCAACAGCAGATCAGAGCTGCATTATGGTTAAGAAAGTCCCCAAGCTTGAAGTGAAGTGTGGGGTCCAGACAAGGTTTGTAACTTAATGCTGAGACCACAACATTGCATATGGGCCAAATCTGTAGAATGGCCATAAAGTCGGAGGTTGGTGTTGAAAGCTGAATCGTTATTGCTTTACTTTGCTCGTCCACAGAGAAGTGAATGGAAAAACGTGCCAATGGAACACAAGGAGGGAGCCTGTGAATAAACAGAGCCGGTGACTCACCCTTTCTGGGATGGGAGAGATGACCGCGGGCGGGGGTGTGGGGTACCAAACTGCCTTCACTACCCCTCTAAACACACCAATGTAGGCATTCATGCGCACACACAGTCCAAAACATGTCGCACTCAGTTGACCAGACCAGGACAAGCTGTCTATTGTCCAAATGTCCCACCTAAAGCTGTAGCTCCTAGGGGGGCAGGAGTTCAGTGTCCAGGGGATTTTGGGGGGGGGATTGAGGAATGTGTGACTGGACAAACAAGGCTTGAAAAAGATCAGGTTCTGAGAGACTTTTTCTTTGATGGAGAGACGGTGCTTTTGTTACTCTTATCTGAAAATTCATACGGAATAAAAAAACAGGCATGTACACAAACACCTTTTCCCCACTGTCACACTCAACGAAAAAAAAACAACCCTCCATGCTCGAAATTGTGGGGAAACTGCAATAATCTCGACCACACACTTAATAGTCACAATGTATTCAAAAGTTGAATTACACCCTGTGGTGAAATTTGTAGCTGAAGCTGAAGTTGATTAAGACTAGAACCTCAGTCAAAATAACCCCAATGTCTGTCTTTCATAGTTAGTGTGGGAGACAAGTGGAGCAGGCAGAGGAACGCTGCACGGAGAACATGTAAAGTCCACACAGAAAGACAAGCCAGGGAGATACAAACACAGCACTGGACCATATCCAAACGTCAAGTTCCAAGCTTATTATATTACCTATAGTGTAAGTTCAAATTATTGATTACATTTATAATATATTATAATTATAATTTGGAAAAAAAAAAATTCTATAGACCATATAATCTAGATGTTTTATACACATCTCCCCAATAATTCATTCTCACATATTAAGGATCTTTTGAAAGTGCGATAAATCTTCTCTTGAATTTTAACACAGCTGTTGTTTGGACAGATATCTTGAACGACTGTCCTGTCATGAGGACACAGAGAGTGAAAATGATGAAAACAGTGGAAAAGAAAAAGTTAACTTATTTCCTAAATGTGATGCTGTGGGGCAGGAACCACAAACTGGTGTCCACTGTGTATTTAAGGTCCTGCTGTGGAGTCAACATTGCTCTCTATAGGTCTAAAAATACAGACAAAGTCTTACTGAGCATTACCATTATCTGTGTAATTGTGGCCATGATATAACTTTAGTTATAACATAGCCTCAGGTTTGCCGTGCCCAAACCCAAGATTTAAGGTGAGGGCTGTGTCAGGAGAGGTATCTGGCATAAAACCTCTGCTGATTGGCTGGACAGAGAGACAGAGCTGGAGAGGATGTGCAACAGGGTAAGGACAGAGATGTTCTAACAAGTGACCCAACTCTGAAGTGCAGAACATTAGTAAGGAGGAGGAAGTAAGGGCAGCCATGAATAGTATGTGGAAAGGCATTTGGTCCAGATGTACAGTATGTCAACTGTTGAGGTATGGAGATGTCTAGTAGAGAGAACAGTGGACTTTTTGAACAGACCAGATTGTTTAACACACTCTTGGGGAGCAAGAAAATGCCTGAGGAATGAGGAAGTGTAGTGGTACCGATACACAGATGTATAAAGTTGATCAGCCACACCATGGAGATATGAGAAAGAGTTGCTCAATGGCTCAATGGAGGAAAGAAGTGGAGACCAGTAAGCAATCGTATGGGTGACACGACAAGAAAGAGTACCATAGATGCGATATCTGCCTTGGGAGTGCTGATGGAGAAGTAGAGAGAAGAAGTGGAGGTCTGCACTGCAGAGACAGAATACCTGTGTGTGTGAATGACAGTGAGACAGGTGGTACAGTGAAGATGCAGAGAGTAGTGGTAGCGGAAGTGAAAGTGGACGAGTTTAAATACCTGGGACCAACCTTTCAAAGCAATGGACAGCGAGGTGAAGAAGAGAGTGCAGGCAGGGTGGAATGTGTGGCAGAAGAATAGCAGCAAACGTGAAAGGGAAGGTCTACAAGATGTTAGTGAGCTATGATGCATGTCTTAGTGACAGTGGCACTGTCTAAAAGACAGAGGGCAGGTGGTGGAGGTGTCAGAGCTGAAGATGAGGAGATGTCTGCTGGGAGTAACCAGGATGGACAGGATTAGAATTGAGCATAATTGAGGGACAGCTCAGGTTGACAGGTTTGGCAATACAATAAATGAGGCAAGACTGAGATAGTTTGGTCATGTACAGAGGACGGACAGTGAATATATTGGACAAAGGATGCTGAAGATAGAGCAGCCGCATAGGACAAAAAGAGAAAGACCACAGAGAAGGTTCATGGATGTTGTGAAGGAGAACATGAGGACAGACACAAGGGACAGGGCAAGATGGGGGCAGATGATCCGCCATGGTAACCCCTAAAGGGAGAAGCCGAAAGAAGAGTTACAGCTCCAATTATGGCCAAGGAGATCGTAGATACAAGGGTCTGAATGGAACTGAATGTAAAAAGACAAACCTACATAGAAGCATTGCACTACATATATAAAAAGGGGAACAGTGAAGTCACAGGCAGATGCGTGCATATCATCATATGAATACACGTTAGAAGAGAGCGACAAAATACTGTGACTGACTGATCAACAAATTCCAACTGAGTTCATAACAAGGAACAACTCGTATGAAGGGACGAAACAAGGCACAAATAAAAACAGATTATCAGCGTGGCTGCAGAGTGCTACCAGTATTTCCTGTAGGATTTGCTGTTGTGGGGAGTTTTACAAAGCTGCTCTGTGAGGCAGTGGAAATCTGCAAATCGAATCACCTGCCAGACTAATTAAAACACATGGCCAGCTCAAACTACCACCTGAATTTAGGATTAAATTATCCCCCGCTTATGTTATTCCAAATAACCTCAGCAGTCTGTATGCTTGCTGGTCCGTTACTGTCGAGAAGGCCATATATACCCTAACACTCGCTGCTTCCTATTGAAAAGAGGATGTCTATTACAGTATACAAGTTTACAAGCTTCAGTTTCCAAACGCAAAAGCCTGCAAACATATTCTTAATATATCATAGACTTTAATAGATGTAGGTTTAATTAGGTGAGCCTTATGTCAAATGGCTTTTTTTTTTTTCACAGTCATCATAGGCAAGCGCAAGTGTGTGCAAGTGTCCTGGGCTGGTTCACAATGGCTTGTTTGCCAGCATGTTCTGCTGTCAGTGATGATAATGTGTCAATACATCCTACAATCACACTTAAAAAATAAATAAATTGTCATTTTAAATGTGGCCTAGTATGCTCTTTTGGCATGAAATGCAAATGTCTAAGGTTGCACTGACATCAGAACATCCGAAGCTAAAAAGGGTCATAGACTTTCAGGACCACTGAGCAGAGACTATAAATCACCCAATAACTTTAACCAATATGATTTGGGGCTGTGGGAGGAAACCATAGCACCCAGAGGAAACCAATGAGAAAATACAAACTACACATGAAGCAGGCCCGGCTCTTTGGCAGGTTTGAACACCGATCCTTTATGCCGTGAGGCAAAAGTGCATAACGCTGCAACACTGTGCCACCAACTGTGAGGAGATGTTTTTCACTCCGACAAATTTACTTTTGTGTTAAATTACAAAACAGCCATTACAGGTACAAGGCATGTTTTGCCCTTGGATGACAAGCAGAATGAAACTGACTGACTGTCTGTCTTTTTAATGCTAAAACCCATCAGAATCTGCGAACCACAAAGCATAATAGCACAGTTTTTTCCGCCAAGGGTGTGAGGGAGAATAGGTAATTACTGTAATTATAATTGTAAAACCAAAATGTGACATTTTGTACATTCCTCCGAGTCTGATACTGCTTTCATTTCACACACATTTAGAACTCTCGTGTAGTGGAACTGTTTCCTTTACTTATGACAACAGTAGATTGTAAACCAGGGGTGTCAAACACATGGCCCACAGGCCAGAACCGGCCCGCAGGATGAATTTGTGAACATTTCTAATAATAATGTGAAATACTATATTTTTCAATTCCAGACACCTGAGATTGAATGTGTTGTGCCTTTGTAGATCCACGGTGATCTGTATTAAGTAGTAATGCACATGTGTAAATGGTTAACTTAGGTGTAATATTGTTGAAATTGCACTTTTTTCCCCTCAAGAAATTTCAGGTTGTTCATAATATGTTTTGTAAAAAGATACTTCAATAAATGTCCTTTCTTCTTGTTAAACTGTGCTGTATATGGCACCAGAATTATAATAAGTCCGACACCCCTGGTGTAAACAAGTGTTTTGGGGGGTGACACACAGCTTTAGTGTATCATAAGGGCATAGCACATGAACAGCCTTCCTCCTGGAACTTAACCTGACATGCACCAACACATACAAACACACAGGTTCCTACCTTGGTGTCAACAATGGAGCAGGCGATTTGTTTGACATAGGCCAGGTCAGCACTTAGGGGCATCAGGACAGATTCTCTCGTCAGGCCAATCTGGATGAAGAAGGAAACCCCAGCTGGAGTAGGAGGCAGTGAGGGTATCACAGCCCCACCAGGTGCTTGTCCTGCTGCCAGCTCCATCACAGGAAATCCACCCTGAGTGGGCACCGTGGGCATGGATATGGGTGCCTGCTGCATCATATTTGAAGACGGTGGTGAGGAGCCCGCAGAAGGGAAGAAGACCTGTGGCATGGGCCCAGAGGGCATACAAGGGCTTGCATTAGCCATTCAGACTCCTGTGTGCCGGCTGCCCGAAGCTCTCAACATACAGACTAACAAACACACGCCCAGGTGCAGTGTAGAGTTGCCAGGAAGCCCACGCTCATTCAAACTCCGTCAGTGGGGGAGAACGAGAAACACACACACACACACACACTGAAGCATGAACACACACTAAGTTGAGTCCTGGTTGCTGTGGGTCTTCTGTCCACCCACTCCCACAGTGGATAAAGGAAGAAATCCTTATCCAGGAAGTGGTAGTTTGTCCTCTCTACTGTCACTTCTGTCGCTCTGACTCCCTCGCTGTCAAACTTCTTTTATTGTCGAGGCATGACAAGCATGAGCGGTGTGCGTGAGCGTGTGCGTGTGTGTGTGTGAGAGAGAGATTCATGAAACACACACACACACACAGACACTACCACCTTCTTTCCTACTTCACCTTCCCTTGTCCGAACAAGTTGTTCTGCAGAGGAGAAAGTCCAACGTTGATTATGAAACTTCGGGAGGGAAGAAAACAAACACACACAGCAAAACAAAAAAAAACTTTGTTGTGCTCTTCCTCCAGCTAAGTTACAAAATGGCCTCCTTGAACAGGAAATTGTGAGAAAGAAGGAGAGCAAGAGCCTACACACTTTTTTGTGTTGCCCTGTTTCAGTTTCAGCCCCAGTTCAGTGTTTTCTGTGTAAAAGCAAGAGATCTGTGTAAGGTTACCTCCCTCACCCCTCCCCCCGCCCTCTCGTCTATGATCTTGCCACAGCCAAGAAGGAAGTGAAATGACTGACACAGCCTTACACCAACAGACTGTCACCAAGTCCCGCCCTCTGAGTCCATACTCCCGAAGTTACCGTCCTCCCTTTCCTCTTTCTCACTCCAGTTCCTTGATTTGGGTTTGTGTGTTTTCGCCTTCCCAGTTAAGGGGCCAGAAAAAGATCCTCTTTCATTGCCCGAGGGGCAGCTCCACACTCCAAAAAACCCCTCCCATCTTTTCTTCATCTTCCTGC
Source organism: Solea solea (assembly GCF_958295425.1). NCBI lineage: Eukaryota > Metazoa > Chordata > Actinopteri > Pleuronectiformes > Soleidae > Solea > Solea solea. The sequence goes on along the minus strand of NC_081140.1, from coordinate 15,620,231 downwards.
GTGCTACTGTAGCCTCTCTTTGTCCCTGTGTGAAACTATATTGCCTCCAGTTCTTTGGAATCTGGAGCATCTTTTCTTTCTGCAATTGTGTTGTTGTTTTCATGCAGGGCTGACAGAAGAGTTCAGTCAAATTAAGGTGACGTAATTTAGGTGAATCAGAATGAACAGTGCACATGGCGATCATCATCATCATCATCAGCATGACTTAACTCATCTTTTGTAACTGAAAATGTGACTTTCTGCCTTAAATCGAGAAAACCTCAATAGATGCAGACGCTGTATGGAAAGTGGAAAACCACACAAGGTTAATCCTCTTCCTGGATCCTTTATAGACTACTGTGATGATCAAAATGATCATTAAATCTAGCTGAACAGTCCACTGTACTCAATAGCTGTAAACAATGTTTTTTTTAAAGGGTTGTGTTTTCAACCACAAGAGGGCAATGTTTGGTAAAGTTGGATACATATAAATAGTCCAGGTGCTTTGAGTCACAGGACAGGAGACATGTTCATGTTACTGTGATCATATAGCATATATGGAAACATGGTCTACTGAAAAATAGATTCTTTTGATATGCTGACCTTCAATAATGAAAGAATAAAGAAGGGGTTCTTTGTATCTAATCCCAATTGACTTCTCATTGTTTACTATGTTATTTTACAAAATACAATTTTAGAATTGTATTCCATTAAAGAGTAAAGAGTAGTACCATAATTCTTCTTGTTGTTTCTGTTTGTCAACCCTGAAAACAAGAAAGACGACACGACAAAGAACTGTCAATATCACTGTACAAAAATCTTCATTTTTTTTTCTTCCTTAATGACATACAACAAAAGGACCCGTAAACAAAAAAAAGGGAAAGTCATCCGATACAAGCTAGAATGCAGTTCAAAAATATAGAAGACAAAATTAATAAAAGGCAGGTCTCTTATCGCTTGTAGTTAGAGGAAAACAGTTTGAATACAGCTTAATATGATGTACAAAATATCACACAGTGATAAATTGCTAATAAAAAAATAAAAACACAAAGAAATGAGAGTCCTGTACCTTGGCCTCTGACTGGTAACAGTTTTACTTTTTTTTTTTCATTTTTCAAAAGTTTTAATTATTTTGCTTTTGTACAAGTTATACATTGCCATTATCAATCACAAGCAAGTTCTATGCCTAGCAAGGAAGAATGGTTCACTTATAATACTACAGTATTCTTACATCTTAATAATCATAGTTGAAAAGAAAAGAATGCAAGAAAGAAAAACAAAGAAATGGTGGACATTTACTGCACATATTGGCATCTCTAGTTGTCATTCGCAGCCTCTTTTTTTTTTTTCTTGTGTCATACTGATTTGTCTTGATTCTAAGAGGGGACACAGTAGTTTAAACATCAGTTATCCTCACTATCAAAAAGAAAGAAAGAAAATAAACTGTGAGCCACAGCAGCTTTTACACATGTAGTATTTACTCCTGATTGTACTAGAAACACGTGTCAAACCTTTTCTCTGCACCCTGTGTCTAAGAAACAGCATCCACCGTTTGATGTAGTGCAACATGCCGCCAAACTGTTATTACATGTGATAACAGGACATCATGTCCAGGAGCTGTATATTATAATGTAGATGCAAAAAAAAAGGATATGCAGCGGAGTCCAACACCCTGTTTGGAGAAAACTATCACCTCCTGGCTACTTGTCTGGGTCATTTTACAAATGGCAAAACTGTACTGACTCAGCAAGACAGATTAGTTGCTGAATCACGTTACTCTTCTTTAACAAAAGTAGAGTTTTGTTTATATTTTTTTGTTTCTTTTCTCCCCCTTCCTTCTGTTTTTTTGGGGCTACATGTCTCTACAGAGTCCATCTTCCCATCCTTACCTCACTGGGTAACGAGCAACTGATGCACATCAAACAAGAAGAGGGAATCACAAACACACAACCGAAAGCCTGAATAAATACATGTCTATATGCCTACACACTGGCAGGAAAAAAAAAAAAAAAAAAAAAAGGGGAACCACAAGAACACCTTAAGAACTTAATTTCAGTCCATGTGGTCCTCACTGTGATATAATAATCCTCAGCTCTGTACACTCCTCAGACCTGAACCCACTGCTGTCAACATTAGCCACATCCCTCTGATGAGAGACATTAACACGAGTGTTGATTCTGAAACGTGACCACCGTTAGTGAAATGACGGAACCGCAACAACTTAGTGTAAAAGTGAATTGACTCGATGAACATCTGTCGTCCGATATGTAAAAAAAACACAATCTCTTTCTCCCACACACACACACACCACATGTCCCTGATTCTGACTCAAGACTGACAAGGTCTTTCATAGCACCATGATATAACTAGTGCGTATACAAACACACACTCACTCGCTCGCTCTCTTTTGTACAGTAAAAAGTGACAAAAGACACACTCAGTCATTAGTTGAGAGAATAAAAACGGACACGCCCCTGTCGCCTACAAACTGTGCTCCCATGATATCCATCTTTAAACCAGTTCACAGGGGTGTGACGCCACCTGTCTGCAAAGGAGAGCTCAAACTGGACATTTGTAGAAATGGACCTTGCTTGAGTAAATATGTACATTTACCTCATACAGTGGATTGTACAAGATAGCCTTTCTCTCTCACACACACTCGTAAAATTAGAGGCAGAATCATGGGGACACTTAAATATCCAGACACACAATGAGAATCGATGACTTGGCGATGAAGTTCAAATTAAAGCTATCCGTTTAAACACTGGTTAGTGATCATTTTTTGCGCCTCCTTAGATCACACATACCTAAGTTAAACATACTCCAACCCCCAAATGCAACATCTCTCTCTCTCATACACACGCACACACACACACACACTTCCCCTGGAGTCTTTGGAATGTAATACATTGTTGTCCAATGCAGAGGTTGGTCAGGTGTTTCTGTCTTACTGTTTAAATCATGCCTCCGTACAGTATGAGTATCATAGATAAACAAGTTTGCAGCGATTTAAAAAAAAAAAAAAAAAAAACTCGAATGCAACCAAGCATTTGTGTGTTGTGTGCACTGGGAGTGTTTCCACTGTGGTTTTCTGTTAAGTTTGTCAGCAGTTCACACACAAATGGTGCTTTGCAAAAACCACTGGCAGGCTGAGGGGTGGAAAAAAAGCTGAACAATACTGTAGTGTAGAAAAAGTGTTACTCCAGACATACGTTTTCTCTTTTTTGTTGTTGTTGAAAACAGCGCAGTTAAAGTTGAAAAAACATGTGTGATTAGTATTACAAGAAGTCAGTGAGGCATCAGAGAACAGTGAGGAATCGAGGGGAGGTGATGTCCTGTGGTGGTGACCCAGCCGGCAGGGCGCAGGACAGTGTGTGTGTGTGTGTGTGTGTGTAGGTAGGTGAAGTTTATCCACTCCTTTGGCCCAGTTGTGGTTATAGGACTCTAAAAGGGAGAAAAGGGAAGTAAACACAATTAGAACAGCAGACAGACCAGCAAATTCTAGTTTGTACATCTGTAAGTCAGCTAGTGTCCACTATGGTCCTCATGAGGTACATGTCATCATTCAACCATGTGAGCTAATGTTTGTCTGGACCTCTATTGGGATGCCCAGTCCAGGATTTGTTATCACTGTAGGTGTAAGGTAAGGTCAAATCTAACGTCCCCAAAGGCAGCTGTTATCTTAAATCACAATGAAGGATCAGGTACACTTGGACAAGCGCATATGGTCCTCAGGAGAAGTGGAATCGCTTGAGTTATCTTAAAGTCTGAAGATTTCATCTTCAGCCTCTTGAATATGAGGCGAAATGTCTTCATGAAAACTCAAGCAAGAACAATTACCAATTACCTTCACTCCTGAGGACATAATAACCTGGAAGACAAAGCCTTAAGGGTGAATTCATGTATCTGAGACCACACTGTCCTCGTCTTGCACCCCTCCACACAGACTCCACTCCTTCATCTTACCAGGATGACAACAGCGCTGTCACACAAATATCTTGGCAAGTGCATCTGCTCCAGCACTGGCAATGAACGGCTGAGAGGAGTGGAAGGCCACGTCATGAATAGCCTCATCGTGCTTCTTCCTGTGGGCTGTGATCTCCTGCACACATGTCCTGTTGTCCAGCATCCACAGACGCACCGAGCAGTCATGGCCTGCAGGGGACAGCGAGAAGGTGGAAACAAAGACAATGTACAGGTTAGCTAGACTTAAACGCTAGACCTGATATTTACATACGTCAGCGCTAAGCACAGGTGTGAACACATTCAAAGCATCCTGAATTCTTCCTCCAATCTGATAACATATACACATTTGCAACGGCCTCTTTAGTTGACACCCTCTGACCCATATTTTTTTTACACTGATCTAATTATTAAAATCGTATTTTATGTAACCGCAGCATGAGCAGGGCTTTACCGCACTCAGCTTTTCTTCACCCATCTCCTAATCGTCTCTTTCTGTCACTCATACAGCCATGACATCCAGAAGTATTTGAACATAGGGCGGGGGAAACCAGATCTGATCTCATGTGGTCACAGAAGACGCATCCAGGATGTATTTTGATCCCAGGTGTGAACAGTTGAACTTGGTACTTCTCACATGCCATCAGATCTCTGAGGATGGATGTGATTACCACGTCTGAACAGAGCCTCCATGAATGGCTTCTTCTGCAATGCATGTCCCTGCAACTTTAGCCAAGATTGAACAGAAGGTTTGAGTTTCCTTTACTTGAGTTTGTTGGTAAGAAAGGCGTTTTCTATCCTTTATTGAACAAATCCCTATGAAGGTTTTTTTTCCTAATCTCTTTTATATAAAACGGACTCTGTATAAAACAAGCTGTCTCTACAGGAATGATGATCTTGCAAGTAGTAAGATCATAATGTATAGTATTTATAGAATTTAATTATCCTTAAAGAAGCCCATATTCTGATGGATGTTCTACCAGTCTGTGGTTGCCAGTGTTCTCTCCTACGCCGTGGTGTGCTGGGGCGGGAGCACAACTAAGGCAGACTTCCACAGACTGGAAAAACTCATCAGGCGGGCCGGCTCGGTGGTAGGAATGAGGCTGGACCCTCTGGTGACAGTGGCAGAGAGAAAAACTGTGGACAAACTGCTGAGCATCCTGGACAATGCCAGCCACCCTCTGCACACTGTCATCAGCAGCCAGAGGAGCCACAGAAGCCTCAGCAACAGGCTGCTCCTCCCCAAGTACAGGACCAACAGGCTGGGGGACTCGTTTGTCCCCCGGGCCATCAAACTGTACAACTCCTCACTGGGAGGGAGGAGGGCAAACAAAAAAAAAACAGTACAACCACAACAATAACATAATAACATGTGCAATAAAACCATAGACATGTGCAATAAAACCATAGACATGTGCAATAAAACCATAGACATGTGCAATAAAACTGTAGGTGTGTGTGTGTACCTATGTGTGTATATGTATGTATATACATATATGTATATATGTGTGTATGTGTATATGTATGTATGTATGTATGTGTATACATGTAGATGTGTATGTATGTATGTATGTATATATATATATATATAGGTGTTGTGTGTATGTAGGTATACATACATATATATAGCATGGGTCACTTTCATTTTTATTTTCATTTTAATTTTTATTTTTATTTTTATTCTTATCTTATTTTATTCTACTCTCTATTTTTAACAGTGCTGTGTGTGGATGCTGGAGATGTTAATTTCCCCGAGGGAACCTCCCAAAGGGATTAATAAAGTCGTCTGTCTGTCTGTCTGTCTGTCTGTCTGTCTGTCTGAATAAGGGTAAGAGTGGTACTCACTGCCAGAGATGAGGTAAGTGCCTTTAGGGTCTGTAGTAAGACAAGTGACTGCATCCAGATGAGCCACCATTGAGTGGACAACTTTACCTGTATAAACACAGAACAAAACAAGCTCATTTAGATGCATTTACATCCCCTGAAATAACTAGTGGAAACTATCAGTTAACTGGAAGAAATATACCCGTCTTATTGTCTAGGTAGCGGATGGTGCGGTTTTCATGAGCAGTGATGGAGACAGACTCAGACGGATGACTGACCACTCTGTTGATCAGCTCACTGCCTGTGAAAGGAGACAAACGGCAACATTCTGATCTAGTATGCAGTATTGATTCATCTAAATATCAATTTAAATTGCATTCTTTATAATTTACGGTTACAAATTGGGGATTGTGTTCACATCATACCATCCTTGGTCTGTGTCTCTAGCGCAGTGATGCTCTGCTCTGTGTTAAGGTCATAGAGCAATGTCTCGCCGCCATCAAATGAAACCACCACCTGGTTGGGGTCAACAGCCACAAAGGCCACCGAGGTGGGTGTTCCACGCTCTGAGATAAGACAGAGGAACACAAAGTTGTAGAACACAGACACTAAACCAAATGTCAAAGGTGAGTCACAACACAAAGGCAACTACCTCTCTCCTTATTGAAGACAGACAGGCAGGGAGCCGAGTTCTGAGGGTCCCAGATGCGAATGGTGCCATCAGCCGAGCATGAAGCAAGACGGTGGTGAACTGCTGAGTAGGTCAGACCCCAGACACTGTCCTCATGGCCTGCTAGTACACTGCTCTCAATGCCGGGATCTGAATGCACAAACACTGGTATTAAAAAAAGAACATACGCTCCCTGGCCAAAAGATTAAGTCACATACATTATTTCACTTGCTGCCAAACTAACAACTCTGTGGGGCTGTTTTATAAGCTGTCTATAATCTACTTGCTTCAGTTGGTCAGCAATAAAAAGACATTTTAAATACCTAAATATACTAAATGACCAGGATTGTTGGTCATATTCCAAGATGACCATGTCTAAAACTGTGAAAGAATGGTTCAGGGAGCATGATTGGCACATGGATTGGCCACCAGAGTCCAGACCTTAAAGGTCCAGTGTGTAAAATGTAGGGGAAACTATCTTCATTTGGCAAACATTAAAGATAAAGATTAAAAACCACCATGTTTATAAATATCTTTTGAGTTTTGTTGCAAACTACATAGGTTCTCCAATACACTTGGAAGGTAAAGGTGATGTGAGTGATATTCAGCTTCACCATTAAATGTTGTGCAAGCAACACAATGGATTTGGACCTTCAAATAATGTCTCCAAGATCATGTTAATAGTGCATCAACTTAAAACAGGAAGAAGGTCAAGGGTTTTGTCAGAGGAGACAAAGAAAAGAAAGTGGGAGAGTGATAGAATAAGAGGCCAGACAAGTGTGAATATTGGTCTGGCTTTCACTCGCTGGTGTGATACCCAACCATGGGTGACCTGGCTCTGTTTCTGTTGGACTACTGAGCATAAATTGTTTGTATTGTTGGCTTGTCAACAAATACATGTCACTGTGAAATCCCATTTTACGACAGTTGTAAACGACAATGTTGTTTCCCCAACTGTAAATGAAAACAAAAGCCTACACTATGGATTCAATTAAATGTGACATTGTGTAAGCTCATCAGAGTTATGCCACAGTCAAACTAGATTTTTTTTGGCTTAATGGTGACATTATTATTACTTGACACTTAATTCTTAGTTGGGAATCACTGACCATAGTTATCATAAGGATCCACATTGAGATCTGGCATCTTCCAACACCTGACGGTTCCATCTAGACCTCCACTGAAGCAGGATTCCCCATCCTCACCCATGGTCAGTGACAAAACAGCTCCACTGGACAAAACAGACAGAATGGTTACAATGTGTTAGTGAAAGGTTTGTGAACGAGGTGTGAAGTTTCACTTGTCTTGGACCAAACTCACCTGTGTGCTCTGAACGTATAAATGGGCTCAACATCCAAAGCTGCGTTCCTGTGGATGGACAGTCTTTTAAATACACTCTTCACATTGATTTGATATTTGTGGGTTTTCTGCTCTGAATGTCTGAATGCATTATTCTCCATTTTCTTCACTTCAACTCGCTGTGGATTGTTGAGGGATCTTACTTTTTAGAGTGCATGGCCTTGTTGAGGTTCCACAGCTTCAGTGTCCCATCCTCCGAGGCTGTGAGCAGCACCGCTTGGCTGGGGTGAAAGGTCAAAGCGCGGATGGCATCAAAATGGCTGCGTAGTGTGAAGCGTGGGTTCCACGTCTTCTTAAACTCCTCTCTGTTATCCTGCATCTGAGACATTTAAAAACAGTGCACATCAACAGATTTTAAAAGGACGCACATGTAAGCTGAATTCAATACTGTGCATTGACCAAAACTAATATGCAATTACATCCATAGACAGATCGTTGTCATTGGCAACAGTGAGATCAGCCAGTTCACCAAGGTTCATGTCCCCTCCTCCAACAGCATCCATGATGAAGACGTCAGAGGAAAAGCCCAGGGCGCCACCTGCAGGTTAAGGGAGAAAGGCACAACATGTCATTGCCCTATAAATGCAGACAGTAAAATATAGCAATAAATCTCAATGGCAAAGGTCCATCCAGCTTGTTTCCTTACTCCCACACAATGTACCAGAAGGAACAGTATTTATAGGTTTGGGAGAAACTTTATAAAACTACTCCTACGCAGGCTTGGAAATTGAACAAAACTAAGGAAAACCAGCTTTAAAACGTCCGACTGTATAAGCTATTCTTATGCCTGCAGGACACAGGGGAGACTGAGGAAGAACACTTGGGAGGTGACAGTCTACGGTTTTCTATGGGGTTTGTTTGGTGGTGAAGTCTTACCTTCACAGGGTCGAGCTTGTCCTGATACGGAAGGGGGCGGGGCAGGTTTAGGGGGGAAGTCCGACATCATGCCTTGTAACTTGTTCCTGTGGTTCTCTGAACCCGGCAACAGGAGAGAGACACAAAACATCCAGTCATGCAGAGAGATGGAGGAAGAAACGCAGAGGCCAATAGATGGACAGATGGCACAGGCGAATGTAGACGGAGGCAAAATTCATTCTTCAACATGACAAACTAAAAAGGATTTTACAGCTTCGTCTTGTAAGAGGATGAAATCAATAAAATCACGGGGCTAAAGTGTAAATATGACTCAAAGAATGAAGTGTGGACATAAAACAAGCAAAGGCAGCATGCGTGGTAACCTGTGAAATGACCCCAGAACACAGAGAATACGTCTACAGACAGAGATGACAGCTATAAGGAGACACAGACTGACAGCTTGTGAAACAGGACAGAGAGACAGGTGGTTGGGAAAAGAAGCTGATTTTATTGACAGGAAGAGATGCCAAGACACAATGAGAAGTAGGAGATAAAAAGGTGAGCAAGGGGGGAGGGAAGGGGCAAAAAGGACAAATACACTGGTGGCAGTGATTCAGGCAGTGCTGGTGCTGATGATGTTGCTATGGCAACAGCATACCTAACTCCCGTCCGTCCCCCGAGATCCGTGCCTCCCCTGCCCCCTCCCCATCCTCCCCTGAGCCCAGGAAGTCGAATTCTCCGAGGGCATCTTCTGAGTCATCTTCGTCTTCCTCATCCTCTGGGTCCAGGTCTGTGGTCATGGGCTCCGTTCCCATCTGGCCAAGAGAACAGAGAACATTTGCAGAAGCCATATTAATAACTAAATTGGACATTCATTAATATTATTAAGTGTTATAAGTTAGTTATTGGGCCCATCGCCCTTTGTCAGCTGAGACAGCAGCCCCCGCGACCCTCCCGCTGAGGATAAAGCGGTAAAAAATGGATGCATGGATGGAGGTTTGATATTGGTGATTTTTAAGTTAAGATTGATTAAATAATAAAATGCTATTTACACTATGTGCAATAGAGCTGACCGAGTATTAACGCGTGATAATTGAGTGACACATTTGTTTATAGTGCGACACGGATGTGCTGCGCTGTGTAAACAACCGTGAACGGCGAGGTGAAATATTGACTTACATTTTTGAAGGAACAAATTACTGCATTAATTAATAAAGGTCGCAACAAATATATAAACAAAGAATGCCACAACAATCCAAGACTGCTGTTGAAGCAGGATAACTTTTACAGTCATTTAACCGCAGAGGGAGGCTCGGGGCACGCACAAGAAAACTTAATGAAATAAAATCTCTGCTGGTGGAAATATTGACCAAGTGGTCGATGAATGTATTAAGGCTCATCATTCTGTGCAATTTGTGTCACAGTCGGAGAACGAGTCATGTGGACTGGCATGAGCCCAGAATAATGAATTTCAATTACCTTTTAAAAGGAGGTTGAATCACGGGAAAAAGGAGCAAAATGCTCAATTAAGAGCTGAGCCGTTCGACAGTATATCTAATGTATCAAAGAAAACTCTTCTGCTGCAAACTCAAACATATCAAAGGGATTAACTTCATCCCAAACCGCTTCTTCTGCTGCTAAACTGGCACGTGCTGGAAAGGCGGCTCTGGAAGATAAATCTGCTGCGTTAAAGAACACGCAGGACTTGATGGAGAAAACTGTCATAAAATCAAAGATGTCGAAGGCAGAACTGGATGCAAAAAAAACAGCAGCAGTGTACAATAGAATTTAAGTACCATTAACCTCTGATGAAACGGAAACGTGGTGATGCTATAAATGCTCACTATGATGAAGCAAAATACACATTTGTTGAAACCTCAGTTTTGGAACGTATTCAAGTTGCTGCTGCACCTAAGAATCCACTTCAAACAACTGTTGGACATCATCAAATTAGTTTACATCAAGCTACCAGGCTACTAGATTCACAAATGGGAAATCCAGAAATCAGTCGTATCTCGCATGAATGACAACTATCAGGACAGCCTCTGCTTTCTAGAACAGTTCACGTGAGGTCAAGCCAGAAACTTGGTTCGTAGCTGTTTGCATATGGAGGCTGTTGTCCATACATACACATTGTAGACTTAGCAACTGTATTCTACACTACATGGATTTCACTGTTGAAAACTACACCAGACTGGACTTATTCATGAACTGTGGGGGTTTCTGAAGTTGATTTAATTAGATGCGAATAGTATTTGGATTTATTGATTGAAAAGTGGTATGATTTCTGACCTCGATTAATCAATTACAATATGTTGCAGCCATATTAATAATTCAATTGGACAAAATCAATATTATTGTTATGTGTTATAAGATGTGAGTGATTGCTGAGTTAGGACAGATAAATAATAAACGAAGAAAAGTCAAGACACTATATGCAATGGGGCTGACTGAGTATTAACATGTGTTAATTGAGTGATGTATTTGCTGATTGTGTGACAGATAATGCTGTGTACTTCTCTCCATCAGTCTATATTGACCAACCTGTGCCACTGGAGCACCCTTGGTAAATTGCAGTGGGAGTAATACACAAGTCCTTATATGGACATCCTGGGTTCAGGCTTTCAAAAAATGCATTTTTACGCGTTCTTACGTGTTGGTGAGTCAAAGTTATGATTTATTTTAACCCGAGAGTAGTGATATTTGTGCAGAAGTGACAAAATAGACCGTTTGTGTTTTGTTTTTGTTCATAAAAAATGAGCCAAGCGAAATGTGGCGTATTTCAAAATTTTGCAAATTCAATCAGATTTAAAACATTCGAGTACTTTTTGCTCAGGTGTGTATAAAAATAAAAAAATCACGTCGTCAGCTTGCCTATAGGTTGTGCTGAAAAAGAGGATGTAAGACACTCTATATTGCACATTCTTATCACCTCTGTATATACGTTTTTACATAGTAATGGAAAAAAGCAGCCGAAATGTTCTAAGGGTTAAGCAGGTTAGATGACAGAGAGGGCAACAGTGGTCCAACAGTGAACAACCTTCCTCTATACTGAAGGTCAACTGGAGTAATAAACAAAATGTATATAGGAAAATATGAATTATCTCTTAGTGTGTGATACATTTTTCAATCTCATTTTTCACCGATCTTACCTTTACACGTGACTTTTTGTTCTTGCGTGGTCCATCGATGCAGTCAGCTGCCATGCCTTGGAAGTCGTCTTCCTCGTCACTGTCATCTTCATCGTCATCCTCGCAGCCATGCAGGAAGGGGATCTTATCCAGCACCGAGCTGCCGAGACGCTCCTTAGAGCTTTCCTTGCCAGCATTCCTACAAATAGATACATACGTTTTAGAGTCTGCTCGCTGCATGTTGAATTGAGTTGATTAAGGACAACAGCTTCACAACACAATATAATTAAAAGTATATTACATTACAGATAACATTTTTTAAACAGGCTTTGCTTTTATCAAGTGTTAGGGTTAACAGATACACGACCTTAACAGATTTAATGGGCCCTCACTTTGTATTCATGTTATATGCATTTCTGATTCCCAGCAATGCATACCATGATATCATTCAAATATTTCAAAGATAGTCAAATTTTTCAAACAGCAATATCCTAGAGGTCAAATTCTCTCCTTTGTCTTTGACAGAACAATAATTGTATTGTAATATGTAAGTGTTACACATTTCTTCATAACTCTCCATAACAATAGACCATAATATTTCGTAAGCCACATCTTGGAATATATAATCAGGTCGGGGCACGATGAGTGAATTTTCCCCACTGATAACAATGCGAAGACGGCGTGTCTGCTTCCACAGTCTCACCTCTTGATTTGCTCCTCAATCTGTCTGACCAGCAACGACTCTCCACCTGTCTGAGGCTCCGGCTCGGTGCAGGTTTCACTGGCTGGGGGTCCGTTGGCTTCCGGACTGCTTCGCCCGAGCAGGGACCGCACACGCTTAGACCGCATGTCCAGGATAGTGTCTGAATAACCCACCTCCTCCAGATATCTACATTCACATTAAACAGCACATAAGAACATAAACCCATACTGACGAAATCCCTCAACTACACATTTAAAGCTAGTGATTAAGCACTGCTGAAAAGTGTTAGTATGGTACCGAGTTCAAAAGGAGCACATGATAAAAAAAAAAAAAGGTGGCTTACCTGCGTAGTAGCTGACGTCCTTCCTTCCAGGACATCTGATTGACTGGCTCTGAATCTGACTCAGCTGGCCCATTGGGAACTACAGAAAATAGATTGGTCACTAGTGATGTAACAGTGGGGCATGATCAGGAAAAGAGAAAGTAGAAACATTTCGGAGAGCGAGACACCATTAAAGTAGATGATATAGTGTTACCAAAATAACACAAAGTGAAATACACTCACTGGACACATATATAATTGCTCATTAATGCAAATATCTAATCACATGGTGGAACCTTCATGCATTTAGTGCACGTAGAAATGGTCAAAGGCAAACTGCTGAAGTTCAAACTGACCACCAGAATGAAAGGTGATTTAAGGGACTTTGTTAATGCCAAAAAGGCTGCTCTGAGCATTTCAGAAACTGCTGATCTACTGAGATTCCCCACACACAACCACCTCTAGGGTTAACAGAGAATAAAGAGAATATCCAGGGAGCAGCAGATATCTGGGCAAAAATGCCTTAGTGATGCCAGAGGTCAAAGGAGACTGGCCGGACTGTTTTGACATGAGATAAAAGGCAACAGTAACTCAAATGAGTGCAAATCTCAATGCACAACACATCAAAACTTGGAGCTCCTCTCAGCTAAGAACAGGAAACCGTTGGTCTGATGAGTCTTGATTCCTGCTGCTCCGTTTAAATAGTGGGGTCAGACTGTGGTGTGATAATGTCTTGGCACACTTTGGGCTGCTTAGTACCAACCTATTTAAATGCCACAGCCAACCTGATTATCATCCATAGCTTTGTGACATAACGCACCATGTCACAAAGTTCACGAGTTCACGATCGCATGAGCTCTCAATCCAGTAGAGCACATTTGAGGTGAGGTGGAATCATGGGAGATTTGCTTCATGGATGTTAAGTCAACTAATCTGCAGCAACGGCGTGAATATGAACTAAAATGTCTGAGGAAAGTTTGCAGCACCTCGTTGAATCTGTGCTATGAAAGATTAGGCAGTCGTGAGGGCAAAAGCAGGTCCAAACAAGGTGTACGTAACACCGTGGACACTGTGTGTATTTATAAGTGGCTTTGATTTAACTCACTTGGCTCAGCTTCTGTCTCTGTTTTTTTGTCACCAGGACTCTGGTCATTTCCTGTCTTCAACTTCTGGTGCTTAGCCCTGCAACCAAACAAAAGACCACATGAGGGCGGCATTACATGCAAATACAAAGACCGTCACTAAGCCTAACTAACAATAGCTAAGGATAGCTAGTTACTAAACAGATACAAGATGAAAGGAGACGGGAGGAAAAACAGGGAGTTTAATGACATTTTGTTGTACCTCTCTTGTTTGAGGGCATACTCCAGCATTTTGATCCGCCTCACCAGGTCCTGTTTCATATTTTCCTGCCCTTTCCTCTCACCCTGAAGGAACGCCACCTGAGCCTGAAACACACATACACAGAATGGTTAAGAACGGCCACAATGCCACAACTACACACATAACCATAGAAATATGGTGTATATACTGTATGCAGAAAATGTCAAACCCATTTAGACACTGCAATAACTCAAGTCAAGTTGATAGGAAAGCTCTTACTGGCTTAATCATAGGTAAAGGACAACATAGGTGATGTGAGATCAACAGAAATCACAAGGAGGAGACGTGTGAGAGAGGAGGTTTGATGTTTGATGTGACAAGCATAGCAACCATGACTTCTGAGAACCCAGAGGAGTAAGTAGAGGGTTGTAGAACAGGGCTCTTATTTTTAACTTCTCCTAACCAAGCCCTCACTGCGCATCTGCAGGAGAGCAAAAACAAGAGACAGACCGGCCAAATTCAAATACCCTCTTTTAAAGACACATCCTTCCTTTGTGTGCGTCCTCTCTCCTTTCACATCCGTTTCCTTCCTTGCTACGCTGATAAAATTCTTACCTTGAGGAAAGATATGTCGTTCATCGGCCATTTCTGCCATTTTAGAACAAATGAAGAGGTTTTGTGGAAAGAAAATACACAGTGACCACACTGTCAAGAGCATTCTTAGGTGGGTTTTGACTCAGAAGACTGTTAAACATTTCACATGGGTGTTTTTGAGCAACATAGGCAAGCAAATGTCATGTGGATCATTCTGCAGTGGAAAAAAACTGTCTTTACACTGATTCTTGTCTTGTGATTTGCAAGTAGATACAATTATTCCATATTTTCACTCTCCCCGTTTCTCCCTCTGTGCCAACGGGAGCTGGAGGATAAACTTCTTTTTACAGTCCATTTCGTCTGCGCACACCCGTGTGTCTGAGTCTACAAGTCTGCTCCCACATGCATATGCTGTTCTGTAAAACTAGAACAGTCTAAAAACACCATCTCAGGGGGCAGACACGCGGTCTACTTGAACGGATAGTCAATCACCCTGAAAAGAGCACACGCAGACACACAGTCGTATATACTCAGGTAGGAAGGCTGGGGTAACACGGGATAATCTGCTGATTAATGCCATGTCAATTTTGGAGATGACTTTCTTTTTTTGTCTATATTTGTACGTCAACACTGCAGACGCGATCGAAGAGGTTGTAAAACACATCATGTGGTACTGACCAAACCAACCGGACAAAATACCTCATTAAACTGTGTCCATGTGTGGAGTGGTGACTGTATATGTTGAAAAGACATGGGTTAGGCACAAGGTTAGCTGCTACAGCGGCTAGTTAATGGAAGATCCCCAGCTACACACAAATAGTAATTGTGCGCTCTGTTGTGTTTACATTTGCATGTTTTACAGTAGTGCTTGTTCCAGTCTGACACAACCAGACACAAATTTGCCAAAATACAAGCCAAGCAGAGCTCCACTGTAGTGTGAGCCAAGTAGAGTTACAGTGTGGGAGGTTCAAATATCAGGAAATGGCACTAGGGATAAAGTATGGGTTGGGTTGTATAAAATGATTATTGTTATTGTTGTTATTTATTGGTTATCACAAAAGGCTAAATAAAGTAGGTCACATGAGGCCACTTTTGGTTTTGATCTTGAATAGGAGGTGTGTGTGGGGTTGCTGTATTTCTTCTTCTTCTAATAGTTGTTGGCAGGCTGTGCACTAAGTGGTGTAATGCTGCTGCCCTCCGTGGTTCGAAGTTCTTAATCTGCAGTTCCATTTGAAGTTCTTCTTTATCACAGTTTTTCTCTTAGCATTCATTCAAAGCTCTCATCCCGTCAGTCTCATCCTTCTTCATCATAGGTTAGAGCTCCTTATCACAGCTCAAAATTTGTCAACGCAGCTTAAGGTTCTCTATCCGACTCCTCAGTCTCTTTATTACAGTCCGAAGTTCTCCTTCATTCTCATTCTTTAATCCTTTCTTAATCCTTCTGGATTCTTCCTGTCTCTCAAAGCTCCTCTCATTTCCTCAGTGCCATCCCGCCAATCCTTCCCTCCTCAGTGGCTCTTCTTCTAATAATTTCCGGCAAGCTGTACACCCAGAGATGTAATGCTGCCCTCCACAGTTCAAAGCTCTTTATCACAGTTCAAAGTTCTCCTTTATTCTTATCCTCATCCCTGTTCCTTATCCTGCTGGATTCTCAATCCCTTGTAAACACAAGTGTCCTGTTTTTGCTCACTGCAATCACTTTAATCTACGATTTGTTAGCTCGTCACAGAAATCAGTCCCTGATATGAGGTGGGGTTTTTTTTGTTTCCTGAAGTACTACACTTCAGCATGTACATTACGGCTGAACAATTATCGAAATCACAAGACAGCTTACTGCAACTTTCAAATCGCAGTAGACGTAATATTGTATGTCAATATATAATTTTAGATGAATTATTATTACAAATCTTATTCTACAGACTGAAGAGAACACATTCGTTTCTCACAGAGCTGCACAAATATCACACATTAATCCTTTTAAAGTTTTTTTTTGAATGAAAATGAGAATAATGATGAAACAATGATGATTCCCTCTGCAATCGCAATCGCAGTTCCTGTCAAAATAATCGCAATTAGATATTTATTCAAAATCGTTTAGCCCTAATGTACATCAACAATGGATGGATTAAATGATTAAAAAGTGAACACTAATGCAGTCGCTTAGCTCAAAAGACACTAATAAACATCCAGAACTAACTGATTTGAATCAGCAAAGAGGCTCATCATTTCAACTTCGGAGTGGAATGTGTCTCTGTCACCCTTAAGGAGGCAGGGTGCACGTTTCGACAGCTCCTCGCACAGAGACGAGTTACAACCTGCTCACAAACGCATCACACCCTGAGCGCCAGACAGCGTCACGTTGTGTTCCTAGGAGGACAGGTTCCCACCAGTGCCCAAAATACACTTCTTTTTGGACAAGACAGAGACAAAGCTTTGTGTGCACAAATACGTAAAGCCAAGCTGCAAAGAACTGTTATTTCCTGATACACAGAGGCAGCCAAAGACAGATAAGTGAGTCAAGGGTTCTTTTGTAAATGCGATTCTTTATCTATAGCATCCACATCATTCTTTTGCTTGCTCCTCTTTTTAGTAAGTAATAGTAATATACATACATGGTTTAGGAGAGAAATATAATTGCAAAGTGTGGATTGATTTATCATAGCACAAACTGGCTGCCTTAGAAACAAAGACAACTGCACGTTCCTATTACCTCGTAGGTAAAAACGCTTTATCTGACAGAGGCAAGTCATTGAAGAGTTTTAGATTTCCCTGTCCTTGATATTCTGCCATTTGCCTGGTTCAGACTGGAACACGTTCCTTTTTACTGTGTTTGAACTGGGCCAACAGAAGTGGGACAAGGCTCACTTACCAGATATTTAAGATGTTCTTGTCAAAAGACAAAAAGACGAGACAAAAAAAGAACCTGACAATATCTTTTGAGAGGGTAATACTTTGAAATAAAAATACATCTATCCAGCCATACAACCAACCAATGTCATCAAGTAAACCCACAACAAAGTGTGGTTAATTCCTTTCTCTTAAAGTGGGTAAACTAACAAAGCCTAAAGTACAACAAAACCTTGCCGTGAGCAAACCTGTCATACCAGCTGACCTCCCTCTTTCCTGTGGGTGGGTTTTCCTTCATGTGGCCACTGACCTTTCCATAGTATGTTGTAGCACTGAGAGCTGGAATATTTAGCCTGTTCTGTCAGGGGCTCTGTGATAGCTGCAGAACAAGGTCAAGGGCAGCTTTCCTCCTCCACTGGTCACCCTCCAGCTCCTCATCCCTTCATCCCCATGAGAGAATCCATGTGCCAACAAGTAGAGCAATGAACATTTCTGGGACAGTGAGCTTTGACGGAGTGTTAGACAGCAAGTATGGGTCTAGTATTTAGCTTGAGAGTCACATCCTCAAAAGTTTTTGGAAGTGAAATAAGATATAATGGAATTAAAAGTTCCAAAAAACACCCCACTTTATAAAACGACAAAAAAGAAAGGTAAAGTGATATATTTGTGTGAATAGATAACAGGAGTGCAGCAAGTCTGTGTTGGTGGGAGGCAAACTCAAGTGATAATTATGTACATTATGTATGTATGGATATCATGTGTGCAACATGGCTGAGAACACAGACATTTTAATTAGAGACGCGTACCCAGGGGACACCTGGGCCGCTCTCAACAGCTGAAAACGCAAAGAGGAATATAAGGAGGTCTGCTCTTTTTCTTATAGAATAAGAGTGTGAACAACACAGTCTGATCATCCATTGAGAGCTTTATAAAATATTTACCATGAGCTTGTTCAGAAACTGTGCCGCAGCAATGTAATTTGACGGAGAAAAAAAAAGCTTCTCAAGTGGCGAGACAAGACCACTGCCACCTGTCTACTGTGCAGCAGTCCCATGTTCATGCCCGGATGTCCCTCCTGGCCCAGAGCTTGAAGGGACTTAATTATTGGCCTGTCACTGGAGAAGACACAGCAACACAGGTGGCCCATTCACATCAAAAACCAGACTCACAGATGGCACATGTGTCACAGAGACACTTCATGCCACAGACAAAGACTTTCACACTGCCACACAAACAGTCATAACTTCAGTAATGGTTTTGCTGTTGCTGACTGATTTTAATTTCAGCTCCATTACTTATTATATGAACACTGAAAGTGCAAAAATGCCATACAAAGGCTTTAATATAGTAGAATGTCCAGTGTGTCGCTTACTGTATAAGAAATGACTCAAAAGGTCTGCTCACTTGCATGGGGATAGTCTTCCAAGCACACCGACAACAAAAGCCACAGGCTTGTAGCCAGTGAGTGTTGTAGATGCAAGCTAGGTCAATTTTTCAGCCTGGCACTCCAGTGATC
Source organism: Solea solea (assembly GCF_958295425.1). NCBI lineage: Eukaryota > Metazoa > Chordata > Actinopteri > Pleuronectiformes > Soleidae > Solea > Solea solea. Next base: position 15,601,145 of record NC_081140.1, on the reverse strand, counting down.
CACTCTTCAGCACAGGATGCCGCGCTAATTGTACCCGAGAAACCAGAGCATGTGCAGAAATTGTGCACACATACACAAAGTGCCGTAACAAGTACTAATGGCATGTCGGACATGGCAGTGCCCTGCTTTGGACTTTCATTTCCCATTTCCCTGCATGCGCCTGTAAAAGCAGAGCGCACGGCCTGTTTGTTATTGTTCATCCATATTTTATCAACCTCCTATTTATAACTACGAAGCCTTGAGTTGGGGCAAAGTGAGAAGCATAGTGACAGAGAAGAGGTGATGATGCGTCTATTTCTGTGGTTCTGTCAAGCCACATGAACCCCACAAAATATTCAAACCTAATTAAAAGCAAATTGAAGTTACAAGTGGAGGACCACATGTGCTGTGCAAATGTCTAAGGCCACCATTAAATTTGTTTTTTTTAGCAATGCTATAATAACCACACAGTGGGGCTGCAACTAACTATTTCTTTCACAATTGATTAGTCTTGTTCATTATTTTCTCAATTACTCGGTTAGTTGTTTGGTCCATAAAAAGTCAGAAAATGGTGAAAAATGTTGATCGGTGTTATCCAAACATCGAAGTGGTGATGAAATTGAAAAAGGTCTATTATACACCAGGTTTATTCAAGATGTGCTTGAGCATAACATACACATTGGGGGTGGGTCAAAATATTGATTTGGTGATATATCGTCGCCCTTCCTCGTGCAATATGATAATTAATACGCCAGGGCAAATAACGATATTTGACTTAACAAATTGAGGCGCTCTAAAGTAAACAGTAGCTGCCAGTTTCTCCTCCCGGCGGGGCTGTTGAAACAAATGAGAGAAACTTGGTTGGAAGTTACCTGGCTAAAGAAGAGGGTGTTTACAGCAGGATAATAGCGCAGAAAGCTATGTTAAGAGATGCCCCATCCACGTTAGACTTTATGCACTTTTAACTTTTCACTGACGTTCTGTTTTCTGTCAGTTAGACAGATATCGTGATGGATCTCGTTATGATTGTCTTGCAATATATTGATTATCACAGAATTGTGATACTGTATGTTTATGTGTTTTCCTAACATTTCGTAATCCTCGAACAATTTGATGAGTAAGCAAGAACTTGTCCAGCAATGCTCTGCCTCACAGTTACCCACATGCAAGTAGGGCAGTTGCTTAGTACAACCTCTGTCTGCTGCTGTTGGCCTCTGCATTACTGGAGCTATTAGAGGACTCATACCTCGCTCACAGGCATTTCTATGCCACTGAGTCACACATCCACATAGACCGTTTTATTTCACTATTTCCCGTACTGCCAAGGAAGGCCTTAATGAACACGGACGCAATTCTCTAAAACAAAGGTATAACTGCAGATAAGATGACTCACAATATTCTCAGCCACAAATGTGTGAATGGCACTGAACCACAGCACTGATTCATCCATCTGAGTGACAGCTCAAAATGTTAATTTGCTTCCAGTGCCAGCACATACAGCCACATACTTTTACAGAGAACTATCTGTTAAGATTACACCTCAGCGGTCTTCATCTGAAGGATAAGATGATGTGTGCATGGAGGAAGCAGAGGCCTATGTCCAAAGGTCACCCTGAGCACTTTCTCTTACTAGGCCAAAAACTTCAAACTAGTCCTCATTTCATTGTGGATTTTCCTTGAGAGATCCCATGTCCATATCTCACCTTTCATTTTCAAATGCAGTAACTACAACAGGATACACACATTAGATATACACATGCGTGACATTGTCATGTCTTTAAACCACAGCAGCTCAGCTACGTAACAGCTGATATTTGCCTTTGGGTTATAAAAACTTGGTTGGCTGGTTGGTGGTGATGTTGCATCATTGCCTTCGTCTAGATTTAATCATCCATTACTTTCCTCATTGGAACTTACTAACCATGTTTCCATTTACGTCCCTAAATAAATGACAAAAACAAAGACTTTTTGAGAGGAGTCTGGTCCAAGTACAAGTTTGATGTTTTACCTACATAAACATCAATAAGACACCGCGAGGTAACCACACCCATGGAGCTAAAGGTGTGCAAAGGAAAGAGAAGGAGGCAGTAATATAACTGCCATAAACACATTGATGAACACCTCCACACATAGACAGCATGAAAGTTTCCTGAAACGGTTATCCTGACTGAAATAATTGAGATTGGTGATGTAATTGCAAGTCTTGTGAACTTATGCTTGTGTATGCAAGTAGTACCCCTCTATTTAGTTCACATTTGAAGCTTTCAGGAAAAGCACACAAATATGGACATTTGTGGCACTTCAAAAATAAATCACTAGAAATGTATGTTGGGGAGGCATTATATTCAAGCCATTTTTTAAGCGATTTTACAATTGTCCCCTTGCACGATAGTCCTATAAATGGAAATTCACCACTTTCAACTTTTTTTTAACCGTAATGTGCAATAATAAAATCAATTGTCCTGTCCGTACAAGTGTAGCATGTAGCTGATTACATGGACATTTGAAGGCCAAAAGACATGAGTCAATGCTTTCTGGTGTTTGGTTTACTATGTTCAAAGTCTTCTGTTGGCTGTTTGTGTTTTGGTGAGCATTCGCTAGAGGTAAATACAAAACGGTCCCAACATTTGTATTTACCGTCTGGTAATAACTAACACTACCGATTATGGTGCAACATTAGCCCGTTAGCATAATGTCACCCTTTAAATGACTGCTACTGTCATAAAGCAATACTAAAGAAGCTCCTGCAATATCCGTCCCGGCCTTTGTCCCGGATTAATGGTACAGATGTAGACTAAATGTTAGATTTTACCCTGAGTTCGTCTCTCTCCGCCTCCCAGCGGTATTTCTCGGCCTGGAACCGTCCCCACTCGTACTGGATGAAGTGCAGGATCCCAGGAAGCGTCATAGCGGAGTCCCCGTCCTGCAGCTCCCGACCCTGCGACGATCCTGCTGCTGCTGCTGCCGCCGCTGCCATCGCCCCGGTCGCCGCAGCTGATGTCGCCTGGCCCGGTGCTGCTTTGGGCCCGTTTGGGTTGCGCCCCGCTCCGCTGCTACTGCCGCCGCCTCCGGAGTTCGGGTTTGGTCCTCCGCCGGATCTGTCCGCCTCCATTTTAACCGTTTAAACTTTCGCCAGGATAGGAGAGGTGGAAATGGGCAGTGTATGAACAATAATAACAAAAACTGCCCCGTACCCTCAGTACTACCCAGCAGCACTTTACCGTAGGCTCCCCTCCTTTCTTCCTTTTCTCACACGCACGGAGCAAAATTACTATTCAGTTGATAAAATACTACACTTCCGCTCTCAAACCTTCACAATAAAACACGAGCGCGACCTCCATATTTGTAGCAGCGTGGCCTTTTAGTCACAAATGCACTATGTGTAATATACATTCTTACGTTGACAAGTATGCTAAATTAGCATCAACTTAACAGATATTAGATCTCAATCGCTCTGAACAAGTGTTTAAAAAATAGGTTGCGACTCTTATTTTGTACGTATACCGGATTTCTTTTTGTCTTCTCCTGTTTGTCGTTGGAAATGTCCGGCTAAGGTGACAAATAAAGTTCCGTGTTTTCTGTAATACACAACGCTTATGTCGCTTGGCGAGCCAGTTTCCTGCCAAATTGTGAGAAGGCTATGTTGAAGACGATGAAGCTGAAGAAAGTTATCCACAACATTGTTTCCGTTTTTTTTGTGTCAGAACAAAGGTCGACTCCGACCAACATAATTACCACATTTATTGCTGTTTGCAATGGTACTGAACACGTTTGTGGGAGAACATATATTACTTCATTGAATGATGGGGAAAAAGAGGCAGATTATGACCTCTTTTTGTCCAAATTTGACCATTTCAGCACTGGGTGTTAAAGAAGACCACAGCACAGACTCGTTCTCAATATACTGAAAAATATATTTGTATACTTAAAATTTGCAAAACCTGACTGAAACCAGACACATCCTGTAATTAGGAACTGTTTTTCAAGAAATGGAAAGAGATATTTGAAAAACACAGTTAATACGTTTTTGTTTGTTTTTTTAAAATACACTATATACCCAATATCTTTTGTTTTAATTAACTGGTGTCTTTTTTTGGGAGAGAAATAACTTCTGTAAGATTTAAAGAAATAACGATTATTTTGAAAAAGGAAGTGGATCTTTTATTCTGAAGGATTAGAACCGGAAGTATTTCTATAGTCTCTGCTGCAGCCAGGGAAGTCAAACCCTGCACAGTCGTGTTACATGAATGAGCACCGAGTTATGTTACCCAGTAATAACATATTTTAATGCGCTTAGATGTTGGGGTTAGTTGTGGAAAATGCTGGAGCGTCACCTTCGACCACAACTATATCTATAACATCAAACAACAATGCAGATTAGCGTCAGAGTTTGTTGCTACCGTTTCAGCCAGGTTTGCTCCTGACTGAGGTGGACCATCATGGACAACAAACACACCACCGATGAATGAACCTAACGCCGCTCACGCTTTTAATAGCATGGCAAAGGCACGGAAGTCCTGCAAATGATTTTTTTTTTTAAAGAATGAAATCAGAGAAGCCTAAATCGAGGTGAGTGGGTGTCATGGGTTTTACCAGCCTGTCTTTATTGAATGGTAATGCTGCTAGCCATGTTTTATAAGAAAGTGTTGCATGGTGTTGGCTGCTCTGTGCCACTTTTACACCTAACCTAATGTTGAAAAGCATGAAGAAAGTTAATCATGAAATGAATTCATTCAGTCAAAGCATTGTCTTTTTTTTTTTTTCACAGGTTGTAATCGACTCTCATTGCTCTGCTACTACACTAATGGGGACCTAAGACCAATCGCTGGATTTCTTTATTGAAGCTGGACAGTGAATATAAGCTGCCATGCGAATCACTTTCTGCCAGGGCCTTTTATCTGGCGCCATCGTCCTCAACCTCCTCATTCTCTATTACGTGTCCCGGGCCCAGCAGCAAATGATGGAGAAGAGGAAGGAACTTGGTAGGGGTACAAGGAGGGCTGTGCTACCTGCCTCTGGTGTCATGGGAGGCCTCGGGCTACTTGCAGGAGCTGGGGCTGAACCTGGGGGGGTGGGAGTGGACGGACCCAACCGTGGCCCACGTGTGACCGTTCTTCTCAGGGAGTTTGAAAATTTTGAAAATTACGTTGGAGACGTGGCTAATTCCTTCCTTCGTCAGAGACCGGAGATTCCCTTCCTTGCTGTGGCTGACACATCTCCGTACCCTCCTCTGGTGCTTTCAGAGGGGGCTCGACTTCTTGTACTTTCCCCCAGCCCAGACCAGCCTCCACAGGCCCACAGGCCGGAGTTCCACATCCAGACAGAGTTTGTTCTGCTGGTGCCCGATGGGGTGGAACTCGAGCAACCTCGGGCTATTGAGAGGCTGATCAGGGAGCTGGAAGGGGAGGGTGGAGGGCCTGTGAGGCTGGTAGCTGCACCAGTCCTGACTCGGTCAGCTGTGCAGTGTCTCCACCTGAGGGTGAACCTCAGAGAGTGGACAGCTACCTACTCGCCAGCTGCGTCAGGGAGCAGTGGGAGTGTGTGTACAGCTTTACAAGGAGATGCAGTTGTCCTAATTCGCGCTGAGGATCTCTTTAACCTCTCTGTCCCTTTGGCCCGGCCCCTCTTTTCATCACTCTTTATTCAGACTGCCTTGAGAGGCTGGAAGGTCAAGCTGCTGGAGAGCCCGTGTTTTTCTGCAAACCACCGTCCCCTTTTCAGCTCCGCTCACAACCAGTGGAAGGCTGACACTCGACTCAAGGAGGCCACTGGGAAGCTCATGAGGAGCTTTGGCCTGAAACGTCTCCTGCTGTCTGATGGAAAGGAACAGTGGTATGGCTGCAGCAAAGAGACGCCTCGTTGCTTTGGCACCGTGCAGGATGACACTCCAGAATACCTTTACCTGGATCGCTGGACACCTCCCTGCTGCCTGCGAGCACTCAGGGAAACCACCAAGTACGTCATCAATATCCTTGAGAGCTCAGGTGTGCGCTACTGGCTCGAGGGTGGGACTCTGCTTGGTGCTGTCCGCCATCAAGACATCATCCCTTGGGATTATGATGTAGATCTGGGCATCTATCTGGAGGATATACCCAACTGCGATCACCTGAAGAACGTGGACTCAGGCTCTCTCGTGGATGCTAACGGCTACGTCTGGGAGCGTGCTGTGGAAGGAGACTTCTACAGAGTGCAATACAGTGAGGCTAACCACCTACATGTTGACCTGTGGCCGTTCTATCCACGTAATGGTGTCATGACAAAGGACACATGGACAGAGCACAAACAAGATGTGGAGTTCCCTGAGCACTTCCTGCAGCCACTGGTACCGATGACCTTTGCTGGCATCACTGCCTACGGTCCCAACAACCCCCGAGCTTTCTTAGAGCTCAAGTTTGGAGAGGGGGTGATTGAGAATCCCCAGTACCCCAACCCTTTAAAAAAGAGGCTGGACAGAAGCAAATTATGAGATTCACTAGTCTCTGCACATTGTTGTGTTAACACAAGAAACTCACCTGGAAGGAAGAAACCTGTAAAACTGGAACATTTCTGGATCACCAGAAATCACAACTGGTCAGTTGTATGAAATTGTGACATTACACAGACTTTACATGAGTGCAACAACATCAGACATACCTCAGACAGAGACTATGTGGCATACCAAATCTGTGTATGGCATACTTTAATTTATAAATATGACTGCTACAGCTGCAACTAACGATTATTTTCATATTTGATTAATCTCTTGTTTTTTTTTTGTTTTGTATTTTTTTCAATTCATTGATTGAATTGTTTGCGTTTCCCAAACTTTAAAATGATGATGTTCCCAAATGTCTTGTTTTGGCCATAATCCAAAGTGAATTCAGTTTTAATGATTTCTTTGTTATGTGGAGCAAAGAAACATTTTCCCATACGAAAAAAATTGTCTAAAAACCCCCCACTAAAACCGATCGATTATCAAAAACAGTTGATCATTCATTTATGAATGAATTAATAATCAATAATTGCTGCAGATGACGACTCTAAAGACAATACTATTAATAGACATGGTCTTAAGCAGGATTTAAAGTATGTATTTAAGGTATATTGTACACCATTGTCTGTGAATGTAAACTGTTACAATTATTGACTGTGCTGCATTGTTTTGCACTGTTTTTGTTTGTTTTTTTTCATTTTCAGCTTTGTACTGTCATTGAATGACTGGTGCATATGTAGATGCTGTTTGGTACCTGACATCTATAATGCAATGAGTAACTTACAGTGTGGTGAAATTAGACCTGTCAGTGAGGTGAGGATGACATGTTGCTCCAGCAGGCTTTAATATTTAACTGAATTTGTGAAATAATAATTAACCTCACGCGTTACTACTGAGCATTTATTATGGATCGACTGAGCTGCAAATTCATTTCAGTAAATTATTGGAAGAGACATAAAGACACACCAGCACCACATGACTCATATAGTGTTGTTACCTGTGCAAGATCATTTCATCGTAAAATGAAATCATTGTAACGGTTTCATGTCTTTGTTTTGTTCAACAACTGTACATTTGTTGCCAAAACTGAAGTAACTAGGTGCTGTAACGGTTCTTGGACACTAGGTGGTGCCGCACACCATTGTATCGGCCTCAGTTTTCATCACAGCCCGAGTCACAGCTATGTTGTAAACGACGTTTCTTGGCCCACTCAAGAAAACTGCGTTTGCAATGTTGACAGTGTTTTACATTGTTCTTTCCAACAGCGCTGTGTCCAGTGCAGCTGCTGTATTTTCAGAGGCAACAACATAAAAGGACCTCAGCATGTTTTAAACCAGTTTCTCCTCTTTCGTTTTACTGCAGAGCAGCACTTTAGACGACTGAGATCAAAACAAAGTGAGATGCCCAACACTGCACAGAAGACTGAGCATGAATATTAAAATGTACAATCGTGCACTGACCGACCCCTTCATCAAAAGTTCTGCTTTAGCCTACACCACATCTAGCCAAGTTTAGTGTAGTTGTTTTTTTGTGTGTGCTTGTGTGTGATCTTGGCAATTAAACATGGTTTGAAAACATGACCTACGTGGTGGAGACGATAAAAGGCCTTTATTGTTAAAAACCTACAGACAGTACATTAAGAATGTGACTTCAACCCCCACTGTAACAAAATCATTACAACTACCATGCGCTCTCTCTCACACACACACACACACACACACAAAGACACACACAGAACGGAAAACATACATCCATATAGTGAAATATCTCAAAGAGGAATGATAACATTTTAAATGACCATCTTTACAACCCTGCACCGTAACCGCAACAAAAACAAGCTGGAGCACAATAGATGTTTTTTGGGCAAAGCTTAACGCACTCATGACACTTGAGGGGAGAAATGACACATTAGGTTTGCAATGAAATAACGGAAAAATAATACTACTAGTAAAATATAAAACTGATCCAAAAAAACAAACTCACTGCATGTAGGATTTAATCTCACATCAGTTCTACGCAGTGAAAGACGACAGGGATGGAAGAGACAAACCATCAATAGTGTAGGTTTACTATTAACCATTTAGAAATGCAGTATCTCTCGAGCATAACCAACATATAACACATTCTCTTGTGTCTTTATACATCCATCCTCTACTGCTTTATCCTCCACCTGAGTCTCCAATCTCAGCTGACATAGGTCAAAAGGACAGATGGACAGATCACCAGTCCATCACAGGGACACGTATAGAGACAAACCACCATTCACTGTCACACTCACACCTACGGTCAATTTAGAGATCTTGATATTTTTTAATTGCCCAACGCCAAAGTACAATCAATCAGAGTATTGTCTCACTCACACATTAAAAATAAGATGGAGGGGAAAACAGGCCATTATAAGACTCAAAGTTGGCAAAAAAAAACTTTTTCAGTTACTAACTTGTCAACAGCGATCAAAAAACATCTTTGGAATTTGAGAAATAAATACAAATTATTATGAACAGATCATTTCAAAGACAAACATACAAGGTGGCATAACGCCATTTTGGTTACGCTTCTTAAAACAGTGTCAAACCAAACTTAACCAACCTTGTTCCTGCTGGATTTTTTTGGTTCCTTAAATTTTAAGAAGCAAATGAAGGACAGCCTTCAAGCAAGAGGTGAACCTGAGGTCCTGTTGTAGCCTGATGTCCATGTGAAGAAGCAGAAGAAAATGCTCCGACATCAAATTGTGCGAGTCCTTAAGAAAGAGTCCTACATTCATCTTTGGGATGCTATTAAGGATATTTGGTGTGCTTTGTCGTATAAATATAATCTTAAGAAGTGTATTGCTTTTTCTCACCATGAGAAAGCGATTGTGTACAACCACTGGCCTGGAATAAGTAAAGTCACAATAAGAGACTAATAAAAGCTTTTAACCCCAACGAAAGACACAAAAAAAAAGAAATAACTTTTCATAAATTACTACAGCAACTTTCATACAGACTGAGCTAATGTTTCAGTGAACAATATACGAGATATTTAGTTTTATGCACAGCCTTAGATAAAATCTGTAGGAGAGTGGCCACATTCCTGTATCATAAAATACATAAAATATGCTCATAATAAATCTACAGTATGATGATACCGTGTACATCATATGTGGTGTGTTTTACTGGTTACTCACAAACACAGTTTAAAAAAAGAAAAGAAAAAAAAAAGGAGATTCCAGATGGGTGATATATAAAAACTGTCTTACTAAACGTTCTCATCATCTTTTGAAGTCAGAATTGACCGTGCTTTTCATGGGGAGGAAAAATGAACAGGCAGTAACAGCAGATAGGCAACTGCATCCACGTAACCCAATTTCTACTAAAGATGTATGTAACACAACTTAAGATTTGTAAAAAAATGGATCTGACACCATGTAAGGAGTCACTGGTCCAGCCTTTTGACATCCCACTGGCAACACGCGTCACTGATGAACACATGGTAGACGCACACGTGGTCAAATGCTCAAATTCTGACTTGAAAAAGTGATGAGGACCAACCGAACGCAACACCAATGCGAGTCAAGACAGCAAGTAGAAATGCACAATCCTGTCCCTCGAAACGAAAAACCCAAGTCACTGGGTAGAATATGTGTTTTTCTTTGCATTGTGCAGTGCATGTTGTCTTTCCGCTTTCCTTCAGGACAGGAGGGAAAAAATAATAATATGGGGGGAGGTCTGAACCTCTGGTTTCAGTTCTCAGGAGTGTCAAAGTGATGATGTCAGCGGCCGATTTTACATGACAGACTCTTTTTCACTGGACGCCGTTGGCTTTCCACTGTCCGCCCCACCTCGTTTCTCAATGAGTGGCGAGTGTTCGGGTGCAGCCGCCGATGGCTCACCCTCCAACCGCACCTCGCTCAGCTCGTTTCCTTCCTGCTGTTTGGCCTGACGATCCACAAAGAACTGCAGGAGCCCCGCTCCAAAGGCATCGCCCTCTACGTTCAGCACGGTGCAAGTTCGGTCACTGAGGAAGTGAAAGACAAACATTATTAACACTGTCAATTTAGATATTAGGTGTAAAAACATTATCGCAAATAGCTTTTACTTGTAAAAGCACCGTTTGTACTTTTATGTAGCAATGTGCCATTCTTTATGAGGTAAATAAAATCATCAATATGAGAAGTACATTTTTCTTCCTTTCCACTGTTAATTAGTTAATTGTGTGCATGTTCAAACCTGGAACACACTTTAAATACAGGTTTTAGGCACTATTTTTATCATTACTACTGCAATGACAACAATGAATGTTTTAAAATGTGCATTCTATATCACCTATAGCTTTTAAGCCCAACTAAAAACTCAAAAAATGAAACAAAACAAAACGTTTGACGAGACACAATGAATGCTGTAAAACATTGTTGAAATTCTTCATCAGCTACAGGTTTTTGTTCAGAAACAGTGAAGTAACAAAACACATATTCTCCCTTGCACTTCTTATTTTCTGGCATTGGAAAAAACACTTTGGTATTGTTGTTGCAGTCTTCCTGCACACGTCACAGTTTGCAATTTTTACCATTTACAGATGTGAAATAACTCTTACGTGAATTGACATCAACACAACGGGGGAAAACACACTCAACAAACAAACTTAAAGATCCAATTGCAATACCAACGTTATAGACTCGAGAACAGTCAGTTACAAATGCCTCTTCTGCAAAAGAAATTCCAAAAGTGTGTGTACTTACACGAGCCAATCCACAGCCAGGATGAGAGAGATGTCACTGGTGGGCAGAGACACAGCCTCCAGGATGATAGCGAGTGTCAGCACACCACCAGCAGGTATACCTGCGGCTCCAACACTGGACGCTGTAGCTGTCACGCTAACGTAACAGTGAGAGGAGATGACATTACACAACATTGCTCGGGGGAAAGACTATTTACAGTGCATTTTCATGTAACCTTTAATTGTTTAGCCATGGAAGACTTACAGGATGGTAATGACTTGGACGAAGTTGAGGGAAACGTTGTTGAGCTGTGCTATGAAAACCGCGGCCACACACTGGAAGAGGGCGGCTCCGTCCATGTTGACCGTCGCTCCGATGGGCAGGATAAAGCGGCTGATCTGCTTGGACACGCCGTTGTTTTCCTCCACACACTTCATCATCAGGGGAAGCGTGGCAGAGCTGAAAGATGTGGTCGAGAAAAAGAAACGGATGTGTTCATAGATTCACAGTTCAAATGAGGACAGGTCGAGTTGTGTTTACATTGCGACTGCTGCTTTACAACTTTAAAAAGGTTAAGATTTAAGGTGCACTCCAGTTGGAGTCAGGTCAGAATTTCCAAGTTAAACCTTGAGTTATAAAAAAAAAAATGTATAAACCGTACATAGAAAACACTAAGTATCAATGCCAGCCAGCCAGAGTGGCTTTCTATAATCTGGAACTCAATCTATAATCCCATTGGCTACATTGTCTGAACACTTGTTTTGGCTAATCGCCATTAACTGCTCCCGGCTAACTCAATACAGATACAGTTGCATTTCCTTCACTGTGTTCTGCCTGGTTTTTTTTCCCTATCCACACAGACCATTTACCCGTCAGCAACCAAAACCTACACCAAAATGAATCGTCACACTAAGAAACCAGACACATTTCCCTTGCCTACAGAGTCTGTATGTTCACATGCAGAATGTGTTCATAAAATACCTTGAACTCGTTCCAAAAGCTGTTGCAAGAGCAGTGAATATCCCCCAGAGGAAGGTGTACGGGTTTTTTCTCGTGAAGACAAAGTAGATGGCGGGCATTATCAAAAGGCCATGGATGGCATGTCCGATGATGCAGCAGGCGATGTATTTTCCCAGACTGGCAAACAGCATTCCTACATTCTCCATCTCAACAATCTTTCCAGCTACAAGGAACATGATACCAATAGGTGCATACCTACAGCGAGACGAGGGAGAGACACAGGTCAATTATGTTTCTGGAGGAAGTGAGAGATTCATGACGCAGCGCTCTCTTTTTAATCTCTCCTCATCAAAAACCACGATCCTTACCACATGATCCAGGAGACTATCACCATAGTGGCCTCGTTGAAGGAGTTGAAGAACCTGATGAGGATCTCTCCTTCCTCTCCCAGCTTTCTTAAAGCCACACCAAACACTATGGCAAACACCACCAGACCAAGAATATTCATGCCATCCTGGTCTGAGGGAAAGGGCACCTAAAGACACAAATATGGGGAAAAACCAAATCATAAAATGGACACACAAAACCACCAGTCTTCACTACAAAGATCCTACAAGGTATTTCTCCACATTATGTTTGTGTTTATTCCATTCTTGCTGCTCACCGTCTCCACTGTGAGGTTTCCGTCTGTGCCATTCGACGTAATAGACTTGTAGGTGGTTCCATACTGCATGATAAAGCAAGTTAGTTAGCTTACTCAGCTTACACACACACACACACACACACACACACACACATACATACACATACATTCATATATACACATAAATACATACACACAAACATATATAAATACATACATATACACATACATACATACATACACACACACACTAATTATAAGAACATTGAATGAAGATCCAGTACTCACTGATTGAAAAGCAGCAGACACCAGGTTGGAGGGAAAGATGTTCCTGTGAGAAGGAAAATAAAATGGTTTATTGAGCTTTTCTTTGGCTTTCTTTGGCTCAGTGCGTACCAGAGATCATGTCAAAAATCTGACTAAAAAAATCAGTCTGATGAAGTCTTTGCATACCACATAGGAAAGTTTGAATAAACAAAATCACAGAACTAGTGCTGTCGGTCATGAACGAGGTGGCTCTAAGAGACGATTCTTAGAATGTCGTTTGTTTTTAACAATATGGCTGAACTGCGGCACATGCACACTCCAGGCAGAGCACTTAGGTCGGCTAACCAGCTGCTAGTGGAAGTCCATAAAATTAGAGACCAGAGGTGATCGAACCTTTGCAGCGGCTATACTCTATACACTAATGTAGGAGTAAAGAGGCATTGAGTGCATCGAGATTAAACGTCATGTGACTATGTGGCAGGACGTAGTGGATCACAGGCTGAAATCTGGTTGTGCTAATGCGGCTGTCAGGGATTCAAGCCAAAAGTAGACAATATGAATATTCAAACGTGTCATTCTCATATTTGTGCACATTTGTAATGCAGATTTAACAACCGCTACAATCTGATGAAAGACAAAGAAAATATGTCAATTGAGGACAATGCGGTCATGGGATAAAAAAACTAAATAAAAATAAACCACACATAGGCACACAGTCCCAACTCAAACTAAAAGAAGACAGGTCATTATTTACGTGACACACACACACGCACACACGCACGCACACACTCTTGCTCTTGCTGCATGACACAGGACTACACTCTATGTACAGTAGAGTTCTATAAGGAGTATTCTCAGAACCAGCCCATGTACTGTTCCATGGCAGCAGGTGGGTGCGTTTCTTTATTCATCCTGGGCTCCTTAAGGACAAGTGCACTCACGTCTGACTAACGTCTCAATGTGTCCCGGATGTAGCAATAAATGGTGAAATGCCTATTGCAGGATGACAAAGATTGTGTAATAAGTATGTGGCTGGACAGAGTGTACGAAATTCCTGATACTATAACTCGGGACAACAGCAGCCCACATGTGGACCTCTTCTGGCAGATATGTGTGACATATGAGAGTTTATTCTCTCTACTTTTCTGACTAATATGGTACAAGCTCAGTAATTTGACAGGTCATACCTGATAGACTAGAACAAAAGGTTTTCAGTAGAAAAAAAACAAAACAAACAAAAGACAGGTGAACCAGGATGTGAAGGAGTGGCTCTGTGTGTGTGTGTGACATTAATGGAGAATGCTGTCTCTTAACAAATCAAACTCTTTGAACTACTGAGTTCCACCCCTGTGGTGTATTTTGGTATCTACAACATATCAAATGTACATTCTAACGAGCAGGTCTTTTCTGCTGTCCTATGAAGAAGGTGATTCTGCACGAGAAAAACATCACTTTTCTTTTTCTTTTTTTTCCTCCCCGCTCTTAAAACAGCCCTAGGTAAATATGGACAACAGATGTTGCATTCAGGGCCACATAAAAACAATTGGAATTCTAGAACCAAGTCCAGATAGATGTTTTTTTTTTAAATTCCAGGTATTGGAAACAAATGTGTTTGAGTTGAACAAAATGCTTAGTCATGTGAGCTTTGTAAACCAGATGACTAATGTAGACATTCCCAGAGCCAGACCACACTGCCTGAGGACGAAGAGGGAGAGCGCAGGGCTTAAAAGTGTGGCTTTTTTAGAACAAAATTCCATATCTAATGAAAAACAGCACTGTGCACTTAACAGGAGAGTTCTAACCACACACACACAATCGAGCAACAGTAACACAATGTACCAAGACTGCATCTGAGCACAAGCTAACGTCAGTAATGGGGGAAAGTTTCAATTAACTTCTCAGTGTTGGTATGTGTGCTTTTGTCAAAGTAGTAAAAGAGTGCTTCCTGTAACGCTGCCAAGTGATGATCTATTTTCCGCAAACAGGCGGCCGCTTCAAACGAAGGAAAAGCACGATCGAGCTCAAGCAACCAGTTGAGCAAGATGTTTCCTCAAACATTCTGAAGAGCGTCTCTAAAGTATTTTGACATGGCTCTATTTTGGACTCTGACTCGCCTGCTTAACACACTGTTGCTTCCTTTTATGCCTTGGAGGATGAGGTGGCACGTGTCCTGCCCCTGTGACACACTGATTTAGAAAAAATATAAATATGTGTGGACTGATTCCCAGGCACGAGGAGCACTGTGGTCTCACACACTGGTCTGCAAAAGCATTAAAGCCAGTAAAGTAATTTAATGTTAAGTGACTAAGGCTATATATTCACTTCTAAGAGGGAAGAAAGTCATAACACACTTAAGATGTGTAACCGGATACACTATCATAATACACCACAACATTTGTATATTTGAAGGTCTATTGTGCAACATTTAGAGGGGATTTATTGGCATAAATTGAATATACATCACATAAGCATGTTTGTACGAGTGTATTATTGTTTTAAAATTAAAAAAAACAAACATTTGGTTTTCGCAGCTCTTATTAGGTTTTATTTGTACTTTAGACGGCTTAACGAACAAGTGTCAAACTCAAGGCCCCCAGGCCACATCTGGCGTGCGAGATAATGTTATGTCTTTGCTGTTGCCCCCCGTGACTCACTGATCAGTACCACACTAATCATCACATGATCTCCCAGTAAAAAAGAATAAACAAATCAAATTGGAAAATACAGAGCCGGAACCAAAGGGGGGTTATATTAGGCTCCCTCTCTTTTAGCTTTATATTTATATTTTTCTAGTAAAAATTATTGA
Source organism: Solea solea (assembly GCF_958295425.1). Classification (NCBI taxonomy): domain Eukaryota; kingdom Metazoa; phylum Chordata; class Actinopteri; order Pleuronectiformes; family Soleidae; genus Solea; species Solea solea. The sequence goes on along the minus strand of NC_081140.1, from coordinate 15,585,322 downwards.
GTAAAGCAAATAATTGTCTAAGATACATGTGACTGCAGGCCTGTATGTGCTGTTCTACTGAAATATAGCAGAGGAAACCAGACAAGACAGATGGAAATGGACAACGGAAAATCATTTGTTCAGAACTTTTAGGTTTTTTTTTGGCCCCCTCTGTAATTGAGCATTCTGAAATGGAAGTCAATGGAAACGAAGAAGAATTGCTCTGCCCACAAAACCCAGATGCACAAACCAACAAAGGAGGAGGAGGAAAGGCAGAGAGAGAAGGTTAGGAATTATGAAACAGTGTTTACATCTGTTCTGGTAAACAAAGGCCATCATAGCTCCCTGGTGTGCTTGGGAAAGAGATGTCAGGAAGTATCACCAACACAACAGCGTAACCGTTAATTTTATGGCTAATGCTTTACAGTGTAAGTGTGATAAGATCTTATAGATGACTCAGTGCGTGTGACGTGAGTCACTTGTTTAACTGCATTTCTTTTGGAAAAATGAACAGCCCCTCTTTGTAAGCGTGGCATTCCCCGTCACTGTAACCCTTTATATTCTTACTTTAAAGTCAATGTCATGTTACTTTTGAATAAAAGGGGTTGTCCCAGCTACACAACCTGGTCTCACACACACACACACGTGCACAGACAGACCCACGTGTGTAGTAAAGATCGATGACATGTGTTTTTAAAAGATGATGGTTTGTGTGCTTGTGTGAAATATCCGTGACAAAAGTGGCACTCTGACTAGGGCTGAAACTATTTTTAATAAATATCTAATTGCGATTTTTTTAATTTTTTTTATGAAATTGCGATATGATTAGCGATATATGGTATCATTCTCATGTTCGTTTGAGTAACATTTTAAATGGTTACTGTGTGACTTTTGTGCACATTTGTGAGAAACAAACATGTTTTCTTTCTTTCTTTCATTCATTCATTATGACAATATCGAATCGAAAAGTTTTCCACATTTTGACCTTAAGAAATATCGCGCCTCCTTCCATATTTTTTAAATCGATTACTTGCTCAGCCCAAACACTGACCCATGGGTCAGCAGCTGATGCAACAACCTGGTGTCATTACAGCGCGCGCACACACACACACACACACACACACGTGTACACAAACGTATATAGGGTAGTTAAATATACACGTGTAATATCCGGCACCACCTCCCACGTCTTACTGTCGCGCCATGTGCCGTGAATCCACGGAGTTAGAGTATGTTCGAGTATAAAGTGTGAGTTAAGTCGTACAGTGGGCTGGACAGGTGAGAAAAGAGCGCGGGTCTCACTCACCTGATGAGGTCCAGGAAAGAGTCTATCACGTCTTTAGCAGCGGGCAAGTCGTCGGACAGACCCTGGATTTTTGGTTTCCCGAGTTCCACCACGCCGGGGTTCACGATGAACGCCATCACGACACCAATGGACGAGGCGATCAATGTGGTGACCAGGAAGAAGAGCATGGCCCAGCCGCCGAGCTTGCCCAGGGCTTTGGGGTCGATGCTGGCGGCCCCGGACACCAGACTGCACACAACCAGCGGGATTATGATCATCTTCAGTAGCCGGATGAGGACCTCGCCGGGGAAGCCCACGTAGATCATCTGGGTCCTGGTCAGCGTGGCATTACGCACGGTGAGTCCGATGAAAACACCGATGATGACCCCGGCCACAGTGAGGATAACCAGCAGGTTGTTCTTCACTATCCTCTTCACCCGCTGGGACAGCGGCTCCGGGCTGCTGATTTTCGGGTTGCTCAAGCCGTTGGCGAGCGCCTCTCCGTTGGACGCCTTCGCCTCCTCCATGTCAATCTTCTCAGCCATTGTGCGCGCACGGAGTTCCACTTAAACTTATCCTTAACCTAAAAACAAAGACAAATGACAAAAAAAAAAACGACAAAAGCGGGAGTGACTTTTACGCGCCTTGAGCTGGCAACACACAACAAATCTGCGGCTCTGCTCTTTATCTACCAACTGTTCTGGCAGCTGTAACTCCTCCCTGTGACGCATGAGCCGGGGGCGCGGTTGTAAAGTCAGTCTTGGTGAATTACTATTCACATCTTCCATTACATGCATTAAGACGCAATACAAGAGAGAGTTGCATGTGTCCTGTATGGCATTTTATAGTGCGTACACAAATAATTGTATTTGTGCTAAGTAAAAGTAGAGTAGAAACACTCGGGGAACAAGATCCAGAAACCACCAACATTTCATAGATTACATTTAACGTCTTATCTGCCATTTATCGTTTTTGAAATATTTAACTTGCCATTTCCCCTCACTGGAGGGGAGATGGACACCACCAACAATTCATGAAACCTCTGTAGTCTCAAATAGATATTATTGTTAAAGGTTTTTTCACCTTATTTGACATTCCATCCCTCTAACTAACCCTGGAACGTTAGACTCTATGTAGTCTATGCACAGTGGAGCCAAACATGAGAGGAGGAGTGATGAAGTCGCTGCAATTAAAAGCCATGTTTTAATCTCTTCCACTGTGGCCAGGATGTGGTAAGAGCAATATCAGCAGCAGCCAGTACAGCACTCAGAGTGAGACCCACACATAACTGTAGTTCTCTTTTAAGATAAATAAAGCCTAAATGCTACATAAAACGAGGGATTGTTAGATTTGTGGACCGGATGGGATGGGTGATGAAAGATCAAAGGCAGATGACATTACCTATACCCAAACACCGGTTAAACAAGGACACCATATATAAGGTATGTCTTAATATAGGGACTTCAGCAGCACCACTTAAAACAAACAAACAAAAACATTTCTTTCTCTATTTTACAAAACAACAGAAAACAAATTACCTGAGGAGATAAGAATCGCAGATTCTTTGAAAGGATTTCTTAAATGCTGCTTTTCTTCTTCTCCCCTCCTCCTGCCCTCCGAAGGTCTTGACTTTCACCACCTTCTTCTTGTCCTTCTGATGAATTCTTCAGCACAAAAGTTCAAAGCCATCGTCTGTGGATACATTTAAGCTGTGTAGTCCTTTTATCTTTTTATTTATCAGTAGTAGTGGAAGAATTTTCACTCACTTGTTCTTGGCTGTTTTTTCTTTGTGCTTTTATTGAATACTGACAGTTATTTGGTGCTCTGAAGTGTGTGACCTTGTCTTTATCTTTGTCTTTCAGTCCCTTGTCACTTAAAATGATTATATTTTACGAGAAATAAAAAAATTACAAACCAATATGTCTTGCGTTTTGTGTAAAACTAAGGGCAATTTCATATGAGCTGATATCAGATGATATATGAAGATCTGGTCACCATAAGCTATACTGTATCCAGGAAATTCACTGTTGCTCTTGATAAGGGTGTGGTGTATTCAATATGATGCAACATGGCAATAGTATGTGGTCGACTGACCTGAAAACCTGAAAAATGTGATATATGTGGTTTGACTTATTTTCCATATTGTCATATTTCTGTATCTCAGATACAGCGTGCACATAACGTGTGAAAAATAAACATCAGCCAATTTCATCGACTATCTATTGTCTATAGAATATATTGTTTTATACTATAGTGGAGAAGATCATACGGTGACTTCTACATCTTCAAATGTAGAAACTGAACCAAGCAAAGAGAGTGAAGAGATCAAGAAGCTGTGCCAATATGCTTATATAAACAATACATTCCAGGTTGATCATGAATATTCATCCATCTTCTACCGCTTTATCCTCCACATGAGGGTGAGAGGTGGGGTACATGTGTGCAGTTTGAAAATGTTGAAAAACATAATAAACTGGAATTGGATATGCAGCTTCTGTCAGAACGACAAACAGAATCGGTTTCAAGTGTCCTTGTTTCTCAAAGATATTCATTTTGACGCAATATTTTAACCAGAATATCCGCTGTCACTTATAATAGAGGTGTGGTCAATTCAGAATGATGCAATATGATACCAGTGTTTGGCCACATGGAGTGATGTGATCTAATTTGGTCTACACTATAAATACATTAAAAATACATTTAATTGAATGGCAGACTCTCACAGGTAGAACTTTGTTGACTACTGTATGTGTTGCTGGTTTGAAACAATTAGAATAAAGCCTTTGGCAAGATGAAAGGTGTGGTGTGTTCAAAATGATGCAACATGACACCAGCATTTTAGTGAGACTCTTTCCTTGTATCAGTAGGCAGTGATTTGCATAAGCTGACGCATAGAGGAAGCCGGGTTTTGGACAGCTTTGGAGACAAAACCTCTCTCCCCATGTGCTTATTTGTACTTTCCTTACAAGTAACAGCGCAACAAAAAATATCATTTATGTTGTAGTTATAGCATCTCAGGGTTATTCATGTGGAAAAACAAACGTCAGCAATAAAATTAATTTAACATCTGTTGCAATTGAATGACTTTTCCCAATTCCAGCCGTATATGGATCATTCTGAAGAAAGAGGAAGAAAAAGCATCTCCACACCCTAACTTCTCCAGAAGACAATGAATCAGTAGTATAAAAAGGACATAAATGGACATAAGAGGGGATTGGTGGTGTTTCAGATCTCCTCTTCTGTCGAGAGATGATTTCTCAACTCTGACATAAATGGTTTCCTCCGCTCTCCTTCCAAACCATCACCATTTTTTCTGACCTAAAATGTACACATATTCTCAAGAGTCTACCTTTTCTGTAGATGTGGGTAGACAGCTGAGTCCTGACCTGAGCTCTTCTGTGTTCAGCCATGTGTTACTTTGTTAGCGCTCCGGACGTCACAGGACTGGGCTTCTATGAGCCACCATGTTGGCAGCCAAAGACGCAGCAAAAATGGAAACGGCACTGGTGCTGGATTCAACCTGTCAGAGTTCCACAGAGAACGACCGATATATCACGAAATGATCCTTGATCCTTATAATCTGTGTTCGATTACGTGGGAGCCAATGGGAGCTGAAAGCCAGATTTTCTCTACCAATATTAGAGACAGGGCAATGTGTATGCAAATTCTGCGATGGAACAGATTTTACGGGCATCAGTGACTTTACTGTACTGTATTTATCTCAGTCTTAGTTGACATCAGTTATTAGACTCCCACAAAGATAAGATTGTAATTCAAACCCTGCTTATAATGCCCCTGCCATGCTTTTTTTACGTGTTTTGATACAGCCCGAGAGGACAATATTCCAGAGCTGTAGTATCCTGACACAGCGAGCAGAAGAAGACAGGAGCAATGGGAACTCACACGGGTTTCGGGTTTCATGGTTAGTCTTGGTAAATTGTGGACTCAGGCTAATTTACCAAGAGCTTTTCTGTACAACAATGTTAACACAGCCGTTATTTTACTTCACGCCAACGCAACACTGATCCTTCCAGTCTAACAACACTATCTTTAGCCAGTAAACTCCAGAGTTGAGTGTTTGCCACAAAGCCAGAAGAGTTATTTGGTTTTTACGCAGTTCGGCTCTGTGAGGAATGCAGCAGTTTGTACATCGGTGAAAATAAACGACCTTGAAAGAAGCACATTGTCCAGTTCTAACTCCTCAGGTCAGGACTCAGCTGTCTGCCTACATCTACAGGAAAATGGATGGGAATGAAGATTGAGATGGACACAGTGACCCTGATGACCACCTTCCAGCTTTTGGCAAGGTGTGAGTCAGACCGTCATAAGAGACAGACTTGTATTGTATGGGATACTGAGGCCTGTAGTCAGATAACATGAAAGTTCTTGTGTGGGGGTCAAAGAAAGCTGGGGTTAGCTTCCACCCAAACACAAATCCAAGACATTTTAAAGCAGACTCCCACTGGCAGAAATTTGTGGGAAAAGCACCTTTAACACCAAAGAATGCCCACAGGACCGGGACTCAGGCTGGTCCTCTCAGTGCCTAGTTTGTTATCTCAAGCTTGTGCTTTGTTCCCTCCGACTGTGCGAATGAGTGGAGGTATCGCTGGGATTGTGTGAAACAGCACATTATTCTGTGAGAAAGGACAGCTTCACTGGCACAGAAGAGCCCCACGTTTTTCTAGAGTAGGCCCCATCTATGAAAACACATGGTGCACACACATTAGACCGGCTGGGGAGATTCTTCGAATTATATTTGTGGCTGTTTATTTAACTTATCCTGTCTCAGCGAACTCATCCTGTCTTGGCTGTAAGTCACTGAGTGACATAAAGGTCAAATAAAAAAAGAATGGACTTCTTAATGCAAACTACAGTCTTCTATAAATGATTATGACAACCCCAAACATGCTGAGTACACCGTGCCGAGATAACAAGTTTGACTTTTGGTTTAAATATTTCCTACTTACATCTTCATGTCCTCGAAATCATTGGCTGATTTGGCTGAGTGTGAGATTCTCCATCAACCGTTGCTCTTTCAAAGTTAATCAGTAGTGCAGCTTCTACAGAGGAACGGATTCCTTTGTCAACAAGGGAAGACTTTTCTGCTATTTACACCAAGGCTGTGGCTGCCCCTAATGATATCTGGCAATTATTTTCACAATTAATCAGTTATTTGGTCCACAGAATGTCAGAAGTGATGACAGAAATGTCAATCATTGTTTTCCAGAACTGTTTTGTTTTGTCCATACACCAAAGTTATTGAGTTTATATAAGAGCTAAAAAAAACAAAAAACAAGACTTTTACACATAAGATCTTGCAAGAAAATGTCCCTAGATATTTAAAAAAAGTATTTCAAGTTGGTGGGTGAAAGACACGGTTAATTACCTAGAGGCAGTGCAACAGACATCGTGCCATGTAGGTTTTACAGTAAGACCTGTTCTCCTTTTTAAATATGGTGGTGTTAGTTATGAATTATCATGTTGTATTGTCCGTATTATTTGTCTTATTTGGTTTGCTGGATGACATTACATGTATATAGTAGGGATGGGTATTGGTATCGGTCCAATATTGGTCAAAATCACTGGATTGAATGTGAATATGGTGACTGTTGAGGCATGGTACTGACTTTCAGTAACATAAAGGGTCAAAAGGACAGAGAGCTGTGAGTCACTTGTCATTTTCTTTCTTGGCATTTCTTTGGAAATATATATATATAAATAATATAAAAGGGGTAACCTTCTAAGTAGATATGGGTGTCTACTTTTTGTAATTCTCTAAATTGTTCCTCTTTCAGAGTTTTTCCGCCCAAATTAAAAGAATAATGCAGCGCACACACACAAAAACACTGGTTTCCATGACTTCAAAGGACATTGCATTATACTGTATTACATCAATTTCCTGCAGACTTACTCTAACCTTAACCTAACCACAATAGGCCAATGAGATTTTTGTTCTTTATTTAACATTAAAAATACAAACTGACCCAGTCTCTGCTTACGATCCCGTCTATAACCTGTAGATTTTAATCTTAATGTGACTTCCTTGTGATGGGAAATAAAGGTAAACGGTCCAGAATGTGAGAATGTACAACAAAACCCCTCAATTTCCCAAGCTTGTCAGGGAACCACAGTGGCCTTAGCTTACAGAACGGCTGTGATTTATGTAGGTTTTTGTTGGTTTATGTAATGTAATGTACTTTATTACTATAGCCCTTTACAACAGCCCACAGGTGACCAAAGTGCTTTGCAAAAATAAAAACATTACAGGCACACGGCATTAAAAGCAGACGGTAAAAACAAATTAATATTTTTTCATAGATTACACTCTAAAACATGAAATGCATGTCCCATCAGGCTGCTGTGGACACATGGCCCAACACGGTGGCCTATTCTAAGACTACACAAACAAAATAAAAACCCACCTAAATGTTACACATGGGACCTTTAAGTCATCAGTTAATGATCATGTCAGCCTCAAGCATGCTGAGCACACGAGACAATAGGTGAGACTGAGTTTCCACACCAACTGTTGCCCTTTCAGAGAGAATCAGAAGCAGCTTAGACTTAATTTAGGTCTGTCTCACACTGAACAGAGTCTACCTTTTTCTCACAGGTCATTAAAGGACAGCGGACCCAACACAGTGATGGAAATAACCGGTCTCAAGTAAATCTGAGATTCCTTTGTTTGTACCAAAGAGCAGCTGAAGGAAATGTCAGCTTCTTCTTGGGGTTTTTCTTCGACCTACACTCAAGACACCTTCAACAGCCTCGTGTTTTAAGTGAAATATGATTGTGATAACGGGTTAATAAGGTCTACACCCAACTACGGAGAAGTAGGGACAAACGGGGAAGGTGATATGTCATGTGACCACTTAAATTGGGACATGAAAAAAAGCCAGACAACAAAACATTTCTATCTCAGGTATCATGAGAGCAACAGGTGAATTGCAAGGATACAAAGACATTAGAACCGTGGAGACAGAGAGGAAACATAACACCCTCAATCTTGTGCTCGTCCAGTAACTCTCTCTGTTGTCGTGCACTGCAGCAGCTGCACCGGAGGAACATTCCAACAGCAACATCTACAAACTGCTTTTCTTACCGACAAGGCACAATGTATTTCTTTCAAATTCTACAAAAAACATAAGCATCCGGAGGAGAAAAGGTATGATTCTGAAGATGTAGAAAAGTGCTGAGTCATAACATGAAATATGTTTTCTTGCCATTTGGCAAAAATGTAGATCTTATAAATTCTTCAAAAATAAAAGTAGCCACAGAAGAAATATCAAGAATCTCTAGAATGGAAGATGAGGGGGGAAAAATACTGCTGAGTCATACATGCTCATCTGAAAGGAATGAAGGGAAAAGAAAAATACAAAGGGAGTGTGCTCTGATCTTGCCGAAATATGTTTTCTCGCCAATTCGGGGAAATGAGGTTCATATAAATTCTCCAAAATTAAAGAAATTGTACGAATTTGTGAACATACAGTAAAATGGTAGATGAAGAAAAAACGCTGAGTCATGCATGCTCATCTAAAAGGAATGAAGGGGGGAAAAAAAGACACTTGGGGTCAGTGAGGTTTGAAATATCTTCTGAAATATCTTCACACAACTACCACAACGTCAAATTTGGTTTGGCCTGTTTGGGTCAAACATGCATGTTTTCCTCATTAAGCGTCTCACACTTGATTTAAATCTACCCTGTATTCTTTCTGTTCTTTCTTTTTTTTTGGCCCCGGCATTTATAGATTCATAGATTCATCGCCACTGCTATCACGACAGGCTGCGGTCCAAAAAAAAGACAAGCAGGCTCCTAAACCCTGTCTGATCGTGTAGAGCCGAGTTTGATGAGGAGGGGCCTCGCAGCATTATTTACAGATTTACACCGTGTAATTACACTCATGTGGCAATAACTAAGCAGCATCCTGTCTGTCACAGACCACAGACTGCCTCTGTTTATGTCAGGGATCACTCTCATATAATATGAATATATATATATATGTATATATATATATACATATATATATATATATATATAAAACTCTCTTAAGGGTAACTCTCTTGTGCCAAAAAAGAACTAAGGTACAGTAGAGGACACTTTGTTGGACACAGTGATGCACCGTAGTGACAGTGTGAGTCAGGTTTTCTATGTGAAAGTCTGGCTTTAATATCATACTTCACGTATTAAAGTAACTGAACTTTGCATCATAATCTTACAATATACTATATTGTAATATAATATATAAAATAATATATATAAACAATTATAATGATAATAACTGCACTAAGATTCACACATCTACATGAACAAGCACATTTTCCTGTCTAAAGAGAAAGGTCTGAAGAGTGATTTTTATGAATGATATATTATACAATTAATATTAATAACTCTGATTACATATATTGCTACATAATGTGTTTTTAAAAATCATATCACAAATTATGTATGATACATGATTACATGTATTGTGTTGTTATATTATTAGATTGTTGTTGTTATTATTATTATCAGAAGTAGTTATGTGGTTCAAAATGTTCTATATTGTTGTCATTGCTTGTCTGTAGAATGGACAAAAATTCAAATTTTACTGTTCACAAGGTTTCTACAAGGCTTTTTTTATTATTGTACACACACAAACACACAGAGACAGACAAACCTGCATTATCGACAACGTGTGCATCTGCACGAGGGACTTATTAAGCAGAAACTCGTGTAAGCTACACCATGAGTTGGAAAACTGTTGCCCCACATGAGCCCCTCCTCCTCCTCCTCCTCCTCCTCCTCCTCCTCCTCCTCCTCCTCCTCTGGAGGCTCACTTAAGTCTACAGTGTTTTTAACCCTTGTCTTTGGATTAAGCAGGTCGTGGTTCACATGTATCGTCTATTTCACGTATTAGATGTTGGCGGTAAACATTATAGACGCAAAGAGAGACACAAAACACCACTATATGTACCCATGTATAACAATGTATGTTATACTGTATATATACTATAGATAATATTGATCATATCATATGTACGTAACTCATCCTTCGCCATCTGATATAAAAAATACAAAATGACGAGTGGAAACTACAATTCCTGCCCCCTTTCCTCACAGTCATTTGATCCCTGTGCACACTCTGTGTCTCTGACAGGTAGAGTTACCGTTTGGAGGACATTCTGCATCTGTTTGGTGCAGGCTGGTCAAAACAAACACCACCACCGCGCCCTCAGGCCACAGCAACAGTCCACCCGTGACACTGTCAGAAGAGGGGACAAAAAACACAACGTAACGTGATGTTACGAGCAGGCGTGTGATTACCACATTTGGTAAATGTCCCGGTGTCACCGTGTGCATTCGTGTACTTGAATAAAATGACCTGCATTCGGCTGAGGTCAATCAATAATACACAGAGAGGAGAGTAATCTGCCTGGGGTTGAGTATCGCAGTGAAAGCACACTGCTTTACTACATGGTCATAGACAAAGAAATCATTTAAAAAAAATAAGATACAATACATTACTTCTCTGCTTTTTGTTTTAATCCTTGCTGTAATCCAGCTAAATGATTTAGATTGTTAGTATTGTCAGTGGGTAACTAAGATGTAACTGGATGGAAATAGAGTGATTAATTCATTCCTTTGAATCAACTTCCTCCCACCTCCTAGTCTGTGGCAACACTAAAGTGGCGAGACAGTAGCGAGACAAGGGGAAGAGAAACATCGATTCCCTGTTCAGGACATTGTCATCAGTCCAATGCTACAAAGGGAGGGGTGGTGGTGGTGGGGGGGGGGGGGTAGGGGGGTGTTCTGGAGAAAAGTTTTTCTGAAAAAAAAAAAAAAAAAGCAGGATCCATGTTTTGTTGCTGTTGTGAAAGAGGTCCCCACCCTCATCCACCCAGTCAGGGCAGTTTTTGAAATCGCCGCTGTCACTTTCAGGAATAAGGTTTTGTCTGTTTGATTTAGGGAAGATGGTATTTTCAGTTTTGTGTCACCTCTGGGACACATGGCCTATTTCATGTACTGTACATGTGAACGGCATGTGGTAGTTGGGAGGCGAGTGAGCGAGTGAGCGAATGAGCGAGTGAGCGGCAGAGGGAGGGCTCTGATTGCTGAGCTCAACACACCCTTTTCTCCACACCTCCCCCTTTCCCCAGCTCCTTTGCCCGCAGTTATGCCTTGGATCATGTCACACGATACTGAGGCAGCACAAGGAACCTCAGAGTCTTTCAGGCAGCCCAACCTCTCCCCGTGTCTTTTCCTCTACCTCCTACTCTGACCCTGCTCACTAGCTTTCTTTGTGAGAATAAAGACACGTCCAGAGAAAACTGGAAAAAGAAGACACTGTTCGGTTTCTTTGTGCCCCGTTTCCTTTTAAATCCAACACGGCAATAAAGTCAGAAACCTTCTCCGTGGTTCCTTTCCTCGCGATGAAACCGCCTCCAACAGGATTGAGTGCAACCAGTTTTATTACACATTTGGCTGTAGGCAGTTAGACTGTGAAACACAGAACATGTGCTCTGAATGCCTCGCTTGTTTGCTCATAAACGTGGGGACTGCAAGGGCCAACTGAAGTATGTTGTGCATGTTGGGAGTTGGAGGAGTGTGTGAGAAAGCCTGCAGACACTTGTCTTAGGGCCTCACCTACAGTATGTGCAGTATGTGTGTGCACTATTTAGGATGTCACCTTATGTGCCTTTTTATCTTGGCTTGTGACCGGAAGGTTGCCGGTTTGAGTCCCCACCATGTTAAGGGCTGGGGTGCCCAATCCCAATTGATTATGTAAATTGGACAATCTAAACTGAAGGAAGGGCGTCTGAGGTATATAAAAAAAAAATCTCTACTAATTCATGAGTGTGGATCATCTGCTGTTGCGACCCCGAGGTGGGGAGAAAGAATTTAAAAAAAAAATATCTAAGTATAGTATGTGAGCATGTAAGGTGTATATTCATAGCTCCGTTTACATAAGAACTAACTGGCTGAAACTGGTCCTGAGCGGTGCAGAGATCACTCGCATGGAAGTGTAAAAGTCAACACATGAACGCCTGAAGTGTGGGCACAAGGTTTACTGCTGTTTACTGCTTCATTCTCACGCCTGTGAAAAACAAAAAGGATTGTTCCAACTTGTTTATATGGAAGCAGTGCTATAGAAACATGCTATAAGCTTATGAACGAGACCAGTCACGAGTTTGTGTTTATTTGTCCTTTCTGACGCTTCCTGAAACTCGCGTTTATTGGAATTGCAGCAGGTTTGATTTTACAACTGAGAAGGAGCTGCACAGTGGGAGCACTGTTGAAGCTTTCTCACATGAACCAAGATGAGAGACCTGTTGACTTTGGAGAAATCGCTAAACAAACAGGATGGAATATTTTCTCTACTCTAATGCACACCGTTTACATTTCTCAGTCACTACTGGGCTACGTCACACATGAGGTAGATGAGCAGTGAATAAATGATGTTTCTACATTATTGCTGCATCAGGAATAAAACCCAAGGCCATAAACTGTGGACTGAGCGTCTACATCGTTGTTAACCTCAGACTCCACTCATCACAGACTAGGCTGTGATTAAGTGAGGTCACCTGATCTTCTTCCTCAGATTACTCTAAAAGGTGACCATCCCCGCAGAAGTTCACATGTGAAAAGGTCAGCTGGCTCACCGGCCAGGGAACAGTGTTTTGGACTTTGCAGAGCCAGGAAGCGGAAGCAAAACAATCAGACACAACAGTTCTTTCCTCCAAAACCCTTATCGATCCTCTCCTTATACACGAGACTGCCCAACCACGCAAGTCTATTTTTGTGTGTCAGGGAAATTTGAGACCTAATGCATATGATACCTTTTATATTGTGTATGAAGCGTAATGTGCCTAACCAGGGTTTTGGAGTGTTCCACATTCAGAATGTTTCTTTGGAATCAGTTTCCAGTCATACCAATTTGTCTTTTGCAGACTCTTTTCTTTTCTTTTCCAGTGTTTGTGGTTGGACTAAGACGTTCTTGGTCTACATGCAAGCTGTACAGGGGATATTCTCTGTATGCAGATCCATGGTGAAATAAATGAATAATATTATGTTCAAGTGACAGTTAAGGCTCGTGAAGTTCGTTCTTTTTTGATTTGAGTCTTGTGCAGACAAAGGGTTTTCTTCATCATCAGTTTGCTTGTATATAGCCTTGTTTGTTTAGTTGTGCGTTGGAGTCTTTCAGTAAATCAGTAAAGGGTGTGATGAGAATCAACTGAAACTCATTTGCCATTTTCCCTCGCCCAGTAAAAACGTCATTGCTGCCATGGCGATGAAGATGATGATGTCAGTGTCAATTCATAGGTTAATCCGGGTATACGGAGAGTTGATTAAATAAAATAAAGAATTGCAATATTATCTCATTCCACCTTATGTTCTTCATAATCCCGCTCAGTACATCCACAGATACCTCTGCTGCCGTCTTAGTCCTTCAGTATTGAAGATGATTTATCATTTTTCAATAGTCAGCGCTATTAAAGGATCCCACTCTAAATGAAAAACACAGTTGGAAGTCTTTGCGCTGGTATGAAACATTAATACCAGTGAGCCTTTTCCCAGGCTGGGTTTAGCCTGAAGTGGTTTTAGTGGACTGTTGTGGTTCGTTGTTGTGCGAGTAGCTAAACTGAAGATCCGTTTCATCAGCGTTTCTCCCCTGTACATTTTATTGCATGCTCTAAAACTCCCAGATGCCTCTCCCCTCCCCCCTCTCTGTGCGTGAGTACACACGGCAGCCTAAATAATCCCCTTACTGTAGATTAGAAGAAGTGCGTTGCTGTCATGTTGGACAGATAAAGTGCTCCTGGTTTCACTGACACCGTTTCCTATTGTGACAAATGGACAAATGTGTGTGTGTGTCGCGGATGTGAGAAAATGAATAAAAATGAACCTCAGATTCACCGCGCCTCTATCACATGTGTTCAGCATCACCTTTTTTTCTCTGCCCCGATCCTCCTCATTCACATGTCCTGTCGTCGTTTACACAACAAACAGCTTCTCACTCAAACACTGGTCAGGCCTAAGCGGAACTATAAGTGCGTACAGTAGGAACTAAATGCAGTTGTGTGTCAAGAGCCTAGGACAGGGGTCTGCAACCCTATTGAAGTAGCTTTGAAAATACATTATTTAGAGATCAAGGCGATAAATACAAGTGTTTTAATATTTTGTGCGTCACATCCAAATATTAAAAAGCCTTGACAATCTTGTGTTTGAAATATGTGAAGCCATTCCCGACACTTAAATGCACTAATGTGTACATGAGAGAGAACACATTTGGAGTCCTGTCCATCTTTGGCAGGTTTTCTTAAGCATGAACTACATACAATACAAAAACTGCTTCATTTATTTCAAAGTGGGTTCATTTTAATTCCACCCAGAGTTTGGGTATAAACAGCACTGAAATGTTCTTAAATTTCACAAATGCAGGGTTAGGGTTAGGCAAATGCAGCTCCAGATTAATTTTATTTATGTGGGTGGAGAGAGGACAAAAATGACTCTTTCCGTCCTAAAGGTTGCAGACCCCTGACCTACACCATTAACTCTGCAGTAAAAACATGCATTTTTTTCCAGCCAGCAACTAAGAGGGAAATCTATCACCACATTTTTCTATCAGTGCTTTTACAGATTCCAAAATCTTAGAACAAGTCTGAATAGAACTTAACACTAAAATCTTGTAATTTTTCTTTTTAGTCAACACTGCAAATATTGTCCGACTGGACAGCGGTGCAACGACGACCAAACTTTTCTTCTAAGAAAGTTTGAAATGATGTGACTGATGTGAGGCCGGACCAGATATGTTCAGTATATCTTTCGTTCTTGTCCGCCTTCATCATCACGACTGTGATTCAGTGGTACAGTGAGTGCACATGGCACAGGACGTGGGATGGATAGCTCAATTGTGCTTTATGACTCTCCTGGAGACTTGACTGTATTTCTTTATTACATTCCCCCACTGCCTTTTTCATAAAGCTGACCTCAAAGACTCTTGCTGGAGGGGGAGGGGGTTGGGGGCGGGGGGTATATGGGGCCCATCTGAGGACCCAGCAGAGATCAGACAGAGGGGTCAGACGGTCTAAGCCTTCCCTTGTTTTGGAGATCTCCCTGGGATAGGTGTTCGGACACACCCAGTCCCGTGAGAACAGTCACACTGCACGGCTCCCCTGGGACACAAAGCGTGAAGTCCGTCAAGTCAACCATTATTAACTGTGTCTGTCATTCTCTTACACAAATCATCTGCCTATAGTCAGATCACGTCAAGAGACAAAGGCCACAAAACATGACACTGATACCATTAAATAAGCCAATTTATTCTCAATTTAGTCTGTTTTACATCCGTCCATCCCATCACTAACCTGCATACCTGCGTGTTTACTCAATACTTCCTCTAGAGGGCAGTGCAGAACAAACATAGCGACCATTGAAGAGTTGTTGTTTTTTATTGTGCTTGATCTGAAATGGACTGAAACAGCAGGTTTCGTGGGGTGGTGGAAGTCGTCATATTAATGGATTAATGGGGAATAATATTACTCATTGGTGTGGAGCAGCATTTGCAGCATAGCTTCAGTGGATAGCCACTCGAATCAAACCACAGTGTGTCAGTGAGTGAAGCCGAGCACCTGGCAGACACTGTCCGTTTTGTAGCTGCAGGGATAAACCAGAGTACTCTGGCAGCATGTTTTAGAGTTATTTAACTACAAGGGAATTTTGCTTCTACGTTGTTTTCCTGACTGATTGGAGCACTGACTCTATACTGCCCCCTGTTGGTATTGCTCCGTCTCATCTGTCATCGTAAGCTCCCCTGCTTGGCGCACAATGACGGACGAAATGAACGCAAAGTACGGACGAAAGACTCAAACCACAGCTCCGTGTCCATCTTTTCCATCTCTTGAATGTCCTTCAGTATTAATAAAGTATCTATCTATCTATCTATCTATCTGATATCGGCCGATACCGTCATGAATCCCGAAATCTTAGCATAAGCTGATGCTTTGCTCCACACATAAACATAAATATTAGAAGTCAGTCTATATTGATATGGAGCCCAAGAGAGAACAAACATCCCCCAGTTACTCTGACACATGCGGCCTAAGAGATCCATCACCATGGAAACTATAGGTGTGACCTTGGAGCAGAGGACACGT
This sequence comes from Solea solea, assembly GCF_958295425.1. Taxonomy (NCBI): domain Eukaryota; kingdom Metazoa; phylum Chordata; class Actinopteri; order Pleuronectiformes; family Soleidae; genus Solea; species Solea solea. The sequence continues at coordinate 15,568,923 of NC_081140.1, read as the reverse complement.
TAAAAAGGCAGATGTGATATTCTGTGCATGCAGACATAATCCTGCTGTTTGAACAAGGAGACACAGTTCAAACAGATGCTCAGGAGTCGTCTTTTTTTGCCATTATGGTTTAATGTTGATTTGTTTGTATGTTGATTTCGTTATTGTCTAAGAATTCAAATTGGGAAAATGCAGAGCAAAGAAAAATACGATAAAATAGAGATGGAGAAGAGAGATTTCACTCAGTGTCCAGACACACAATCATGTATAAGCTATTGCTTTATATTTAATGGGGTTTAATTGAGCAGTGGTGTAAAGTAAACATTAATAGTAAAAGTCTGATCATTGACATAGTATTTTATATTCCTCTGCAGCTATTTATTGCTTATATTTTGAATTACATAAAATCTGAACATGGCCCAGTATTTGTCATTAAAATAGAAATAATGGACTTCACTCAGCATATAAAGCTGTGTTTGTTCTTGGTGCCTTAATCGATCCAAAACCATATCGATATTTCACGCTGTTAATAAATGTCTCCCCTGTCACTTTCCATTGTCTCTTAATAATTAAGTCCGTCCCTTTTTAATCACACGTCCCTCACAGTGCTGAGGTTTGAACGATTAACACTGGCCGTGATCGTTTATTATAGATATCCTGTACATTCATGTATTTGTCATTAAGACGACATGTCATTCTGGAGCACAGATGTTTCCCAAGGGGCGATGAGAATTAGAATTATTCCTATACACCAACTTTTACAGATGCTTCCTCTCAGATGATGGATGTGGACGCACCAGCTAAGATCCTTCAATCCAGACTTTAATTTCCTGAACAAGGAACTGCGTTTGTGAAAATATGTGTGTGTTTCTTGTATTTGTTACTTTGTGGGGACCAAGAATTGTGTAAACCACAGGGAGTGAGGACATTTTGGCTGTTCCTCACATCTTTAAATGGCTTTTTTGGGGTTAAGACTTGGTTTTAGGGTTAGAATTGGTGAGTGCCCTCACTATGACTGCTGCGTGTGTGTGTGTGCGTGTGTGCGTGTGTGTTCAAGTAAAGACTGAAGAACTTAACGTGACATGAGCCTGAACTGTAAACATAAACAGACACCATTTTGTCTCTGCAGGTTTATTTGGTGATACAGTAAGTAACTATACCAACGGAAGAGTGTGAACCTTTTATTTGATATGTACAGAGAAGCAGCTGAAAAGGTTTTAAACTTTGTAAAAAACTAAAGATCTGGTTAAACAATGATGGAAATCAGAAGCTGCATCAGTTTTAGATGGTGCACACACACACACACACACACACACACACAGGTGGAGTAATAGATAACAGCAGAAAGAGCTGCATCATTGTATCAAGAGATAGAAAAGAACATTTCTCTTCTGAATTAGTAACTTTGTGAGGACCAGAAACATAGACCACCTTCTCTGCTGAGGTCCTTTGACTCTCTGTAGTGTTTAATATAATATTTAATATGTAATATTTAACAGTCTTCTTTGGGGGGTTAGAATTGGCTTTAGGTTATGGTAAGCTAGGGAATGCATTCTGACTATTACTATGAGTATCGTCACTATGAATGCTGTGTGAAAAAGACTGTAAACCTAAATCAGAATAGACTAATGTGCTTTAAAAGGGTGACTTACTTTTCGACAACTTTTTGCATTTGTCTGACCCATCTGCTGCTGTAACTGAGTAAATGTTTCCGGTTTTTGATCAGTAAAGTCTAATCTAATCTAGTTATCAAATGTAATCACACACACACACACACACACACACACACAGGCGCGCGCAGTTCCTGGTGCCAGCATGGACTCCAAACAAAGAGAACATGGCTGAACACACCCAGTCTTTATATAACCTTCACTTACACTAAGACCTCTCCCCTGTGAACACAGAGAATCCAAACTCATGGTGACACAGCACTGAGGTTCACAACAGCATGTATTTGGAACAGGTTTACATGTGCATGTCACTGTGTTATGTTCAGAATCAGAAGTGCTGCGTGGGTTATGTTGTTGTTGTTGTTGTTGTTGTTGTTGTTGGTGACTGGTATCTGGGATTTTGTGAAATCTGTAACGATCCTGTATCTACTGCTGCTCATTGTATTGTGTAACAAATATCACCTGTTATAGTCGGTGCTGACCTCTGGTGGTTACACATGGCAGCACAGCAACAATTTGGCCTGGACTGTAATAGAGAAAACGAACCACAAGGTGGAAGAAGAAGACAGAAACTGACAGGTTCCATGTCTGAACCTCTGTCTGCAAGTAGTCTCAACTCTATAGTTTCTCGGATTTAAATATGCGTGTGGTATCTGTGGATATAACTAGTGTAAAATAGCAGATTAGATTTACATGTTGTTTATTAGGTGTTCATAAATTAGGGTTTTTTAATTTCTTATGGGTGACATGGGCTAGATTCCCTGGTGAATATTGTGTAAATGTGAATGATTTTTATAACAGAGAAATAGAAAGAATTTCCTTAGAGTAAATCACATCATTTGTCTATGCACTAAAGAGATGACTTAATATTAATAATAATATGAATCATTTATGATGCACTTTATGTAACTACTTTTTTTTTTTTTTTTTTAAAGTGGCAAACAGCAGGGACAAAACAACACAATTAGAATAAAATGATAAAAAAAAACAATGAAACAATCACAGCTGTGGAGGTCAGAAAGTGAGAAGACCTGCTCACCTTTGCTTTTATGGTTATAAAATAATGACCAGTCAGCTAAATTTGTGGAGCTATAATCCCCTATGAGCCTTAAAAGTAATCATTTAAATATCAAATGTATTCTAAAATGAATTGGGAGCCAGTCACATGATTTTAGAATCCAGGTAATCCAGGTGTGTCTGACTGTGGCATTGTGTATTACATATAGCAAATGCATTCAAAAAATAATAAAATAAGTGTACCTAAACAGGAGAGGCACGATTATTAAAATAATTTTAGTCATCAGTGTCCGCACACGTACAAAATAACACAGTATGAGCTGTAACTATTTCAAATTTAAAAAAAGACATGTTATGCGTTAATCATCTTTGACCCAGTTGTAACTGAAAGTGCATAAAATGAAGAGTGCACGATATAAACAGAAGATAAACATGTCATGTATCACCCATGAACTTCTCAAAGTGCATTTAACGGAATACAGAATAGGAGTTTATGTTTGAATAATGTGAGGGACAGTGAAAAAGTCTTACACTAGTGTTTTCTCAGTGTTTCTGGTGCGACCACAGGCACAATTGTTCGTACATTAAAGCAAACTTGTCAAGTAGTCAGTGAGTCTTTAGTAGCTCAGCTACCTTCCACTCACCCGAGAACAGCTGTGTCTGCAACCATGCGGCTCTGCAGTCTGTCTGCGGTGGCTCCCTGTAGCTTTGAAAGAAAAACATATATTTGATTAAAATGTTTGTCTTTCAAAGTGAACACGTCTTATTTAGAGATCAAGACAACGACTAAAAACAACACGTCACAGCTTATGTCTATGTCAAATGTGATATTTAAAAACCTTTTTTTCTCAAGCATGAACTATATCGAATCCAAACATTATTTTTCCTATTTCAAAGTGGGTCACATTTTATGGGTTAAATAGGTTTTGCGCCTCTAGATAAATGACATTTGGGTGGAGAGAGGTCAAAAATGGTCATGTTGTAAGAATGTTCACCAAGAAAAAAGGTTGTTTGTATTATGTGACTTTAAGAAGACGTCACTCTTTCTTCGGTATTGTCCTCATTATGATGAAAAAAAAAGAACATCTTTAGTGAATGAGATGTCCTTTCAAAATGTGTTGTACTCTGATATTCTATAGTAATTGTGTCTTGACATTATCTTCTATGCATGACACATTAAATAAAAAAGTTCAGCGAATACACGTCACAGGAAAGACACAACTCTGACTCCGTCTTTGCAGTAAATGTATGTGCAAACTCTTCTCATCAGCAGAGGGCAGCTTCGTACCACTGAGCTCAGTGTCATTTGAAAGACAGCACAGAAATGTGCTTTAGGTTTGGCTGCTTGTTGTTTAAAAAAATAAATGTTGGTGTTATGTGTAAAACGTAAAACATTGTTTATGTGTCGGCACCAAAGCTCTGGTGATGTATTTGCATTTAATGGTTTCAAACAACCTTGTTCCATTCAGTGGTGGTTAAGTGATGAATTACTGTACATGTACTCATATTGTTGTAATTGAGTAGGTTTTAGGTAGGTTAGTAGGTGTACTTGTACTTTTTTTAAAGTCACTTTTAACATTTGCAATTTGACTTTTACTTGAGTATGTTTTTTTGGAAGTGCTGTACTTTGCTATGTTTTAAATCCTGACCTGAGTTTAAATTTAAAACAAAAAAACAATAATTCATGCACCAGAAATGTTGGCAGTGGATGATCAGGACAGGTGAAGTGGCATTCATTAATAAATGAGTTCAGTTTATTAAGGTCCTTGAGTGAGTGACATTTGTGACCTTTGACCCATTTTGACTGATACATTATGAGCTTACATATTTTATTTTGTCAGCACTTTAATTTGTAAAGTGTCGCCTTTAATTAAAAACAATTAATGTGAGATTTGTGTCCCCTTGTCCTTTTTGCAAAACACAAGAAAGAACCTTGTTTAAGAAAGTAACTAAGTAACTTAAAACTTAAACTTAAAAGTACTCATTTCAAACAAGCAACTTTTTAACTTTAACTTGAGTAAATTTTTAGACGAGTACTTTTACTTGTACTGAAGTAAAAATGTTATCAAAAATAGTGGTACTTTTATTTAGAGTAGAGTATTTCAGTACTCTTTCCACCTCTGCTCCATGATATACTGTAACATGTTCATTAAACTTGATTTGACCACTCCTCACCAAAGGGACAAATGCTGTAACGCCACAGTGCCGGGAGAGAACCACGCGCACTGTGAGGCAACAAAGCTACCCACTTCACCATCATGTGACCCTCTTACAGAGTTAAGTAGCATTTTTTTTTCTTCGTTGTGGAGCCACAATGATTAATCAGTCAATAGCAAATGAATCATCTAATGTACATGGATAAATGATTAATCTTTCTTGATGTAAAAGTGCCCAACACTTGCTGGTTTTAGCTTCTGAAAGAATTAGAGAGTAAACTTTAATGCTTGGTTTTATGGAGTAACTGATAAGACAAGATAAGATATAAAGATTATTGTAAGGCTTGGCCTTGCTGTGTAAAATGCCTGAAGATCATGCATGTTGTGATTTGATGATTAGGACACATCAGGACACATGATTCTCTGGCATAAACAATGCCCTTTCAGGGCCATTAGTCCTCATGGAGACAAAAACCTGGTCCTAAATGAGGCAGAACCTCATTTATGAAGGACTGCTTAAAAGGGTTTAGAGTTCAAATTGAAATTGCAGTTCATTTAAGGGATAGGGTTAGTGATAAGGCTTTGTTTAGGCTGTCCAAATCTGCAGTCAGTGCAGTGTCCTAAGCATGACAATGATTGATGATTGTGCTCTGATGAGGGATTTTACTACACGGACATGGATTGTTTATGTGTGTAGCTTGTGTGCGTGAATATGCTAATGAACACCATCTGTGTTTCAGGGCCAGCGTCAGTGTGTTGTGTTGTGGGGAGTTGGTTTATGTTGGAGGAGTGTTTGTGTGTGTGTGTGTTGTGTTGTGGTGATATCATGTGACTCAGTGTCATGAGGGTGACTACAGCGAGGGTCAGGGTGACATGTGCTTTTATCTTTTCCTCTGTGCGTATGACCGTGTTTGTATTAAACGGTAAGTGAACCGTCCTTGTGTCTGATTTTTTTATTTTCTTTTGTCTGTGACGCACTGGGCTGAAGATTCCATTTATCCACTGTTTCAGTTCTTCTTTGTGTAAAAGGTGGTGACATACAGTATGTGTGAGGAGCGAGGCAATGAGGAAAACATCATGGCTGCTTTTGTTTTAGCTTATTGTGTTAGGTTTATGACCTTTGTGTTTTCATTGATGGGTACATTTGAAAACGACCTATTTCCATGAGGTTCTTAGGGTTAGATGGGGAATAATAACCCAGGAATCATTGCTCACTTTGTTTAAACAAGAGATCCTAGGCTCTTTGAGCTCCTAATTAGTGTGATTTAATCGTGTTATTATCCTGTCCATTAAAATCATGTAAAACGCATCAGAAATGCTGGTCTGCAGGAAAAAAGGGCTACTTTTTCCTCTATTGTTAAAATTTCCACCTGATCTACATCCAACTAAATCATAAATATGGAACATTCTCTGTCATCTACTCACTGGTGTATGTTTCTTTCCCCATATAACAATCTGCTGGTTAATCAGCAGTCATAAACACTCATGCACTTTATTAAAACACGTGTTAAAACTCTTAATACCCTGATATGTTAACCAATAATATGTCTATATTTGGTACAACTCTATGCTCTATCAGCTATGGTCTAATTTGGATCACCCTGAAATGCTGGTCTACAGGAAAAAGGGTTACAGGAAATTTTCCACTTGACCTTCATCCAACTAAATCACGTGAATATGGAAAATTCCCTGTCATCTTCTCAATGGTGTATGTTTTTGTTTTTTTTTAACCATGAACACCCATGCAATTATTTAAAAAGTGTGTTAAAACTCTTTAATGTGCTGATATTTTAAACAATATAATTAATGAAAGTTAATGAAGTTATACTATTGAGGCTTTAATTAAACCTTCAACATGTTTGTAATATTATACATCAAGCCTTTCTTAAGAAAGGAATAATCCTGATTGTTTTACTGCACCACTTACATTAGGTGCATCAATATCCAAGAAGGTGACTGTTCCTCACCAGACTCTGCTCAGATATTCATCAGCACAGTCTGATGATGACGTTGTGCTGTCATTGAACCCCTGAACACAAGTCAACACTCTTCCTGCTGCTCGTCTCTCATGCTCACTCAAATAAACAGACCGACTTGGTTACTCAGTTTTGAGTCCTTGTGCAACAAGCGACCGACTTTGATCTTTATTTTGAACCCGTGTCTGTGGCTGAATAAAACTGAGACTCTGTCTCCCAGTCGAGTCAATTACACTTGGTGTACAAAATAAAATAATAAATAATAAGCTTTAATTAAATCCTCCAAATGTTTTCTTCTTTTTTTTTTTAAAAGCATTTACTATTATGTTCTTCTAGTTCCTACTGCAGTTGAATGAACATATTATCCACAGCATAAAAGGCATTCATCTACACTTGTTAACGTTTGAACATCATTCACACACGCTAATGCAAACAATAAAGTGCTTCATAAACCTCGCCAACATACACCCGAGACAACACCTGTGCATGAGCTTCTTCAAGACGGCAGAATATGTTGCATACATGGAAACGTGCATGCACACATTTTCACACAAGAGCTCAAATCATGTGAGCCAGTAACAGTTCCACTCTGCTGTTCATGAACAGTGTTTGCTTTACTCTGTGCTTTCCTCTGCTCTCGTGCCTCTAACGTTTAGTATCATGTCATTGTACGTCTTGTTTCTAAATGATATTGCTCTTTTAGGGTCTGCATTGGTGATATACACTCACAGGCCACTGAAGTTATTATTAATATCTTACCAGCCAATTATAGGCCAATGCAGGGACGGTCAAGGCGATTTGATGACTTTTGAACGCCAGACAAAGCTGGTCATAGGTCAGAGGAGAACGTCGGAGACTGGTTTGAAATGAGAGAAAGCAAACTAAGTCACTCGAATAACGACGCTTTACAACTGAGATATTAAGACCTTCTCTGAATGCACAACATGTTGAATCTGAGCAGAAGACCACGCGGGGTGCCATTCCTGTCACTTTATCAGGTGTACTGTGTACCTAATAAAGTGGCCGGTGAGAGTGTACCATTTCCATTCTGTTAACAAATGGACAGAGTCAAGCTGAAGCTCGAGCGCGCGCGCACACACACGCACACACACACACACACACACACACACACACACACACAAAACCCTGTTTTGACGTCTGCCTCTGGGCAAGTGCGAGTTTCTATAAAACACAAATTGCTAGAAAAAACTTTGTGTATTACCAAAGGTTTAGTGTTGAAATGGTCACGGTCTCACTTACACACACAGCCTCTATAAAAGAAATGAAACTTTCATGCTTTACTCTAAGGATTTGTGTGGCACAAACATTTTGAGGCAGTAGTTTTTTTTTTTTTGCAGATATTGTAATAGAGTCCTGGTACTATACTTAGTTTGCTATACAGAGTAAAACCTAAGTGTAGAGTTGTCTTCATGCAGATTATAAATTGTAATTACATCCCTGTGATCTTCAGGATTAGAGTTCAAGCCAGGACTGACCAAATGAGAGCCACGGGGCAACTTTCCACTATATCATAGCTGAGAATCATTTGTGGGCTTTTTCTTCTCCGTGTCTTTTCATTGATCACACACTCACACACACACACACACACAATGAAATAAAGAAAACGTATCACAGTCAACAGGAATTGCGATATTTCAGAGACAACACCGTTGATTTCTTCTCCTCGCACCCACTGTGTCTGACTGATTGATCGTTCGTGTGTGACGTAAAAATGACACCAGAGCAGAGTAAAACTGGGATTTCTAAACACATCACTGATAGGTGAAACAGGCAAAACCACAACAAAATAATATTCAGGAGTCTGTGATGATTTATTTTTTTTGTCATAGTTCACTCTTCACTCATTTTTGTTGTTTTTTGTGTGTTTTTTTTGCCACGAAGTGTCATCTCGGTCTCACCTTTGTCATACAATCCAGTCCGTTGTGCTCTATATTTGCCAGGTCGTTAATCGGCAGGTCGATCCCGTGGCTGGAAAACATTGCGTCGCTTCCCTGTGATGAGACCTTAACAGCTGACAATGTACGAGTGACATGGAGCTGCAGAGATGAAGAGATTTACAGCGTCTCCCTTTATGACCGTGACGTCCATTCGCGGTTTAAAGAAGGCACATAACATTTTAGAGTGCGCTCCACTGATTGTACGTCTATGTCTTGCTGTTTTGACTGACAGGCACTTGAACACCTTTCGGTCCTGTTGCTGTAAGCGAGAGACAAAGAACATATTAGGCACACACAACATTGAGCTGGAGTGAAAGGATGACATGTTGGTACAGGTGTAATAAATAAAGCTTACCCAATTGGTATTTCTCTTTAGCCTCTGTTCTCTCTTTAGCATCAAAGTACCAGACTGTGATGGCAAAGCTGAGTGATGCAAGAAGAGGAAACAAATAAGACCTGAGCAATCATCGTTCTTAGACATCTAAACATCGTCCAGTGTCAAATATTGACTTGCAAAGTCCAAAGGAACGAGCACGCAACATGAACTTTGAGCCCAACAATGACCAATCAATTTTCTGCAGATCTCTGAGAGAAGAAAAATGCTCCATCGTTTCAATTCTGCTGAAATGATACGTCACAAGAACAGAGAAGACAGATCACAACTTGCATGCATACATGTGAACAACCGAGTGTGGTTCGTTTCTACGGTTTCTCCAGTGGGGGCTGCGTTGATTACTCCCGTCTCCCTCGTCTGTGCTTATCCAGCACGAGTCGTGCAATCGAACCCTCCTCACCCCCCCAGGAAACACATATTTCCTTCCTCCGGCCACACCTCGCCCCCCAGCAGTCAGAGGGGGAGGACAGGGGAGTTAGTGTTGTGCTTCTATTTTGTGTGTGTGTTTGTGTGTGCAGGTGTCTCTTTATGTACGGACAAGGGTTGTTTCACATGAGCATGAAAAAAAACAAACATTTGTATCAAAAATCAGCTTAAGGAGGGAGGAAGAAGGTACTTCAAGGCTGCAATCAGTTACTGAGATGACCAGCCACACTGAATAACATCAGTACATTAAAGCTGAGGTGTGTAACTTTTAAATATTAACACATGTCCGTTACATTCAAACCACCATGAGTTCACTCAGTGCTTATTAAGACGACTCTCTCTGTGTTTCTCAGGATAGTGGGGTTTTGTTTTATACTAGCGACTGGGAAGACACATTTACACGTTTAAAAGCAAGAAAAATAATGAAAACAAAGACAATAATTCATCAGCACAGCATTTCCCTCACAGCAGCATTCCTGCTCAATGCATGTGTGGGAAAAGTCTGTGAACATCCTCTCCTTTACCAACAGATTGAGGAGCTTTGTTGGAATGATGGAGGTTAAGAGTTTATTTCAGAGTGAACAAAGACCAGTTTGAAAGTCCAAAGTCAACTACATGCCATTGCCATTAAAATAAATAAAACGCAAACAAGAAAAAAGTTCTTTTTGTGACACTACTGATACTACATTGTGTCTTGTCTAGTTGTATGGTAAGTACTTGCATCAAGTTTCTTTGCACAAGCCTTACTTACCGAGTGGCGTAGGCTGGCTTGACTTCGTGCGGATTCCTGCGGTCAGACCAGAAGATGAGCAGTCGGTCAAACAGAGGTTCGATGTTGGCTACCAAATTTTTGCCCTCAGGGTAAATCTGCAACAACCCTCCTTGTTTCTACAAATTTAAACAACACAGTCTCTTAATGGAGTGCAACACAGTCAGTTGAGCACACATACATAAATGTCGTATAAATGTACCTCTACATCCCAGTTCTTGTTGAGATAGTAGATGCATGTGATGCAGCGTCCATCACCATTGGGATTGTCAACATGGCGGACATACCCTGCCCCGTTACCTGGGTAACAAGCAACCATGGCCTAAAAAAAAAAAAAACAGAATAAAACAGGATCATTTATTGTGCATCCGTGTCCACATGGGGCCATACAAGTACATTTTGCATAGCATTGTAAAAACAAAGACAAACGGATGAGCACACTGCAAGTGAATGGCAACAGCTCAAGGAAATAGAGGGAATAAATCAATTATTGGTCGGATGAGACAAAGGAAACCAATCAGCATTCAGACCAGGTCTACATTTCATTGTTTGCTATGCCGTCTCTTATCATATTGTTTCTCCATTGCCCCACCGTGAACTTTCTTTATGGGTAGAAGACCTTCATACTTAGCAGAACATTTCAAACACACCGACATGAGTAGGAAGATGAAATAAATATGTTTTTTCACAGCTGCAAAACAACGTGCAGGTACAGTAGTATCCATGTTCAAACAATGGCCCCACACTGGTATTTCCCCTGCATGACATCTGTGTGTTGGGGGATGTGAAGCATTAGAAGTTGAGTCTGAATCACAGGAAGATGCTCAGGTTTCAGGCTGCATTATTAAACTGCCTTCACTGGCTACCCTGTTCGGACCTGGTATTAACATCTGTCCTGGGTGATCTGATTACTGTTCACACCTGACAATAACATGCAATGTTTTTGAATCAGATCTAAAGAGGCATTCAGGACACAGTGGGTGCATCAGGTCGCTCTGGACAGGCGTTAAGAACACGTCTAAATAGGACCTTTTAAGGTGTCGTCTTTTGAGTAGAGCACGAAAAACCCACAGATGATTCTCGTACTGACTGACAACAGCTGCTGCTGACACATATAGAGATTGTAGGTAGTGATAGAAGGAGGGGAGTAATAGGCTGACTACAAAAGGATGTAGGAGGAAGATACTGTCACTGTTTTGACTTATAATGTTCTGCACAGGAAGCAAAAGTTACAATATCAGAGCGAGTGCATCACTTCAGCTCCGTTTCCAGGACACTCACTCATGACGAACAGGTTCTGCACTGCTGCAGTATCGATTTAAGTTGCCTGACACTATCATTTACACTCCAATACGACACTGTGAGTCTTAACGCTCTGGAAATCAAGGAGTGCTTACATAGATTTCCAAGACACATGCATGTGTCATTGTGTTGTTTATGATACCTTAAACTCCTCACTCACAGCCAAGTGGGTAAGGGTGTACTTATGTGTGACAGCTCTCAATACTGACCAACTCTTTCAGTCAGAGTTCATGAAACACTTTTGCCCTGGGTGCCAAGTGACATGACAAACAGACAAGCGACATCATAATAAGTGCAGCAAATGAACACAAAAAAAAGATTTTACCATTCACACACACACACATCCAGACAATGCACCAACACGCAGTGCGTTTTTCTATCACATGTCACTCACATGGTGCCAGCACAGTTGCCAGGAGCAACAAGGGATTACGAGTTGACATGTAGACACAGAGCTCAGCGTTCGGGGTTAGCAGACGACCAAACCAGTGTAACTACTGAGCTCCAGTCACTCCATAGGAAACCAGGTGATCGTGCTGTAAACCAGCTGATGATGGGATTTTTGTCATTTTATCACTTCATGTTTTGTAAAAGTACTTTATATTACAGCAACAATTCTCATTGGAAATCGTACCCACTGCAGTGGCACTTAAAAACAATGTTGTTAAAGGTTTACATCGTGTTTGTTTATGTATGTAGACAGTGACACCACAAGATGTCATCGCATTTTTCACAGATATGGCAACGCTCCAAAAAGGTATCGGAGATTTTTTGAGAAATGTGTGAAGAAATGCATGAACAATTTAAATAAAAGGCTGCTTTTATACTGACCACTAATTAGGTACCCCTGTGCAAATGCTCTTCAATTACCGAACCAGTTCGAGATGATAAAAAGGCATCCTTGAAGCAAATGGTCTATAGCATCAAAAGACCACATGAGGTGCTATGCCTGCCACTTTATTAGGTGTTCTGTGTGCCTAATAAAGTGGTGTATACCCACTCTCTTAAAGTGACTGCTGCCATGGTGATTTTTTCATCATAATATATTACAGAGTGTGAACTATAGAGGTGGACAGTTTGTTGCTATTTGACTGTTGACACTCCAGTGTGTCACTGTGGTCAACATAACACTGCTGCTTCCACCTACGCTCCTTCAGTCATGACGTATTACAGTCCTGTGCAAAGGTCCTAGTGCGTCACCGGCTTTGTTGTTTTCATGTCTGTCAAATTACGCGATCGTTTGCATTTGTATGGCAATGATGTAACTGAAAGTTGGTCTTGTATGTTAGCAAACTGTTGATTAGCATGTGTGTGTAATGTATAAGGTATAATAGACCCTTTTCACTGCAGATATTTTTTGTGTAGTACACAGGGTTTAGTAATAACATTCATTCAAGTTCCATTAGAGTCAAAGCCAGAGTCGTGCTATTGTACAAAGGTAGGTTTAGATTTGTTTGAATTGAAGCGTGACCATTTTAAGGGTTGCTTTTTTTGGACGGCAAACAAACACAAAATCAAAACAATTACTGTCAGAATTTACTCAATTATAACGAACAACTCTAATGAAAATATGAAACTAATATACTGTGTAATGAATGGTGCTACACTACCGTGGTGTAGTGTGGTCTACTGTAGTGAGTATATCGTCTGTCACCACCTCTGGAAACTTAGGTGATTTTGGTTTGGTGGCACTGTAGTAGAGCCTTGACACATGCTTTCTCTATGTTCTGGATGTGTTTGCAATACAGTGATTACACTGTATGAACATTACGTTATAGCCATGCTAAAACAGCAAATCTAACGGTGGCATAAGACTTTTGCACAGAATTATAAAACGAATTACCCTGTGCACAACTCTGGAAAGTTCACAGGTGACTGGAAAAGCTTTAATGAGAAGGGATATACAGTCAATGATTCTTTTTTTATTAAAGTGTTTTCCCAGCAAATAGCTTCTTCTCTCAAACCAGTAACATCAATAAACGCAAAATAACAACAATTTACTTGTATTACACCACAAAAGACAGCTCAATCCTGGCCTGTGGCATAAACCGCACACAAACAGAGCGTGACACAGCATGTCGATACTATCTGTCATTTCTGCCCATCTCTCTCCTTCATCTACCCTGAGATCTGTGCCCACAGTCGGTTAAATTGGCACCAAACACTGGTCGACCAGGCACTAGCATTAACGCCTTAATGGCAGCACTGGGCAGATACCTGGGCTGTCAAGGTGATGGCGGGGCAAGTCAGGACAATCCATTCTGGGTACAAGTGGTGTGTATCTCTGAGAAGATGAATGTTGGTGGAGAGATGAGGGAGGAGAAGGCTGAACAAATACTGGCATTAGAAGGAGTGAGAAGGTGAACTATGAGTGAGAGTGTGTGTGTGTGTGTGTGTGTGTGTGTGTGTGTGTGTGTGTGTGTGTGTGTGTGTGCGTGTGCGTGTGCGTGCAGGAAGCAGCAGGTGGGGATGATGCTGTACAGGGCTGGGCAACATGGCCAAAAAGGTTTTCACAAGAAAAAATTTCAATCAGCCAATGAGACCACAGCTGTGTCATAATGAGCACAATAAATACCAGGTGAACGTGGATTGTTTTGGATACACAATAACAGTTCCTTTGTGCTATGTAGTGAGTCATAATGTTTCTGTATTCTGGTGGCCAAAAGGATAAACCTTTTCAGGGCACGGCTTATAGGAGGATCAATATAAATGTGAATGGTGTCCTTGCAGTTATGTCGTGGAATCAGTTTTATGTCGTCTATTTCAGCTCTGAATGTATTTCAGCACAACAGATGTTTGCCTTCCCTGGGGTTGGGGAGACAGTTAACTCACTAACTGTCAAGCAGCCCTGCCGTCTTACTCCATTTCCACAGCTGATTACTCACCAGCAGCCTGGATGACACAGGGTGCGTTATAAATCAGGATCAGGCATTAAGTGAAGGAGACTAAAGCCTGAATTATGTTACAATGCATCGTCACCGCTGTCCCTTCCTGGCCTTCTTGTCATCGGCCATTATTTGGCTGGATTAACCTCTAGTTTACGGCTTCTAAGTGATGGTTTTCCAGGTTTAAGACTGAATCTGAATTTTCAGGGTGAATTGTGTCTTTAAGCGTTGTCCCTATTTTCCTTATCAGAGGAAAAAACAGCCATTCCCACATAATCCATCCATATAGCCTACTAAAACTTGGGGAAAGTATTCAGCCATTTTAAGTCCAATGTGGCTTTTATTATAAGGTAAATCTGATTGTTATTAGTATGAGCGTATATGCATAAGGGTTACAGACTTTATAATTATGGTCCATTTTTTGTAGATCTTGACATTTAATACAATGCTTAATATATGCCACAAAAAAGAAAATGTGTTATTATCAAAAAAGAAGATGAGGTAGTTAGGCCCATACCATCGAGTAATTCAGCATCACAAATTAAAAGCAATATGAAAATTAACAAAAAAAATTAAATAAAATAAAAATACTATAAATATTTGGTAGATAATGATGTCATTAATTCCTAAAAACAAGCTGGTAAGGAACATGTGACCGTCTTTGTTTTTTAACAGCATTTCTGTTTTCTCATTTTACTGTCTCACTGGGATCTAAATAAAATGCATCGGTCCATCTATACAGTTCACGCAAACCCGGAGCTCTGCTGTATTGTCTGTGCTACTATATGACGTCTGACTGCTGCCTGCATGGTGGCACTGCTGCACTCTATGCGGGCCATGTGAGGACACGCTGCTGCAGCAGACATTCTCTTTATGAAAAAGCTCCTGCTGCTGCATCGGCCTCTCTCACATGCTTACTCACCAGTCCTCCCACTCTTTGCTCCCTATTCCTCATTCCCGTCCACTCCTACACTATATTGCTTTTCCTCTTCCCTGTTTAAACAAGACTTTCCCCATAAAACACCTTGCACCATATTGATAGAATGACAATGCCTTTTGGTAAATCTATAATCCATCCTCCATCCTGTAACGTCTCAAAGGCTGCTGACTAATGGGAGACAGAGAGCAGAAATATTAACCACTGTTGGTACAGCATTATTTTGGGTACTGCCAGCCTCTCCTTTCTCCACCTCTTTTAAACACAATACACAGCTCTACACTGTATGGGCCTGTTACCAAGGCAACTGCTGGAAAATATTTTGTCCAAGTAGTTAAAAAGGGGGTTGATAAGACAAAGGAAAAAAAGACAGCAATGAAAAGGATATTGGCGTAAATGTTTGGAAGAAAATTAAAGAATACGGCAAAGACAAAGGTTTGGGGATAATCGTCACTAAACAAAAAAGTCACAGTGACCTTCTATCAAGCGTCACACACCTCAGTGCTATATCTATCATTAAACCGCCTCCTGTCCTCCTCCTCCTCCTCCTCCACCTCCTCAGGAACATCCAGCCAGAACATTTTGTACTGTGCAACCCTGAACTTTACTTAAATGTGCCAAGAGCAAATCAAGTGATCTGCCAAGGCAACAGTCACTGTGTGGTCATCTAACGTTTTTACCTGAGGACCCATCAGTTAGTCATTGCAAGGTCAAATATGAGCCAATGATTTCCGAAGCAGGCTACAACGAGTTATCCAATTATCTACAAACCAAAATAAATGCATCTCAACTCATTTCCTTTCTGGATTTCAGTGTATATGCATTTCTCTTCACTCATACATGTATACACACTCCCCAGTGAAAACAATATTATAATATTCCATATGTGTGAAAGCAATGACACATTTAAAATTCATATAATGAAGGGTTTAGCTGAGGACATTTTTGCTTTGTAAACAGCAATATTCAAAAGACAGAGGTTCCTTGTAAACTGCATTTTAAAAGAAAATTAAATATATTGTGAAAATATATAAATATAAGAATATATAATCGATTCACCAGGACATAAGTCCCTAGATTGTTCTTCAGGCTTTGGCATGACTTTGACCTGACAGCAGCGTAGGCAGCTTGCGCTCGATAGCAAAGGCAGACTCGACTAGACCCTGTTTAAACACTGCCTAAAGCTTATGTAAATGAATAGACTGATAAAGAGGGCAAAGTGCTATGTGTGATGTTACCCAGGCGGGGTGAACAAGGCTGTGGGGCAAACACATTAAAAAACGTTGAGGGTTTTATCGAGCAAGAGAGGGAAATATTTAGAAAATCCTGACGTGTGTTTATTTAAGAGAATATGAATAGACCATCATCTGCCATCGTCATATAGACTGCAATAATAAACCTAGATTTGCAAAAGTGCTGCTAACATCTTTCACCATTTTAGCTTTTTCTGGAAATTTGTACTTTGGTCCTGACAAATGTTTTCAAACCACACTAATGTCAAAATCCTGACGAGGCGTCTGTGGAAAAACTGCAGACTTGCCTGTTATCACACAGCCGAAAGGGAAATGAGCCAAAACACTTCTTTGGATCCTGAAGACAAAAATAAGGCTCCCAGAATATATATCTTCTCACACTGGCAGACGGACGGACATCTGAGTGTTTTTTACTTTAGCCCCTTTCACACTAAAATAAGTGCCTTTTTTAAGTTATTTCACCCTGGTTGTGACACCAAAGTAGTGGAAATAAAACGAGGTGGACAGGGGAAAAAAAACACTACAATTGCCCCCAGAGTTGTCACTATGTTGTATATTTTATTTCAGTCTATTTCAATCGGTAGTCATTTTAAAATAGTCAGGTTCGCTACAAACAGTAATGCTAATGACTATACAAACAGCTGGAAGATGAATGCATGTCATAGCATTGCACTGGAATTAATTTATCTATGGCCAAATCAAGCAGACAAAGAAGAAACTGGCACGTTCACTCAGTTCTTACATTTCCACTGTTGCCAAACGGAAGGCAACGCCTATAAAACCCATCGCATTGCAGTCATCTGATCTGGGAGTGAATCCCGATTAAACATACACTCTACTGAAAAGAGTATTTAAACATTTTTTTGACTAGAGGAATTTGGGGCATTACATTTACATGTTATGGGGGAATCGGAAGGGGGTACAATAGATTCAGGATAAATAATTAACCAGACTTCATTCTGCATGGGTCACTGACTTTACCTGACTGTTACTAGGGGGGTTGAGAGGATCACTGCCTTGACACAATATCCAAAAAAGTTTAAACAGTAGTTAAAAACAGCCTGCCAGGCCATTTGTGTACAATCACAAAAAGGGGTGATTTAATTCTTCTTACATTTAGAGTACTGTGTACAGAGGTACCATGTATAAAGAACAAACTCCAGCCTGCATTGTCGTCAAAGGGAAATAAAGTAGAAAATATGCCGCTTTGTGGCATGAGCCAAGAGATAAAGGAAACAAACAGAAACATGCTTTTCTACCAGAGCAGTGTCATATCTGTATGGGTAAACGTAGTGATAGAGAAAGTCTTCAAAGGCTGAGTTACAACGATGATGGAGAAGATACTGCCTCAGTGTTTATTTATTTAGTTTTTTTTACTGGTGGGTGTGAAGTGGTATGAAGGCTGGCACGGGGGGAGGGGGGAGACAAACTATGGCAGGCCTAGACCCAGACACATGGTCAGGGTCAGAGGCAAGGTTCAGCCCAAGGCCAATTCTTAGAAAACTTGTGTGTGCCAGAAATGGAGCACACCTAATTGTGACATCCTAACCTGATACTCTATTGCTAAGGTGTGTGTGTTTGTCTGCTTACATGTTGGCAGTAGCAAAGCAAAGATGGAGCAGACCAGACATGATACAACCAGCCAAAAGCTAAAAATATAATTATATTATCCCAATAAATAATTTCAAAAATGATCCTGATAAATGTCACATGAAGATTTTTTATGCTCCTGAATGACAGTTAAACAAATCAGTTAATTGCTTAATTGTTTTAAACTTCTTCATGAGCAGAAAACAACACTGATCTAACACCGAATTAATATTATATTATATTAATTTTGGGCTGGGCAATAATGAAATCACAATATATATTGCAATCTAATTTTTTCCAAAGGTTCAACATTTACATATTGTTTCTTTGAATAAAAACTTGAGGCCAGACTCAATATTAATCATCTGGTATTTTATTTTTTTTAATAATTATCGATATCCACTGATTTAAAACTTTTTTATCTTGATAATGTTTTTTGGCTGCATCACCTAACCCTAATTTGATGTATATCAAACGTGTGCATTACTGCTATTGAAAAATAAAAGATAGAGTTATTGTATTAAATCACCCAGCCTCTCTTTACATGCTTTTTCTGTTTTCTGGATGTGGCTCCTCTTACTGTACCTTGGTGCGTCCATTGATGACCTTGTCGCCCAGCTGTCCATTGGCAGCACTGTGCATGACAGCCTCATCGATGTGTGACATCAGCTCCCCGATGCTCTCACAGCCAGGCTCGTGTCCCTCCACCCAGGCGATCTGGTCACCACGGATGCTCTTAGAGGGAATGTTCTTCTGGCTCACCAGCTGCCCGCACCGAAATTTCCCACTGTGGCTTAGAACCTCCACCTCTCCCCGGACCCTGTCACCCAGCTGAGGGCCCATGAAGTTGTCCTTCACACAGATGCCATAGTGTTTCATGCATGGGATGATGTATTGCTGGGCTAAACGCTCTGCTGACCAGCCAATCCCTACAGGACATGGTGCACTAGGGATGATGTTCACCTCCACAGGAGGAGCCTGGCTGGATGCAGCTGACGTGTCTGAGAAGACCATCTTAGGTCCATTGTGCTGGTTAGTGTGAGGGGCCCGTGGGGTAAAGGGAAACTGGGGAATGACACAGGGCACATGATTGGTAGTCTTTTGGTTGCAGCTGGAACTGCTGCAGGTGACAGTAGCTGGGAATGGGGAAACCACTCCTGCCACTTTGGGGGCTTCTGAGGATTTTTGAGGTACACTAACCTCTGTCAACTTTCTCCTCTTTGAGTCAGAGTCTCTGGAAACAAAAGCCGGGTTCACAGAACCTCCTAATGTTGGTGACCCTGTGGTAAGTCCTGTCTCGGTCACCCAGTTATCTCCACCTCTCCGTTTCTGCTGTTGCACTTGCCTGCCCTTCAAGTCGCCATTGACCCTCCTCGCTGAAGGGCACTTCTCAAGACATTTCCTGTCCCCCACGCAGGCTCTGCTGATGACGGGGTACGTGGCGTCACCGGTTACACACACATCACGCTTTATCTGTGCCGGGTCACCGTTCGGTGTGTGAGCCAGCGCACCTGCGTGACACCCCTCCACCGTGGCTGATGGAGACACCACCCCTCCGTTGAAGAGCGGCACGCCGGTTTTGGACTTCTTCGTCCGGGTTGTGATGCCAGGCGAGTCGGTCTGAGAGGCCAGACCCGCGAGTAACTCTGCGGCCGTTGGACTCCCAACCGGCGCCGCGCACAAACCGTTAAGCCCCATATCCGCTCGGTACGTGTGCTGAATCTCTGCCGCCAGATAGGTGAGCTGCTGACCGCTCGTCCTTCCTTCGTGTGAAGCTGAAGCAGCGACGGATTCCTGGGAAGAGCTTGGGTTTAAAGTGTCAGTGCGTCCCAAGCTCTCCATTTCATCTCGTCGTCTGCTGGATGCGCACGTAGCTCACGTCCTCGCTTCATTTTCTGGCTTTCTCAGAAAAAGAAGAGCGCTGCCACTTGCACACACAGCAGAGAAGTTTCATGTCCTAAATTCCGCGTCTGGCTTCACCCGTCTGCCGTCATTCAACACTCTCAGGCTGCGTGTTCACTTGTACCACTTTAATGGACATTTTGACGATGCGTAAAATATCTGTGGAGAGTAAAACGATACACTTTAGTCCTATTAATAAACACAGGGGAGGACAACAAATAAAATCAATTTAAATAAGTCTTTGTTGTTGTTCCAAGTCAATGCTGAATTTATATTTTTATTTCTGAAATGTCTACTGACTTGAAAACATTTTTCTTTCTTAAGTAAAAAAAAATGTTTTCATACAACATATTCAACCATTACAATTGAATTCAAAGTGAAAGTCCATCTTTTTTTAATAATCACTGCAGATAAATATTTTATTTGTATTCCCTTAAAATAAAGGAAAACACTTACTGACAGGCTTATTCAAACTAAACAGAGATACCAAATACGAAATACATGTATTTTTAAAAAAAAATAACAGCTGCATGCAATTTAAATGTATACTTGGCTGTACAAGAAACGACAATTAAATTACTTGTAGAGGTCAGTTATTGACTCCAACTTGGCAGCCTTGGGATACTGTTTGGGTCATTCCCATTAACAAAAATGGGCATAAAAATACACGAATATACAAATGTATTTGAAGCCAACGCTTTAACGCAGTTAAAATACATTGACAATGTTCCACACGTGTGTGAAACGCATAGTAAAATGTCACTCGAAAGCCCCAGCGTGGCATAATGCTTACCTACATCCCACAGTAAAGCAAATCCTCAGTGAGCGTACGTGACAGGCGGAGAGTACGCATGTTATTTCCGGGTATGTCTTGCCCGTGTGTGTGTGTGTAACAGAGAATATTCTGGTCGGTTATAAATAATAATGATGATATTGTCCACGGGGGTGACGACGAACCAGCGTCAGCCCGACACTGCAGGGCAGAGGGAGAGCCTGAGAGTCAGGCGAGGTCTCCTCAGTCACCGGGAACAAACTCTTTCATCGCTATGTCGAACGAGCACCCAGCCTCCTTTCTCCCTTTCTCTACCCGCTACTCCCCCTCCTCCCGCTCTCAAGCTCATGCCACGTGATCAGTACTACGCCCGACCCGACTATATACACACACACATACATACACAAGTACTGTGCAAAAGTTTGAAGCAGGTGTGGGAAACATGTTGTAGAGTTTAGTTTATGTATTTCATTACATTCACAAATAAAATAGAAACACTAAAATGTCCAAAATAATCTTATGCACTCTGCCCTTTATCCCAATTAATCAATTTAGTACACAAAACAAAATTACAATAATATACACAAAATAAAACTAATTAAATACAATAGGTATAGTCCAACACAACCACTCACTTCCCTGATGTGAAGAGTTGTTCAGGATGTTTCATAAACTGATTCCTTTCACAGAAATGCAATGTTCCATCAGTTTAGTCCTGTATCTTGTTTTCTTTTAATCAGCTTTAAAACATAATTTGGAAAATACTGTAATCTATAAATTCATAAATTGTGTGTACTGTTAATAAAAACACTGACAATCAGGTGCTTTCCAGAGGGTACATGGCAGAGATTTGCAGCTTGAATATCACATCTCTCTGGTTTCCCAAATTCCACTGGAGTGTGGCCTTGGTTTTTTTTTGTTTTTGTTTTGCAACATTGTGAACATTGTTTTTCTGTATTGACAAGCTTCCCATGAGTTAAACGTGTACATCTATATGTCCTTACATTTTTATACTTAATTCTAATACCTTATTTTGTAAAATAAAAAAACAAACAAACAAACAAACAAACAAAAATCCCCTGGGGTAATTCTTTCTCTGCACTTAACCCATTGCTCATGATTCTTCCTGTGACGACACTCCAATCAGTAGTCGGCAGGTAACGACAACGTCACACATAGTATCGACTCAGCTCGCTTGGAACCTTGCCAAAGCAGGTACCAAAAAAAGTAGAAAAAAGCACCAGGTACTATCACTAATGGAAAAGCAAAACAACGTGCCATGCTGTGCCGTGGCGAGTCAAGTCGTGTGAGGACCATGTAGTGGAAAAGCCGTATAAATGACTTCTAGGAGTCATAGATAATAACCATGGAATAATGTGATATTTAAAATATAGACTTGTACAGCCAAATAGTATTTCCGTTCTGAGCAGGCTGAATGGTGACACCATTGAGAGAATGCACAGTAGCCATTTTTACAGGTCATGGCTAGAAAAAACCCAGATGTAAACACCCAAATTGATGATGGCCAAGTTCCATTTGGCTTGTTCACTTTTAGGGTCCATGCTGGCTCACTGCCACACTGTCCCGGCTAACAGAAACTGAACAAAGCCATCAGTAATAGGATCCTGAATACCTGTGCTTTTCCAGTTAAAGGTTGTCAAAATGGCTGTTGCAGTTTTGGTTGAACACATTTTCAAATTATGCAGAACATGTACTAAATAGCCTTAGTATATAGTTTTTAATATAAGAGCCACAAACAGCCACAAAGCAAGCAGAAAATGTACAAGCTGCTGGATGTCTTTTGTTGTCCTGTGTTTTGTGATTGCAACGGTACGTCACACTATGTATCTCGCCATGTATCCCATCAGGCATAGCACACACCCCCGCCTACAAAGTCCAAGACCAAGAGCTTTACTGTTCCAAACCGTATCAAACCAAATTGTGCCATAATGAAAACATGGCTTAAAATCGCATTTTAGCGCGTCCGCCAAAAATCATAGTGTAACGGGCTTAAAAAAAAAAAAGATAGCATAAAATTTTGCGCATCAATTCCAATGCCATCACGATGTCCTTGTTGTAACGTGTCGTGTTCTTGGCTACTGTTCGATCTAATCATACCAGCATCGTAGCGTGGAAATAAATGCATGTGTGCACTATCACATTGTATTTCACTCCACACATGACATCTCTCATGGTGAGAAGTTTTAAAATTCATACAGCTGTCTTGAATCAGCCAATCAGAAAATAGCATTTCTTGTTGCTGGGTAAAGTCTGAAAACAGGTTTCCGGTGCAAGTAGTCGTTCCATGAAGGCACAGGAACACGCATGAATGCTGTGAATGTGTACACAGGTTTCCAGCGAAAGACCGCAGTCAGGTAATCACTTCAATTATATCACTTAATTTATTATAATAGCTGCTAATTAAAGTGTAAGTTTGAAGTGTAAAGAGTATGAACTTAACGTTAGACAACACTCTAACGTTAAGTTCAGTTTTTTTTTTTCAAGGCATCAAACACGAACACTTACAACACACAGGCTAAATAATAAGCTAAAAATACATGATCAATGACGTTTAAGGGGAAAATTTGGGAACAAATTTCTCTTTGATCCATTTATAGGGCAAAAATAGGTTTAGTGGAATTCGTTCTTTATTACAGTATATGAATAAAATTGTATAAAGCCTGTGTTAGCAAAATCGTTTTTATACTGTTGCATTTCTGCAACAAATTTTTCATAGATCATTGTCAGTTTCGATGATACCGTTGAACTCCTCTCAAACATATTGGATATAGTATTGTGTACCTATGTTTTGTTAGCAATAGGAAGTTAAGTAATGCCAGGGGACAGGATATAGGATTAGTGCCTCATCCAGAGGGATTAGGAACAGAAGGTGATGACAAAAGCCTGCCACATTATATCCATCCACTGCTTCAACCGCAGCCATATCTCAACCTATAGATGGACCTGGGAAGTGCTGAAGCACTCACATTTGAGCCACTGTGTATGCAAGTATGCCATTGATGGAAATAAAGATACGAACACAATGACAGGCACGTTTTTAAAGCCAGTCAAAATGGCAGCGCTTCCCAACGTGTGGGCAGTGGCCCACTGGTGGATTGTTGAGGTATTGCAGGTGGGTCTCAGCAAGGGATGTAAAATTCGCCCATTTACCAAATTCACTGAAACATATACTTGTGTTAAACTTTAGTGTAAATCTAAATGGCTGTTACATTCAAACCAATGTCAAATCAGTTCACACAATGCAGATTAAGCCTGTCAGCATCACACGGCTATGTTTTTTTTCCCCCTCATTATAGCTATGTTTAGATCTTGTGCTGCACAAAGGGTTTTTTTTATGTCAAGAGGCAATGGCACTTTAAGTGAGATGACTGTAAACAGGTTGGAGCAGGACTGGAAACACAGAGGAAAATGTTCAGTCTGTTTGACAAGTTTTACGGAATAAATACTTCTTGCTCCTATGACGCAGGTACATAACCCACAAACACTCCCTCAGTCTGATCTGACACTTGTGTATTACAGAGCATACAACTGATGTGATATTGTTTTTGTTCATGAAGACCAAACACAGGCAGATTAACAAATGTGAAGCAAAACACAAGGCTTCTCAGTTATGACTGAATTATCTTAATCAGTACTGAGATTGTAATTATGTATTGATTACTGGGACAAATCAAATGTTTTCTTCAATGCTGTGATGCAATGTTCTTGCTAATGTAAACATCTGGACATTGACCTCTGAACTTTGTTAAAGTTTTTAGGGACCTCAAGTTTTGGAGATGGGAAGCTCTGGCATATGATAACCTTAAAGGAATAGTTCCACATTTTTATTGGATGATATTTTTGTTGCCACTCTATTAAGGTCTTTTTTACATGAATCTATCAAGATATAATTAATTTCTCAGTAAACTAGCTTCCTAATGTAGTTTCAACCATATTCGCTGAACTTTAACCAAATGCCTGTCAACTTTAACACTTTACTTCCCACATGAATCACAGTAAGAACGCAAATTGACATTTCCATCAGAATTTTGAACCATTCCTTTAATCATGCTCAAAGATAATAGTAGTATTATTGAAGTTGTAACTGGTATTGATTGCTTCAAATACCATTATTGAGTGATTGAACTCAGTTGCCAATTTGCCATGGTCAGAGATTAAAATATAGGCCTAATTTCAGATTACATTGTATGTCTCTAACTGGAAAGATCATTGCTTTTTTTGTTATGACCTGAGAAGTTGTTGATGTCATACACCTTTGAGTAAATTAATAATTTCTTCATGAAGATTTGATTTCAGAGTTACCCCGAGTAAAGACAAGTTTATGAAATATGGAAGCTACTGTTGATCTATGTCATGGAAAAAAGTATATTATTTGTCCTAAGCAAATAAGGAACTTGTTTTGGAAATGTTTCATCTGTAGGTCTAGAGACCACGTCTCTGTAATCAGGACATCGGCCACTTGAGGACAATGGATAAGGCTGTGTATTGGTAATCTAATCTAAAACAAGCACATCAAAGATCCACAGTGCACATTCTGCGTTTTATTGTTGCTGACATTGAGATGTGACACATATTTATTGATGCTAGAGTGGAAAAGCAAGATGTGGCCAGGAAGTTTGGTCTCACCCTGAGAGAGCTTTTCCACCAGCACACAGTTGGCCAAAGGTTGACCCTGCTCAGGAGGAGCATGTTAAAAAGGACAAAGGAAATCCTTGACACTAAATGTTTGCACAAGTTCATTTTCAAGTCATGCGGCAAGTATGGTGGTGGGCAAAGAAGACCAGAAATAACACTCCCTTCCAAGTTCTGCCACTGCCAAACAACCGTAAGTCCGATCTAATCCTGTTACAATGATACCATTGTTTTCATGATTGTGAGAGATCAGGATGATTCATTACAAGAAATATGCACCAAGTTACTACATTGCCCGAGGTACGGCCTCCAAAATATTAAAGGTTTGGCACAGAACTTAACACTAACTTGATTACTTAAACACACATGTGAAAACCATTGGCTCCAACAATATTAAAAACAAGTCACCTCAAAAATAAATCAGGGTTTCTATTTACCAGGAGATCAAAAGGAAAGCCATTTCATAAGTAAAAGAAAAAATAACCTTGGAACTACACATTCAAACACCTGCAGAATTGAATAACGCTGACAGCGTCGTATCCTGTGTCCTGTAGTGTTGGTACATCATAATATTTCCCTTCAAAATAACTTTCTCAGAATAACATGGGCAATTTGACAACAGCACATAATATTGATGTGTTTAATTTTTGTATTCTTGTGCATTTGTTCTGTGTAGCATGCCAGCATTTTAACTTCTTGGAATGACTTCTTTGACTTCTCTATTTATTGATTAATGTCAGCACATCATGGAGTTGGTGCCCAGTTGACACTTGTATGAACTTGTTTGTCCCAATGATTGAAAAACAATGTTGTCTTGGCCATAGTTAGGGCTCCAATGCAGCTGACTGAAATCCCTTACACTGTAACTTGTGCAACTGTGACTAGTGCAGCTCTGCACGTATACACATCTCCTCCTTCTGCCCATCTCTCTCTCTCTCTCTCTCTCTCTCCCTCTCTCCCTCTTTAGATCCTTTTCACTGACACCACAGGAGTCAAGCAAGGGGAACAACAAGAGTGAACAGCTAGTGGAGGCTTTTAGTGGCCTTTTGCTGACAAACAAAACAAAAAATGTCAACATTTCTGTTTCCATGTATGTTTGTTTCTTAAAATGTTAATGAAACAACATCAAGTATTTGAAGTCAAACATCCACATATTGTTAATAGTTGAAATAGCCCTAGCAGATGACCACTTAAAAATAAAAAAGACAGTAGCATTAAGAGAGGACATTGAATGAAGACACAGATTTGCAAACCAAAAGAAGACAAAATCTGTGCAGTAAAAACAGAAAATATACAACTGTTTATATCAAAACAGTTTGCCTATGACCTGCATGGTCATGTCTCCCTTTTGTAAACAAACAACATTTACATTTCATGATCCAGACTTGCACAATTAGCAGTCAGTAGTGTGTACTGTTTACCAATGCAACTGCAAACACATATTGCCATTAGCCAATGAAAAAGAGCAGGTGGGACACAGGAAATAGCATCAGAAGAGGAAAAAGGAAGGTATTAACAAAAAGGAAGTAGCTGAATATCAATACAATGGCGATGTTTGTTTACCCTTTAAACTGTCGCTCTCGTAGACATGGTCGCTCTCTTGAGACTTTGATGCGTTTGGTTGGCTTCAGTTGGTTTGACAAATCATGTAGGCCTCTTGTTAAATATGTGATCCCCAGTCTTTCAGTCGTCATAAAAAAAATCTGCTGAAACCAGTTGGATAGTGTGCACTAAGTCTTTTCAAAATTGGTTAGGGTTAGGGTTAGTATCCCCAGCTTGAGAAAACAGGAGCAAAGGAAAAAAAGAGTGAGCGACAGCCAAGAGGACAAGGAGTGATAGAGGTGACCCTGGATATGTATGGGAACTGTACAAATAGCCTTACTTAATATAGTGCCAAAATATAAAGAGAATTTCTGTCTTCAGAAACCTTTTTCTGTTTTAGTTTCGTATAATATTGGCTGTGAAAAGCACTCCTCTGTGTGCATAAGAGTGTTTGTGTGTGTTAGCATACAGTACAAACAGTCTGCCATTGTTTTTGTGTACAGTAGCGTGAGAGCGACCTGCGCATCACATCAAAGACCTCACTGATACACACAGACACACACACCGACCCCTGCGAAGCTTTCCATACTTCTCACACTAAATCAGGTGACAGGTGCGGTCTTATACCCAATAACACCACGCCTGTCACCTGATTTAGTGTGAGATAAAGAAGACAAAGGACCGTCAGGAAGAGGACGTCCACTCACCCTCAGTGAGGAGACATTCGAGCACAGACGTCTCCCTCATAAACACACATATCCGTGCCAATGCAGAATCAGCATGTCTCAGTTATTCTTGGAGGGGGTTTCTCCTCCTCACACATGAGTTACAGAACAGCAGCTGAGCAGGTGTGATGTTCAGCTGCTGTGGTCCCCACTAAAGCAGTAGCATGCACACCCCTGGTGCCCTAATTGGCAAGTATCTTCTTGAGTCACAAGACGCACGCTAAAGTACCTTCTACACCCCCAGTATGATGTCCTGCAGACGTGCTAGAGGGTTGTAGCCATTGTAGCACGACTGCACGTTAGCTTTTCTTGCTAAGCTGAAGCTGCTGCCAACTAATGGTAACCACAGCAACTGCAAGACGCTGAAGTTAGCCTCCGATTCGCCAGCTTCCGATTCGGCACTTAAGGGGAAAGTTAAGGGGAAATTTACCGAATGTGCACTGCGACTGTTTGTCTACTGATTATCTTCTTTTTTGGGACACTTCTTGATGTGAAAATATTTTAGACGTTTTGGGTATGACATTAACTTTGCTTGACTTTATTCTATTTGTGAAAATGCAATAAATTCACATTTCACTGTTTCTTCAGCATATAGACCACTTTGTGCCCCCCAAAAAAAGAGAATCAGTGGACAAACAGTCACTGCACATTCAGTAAATTTCCCCTTAACTTTCCCATTAAGTGCTGAATTTTACATGATTAGAATCCTAATTTGTAAATATTTAGTTACTTTAGTAATCATTCGAATTTGGTTCAACAAAGTCAAAATAAAGAGATATTTTTCATGGCTTTACACCGACTGTAAGTTGATGATTTAAATTGCATGCAGAAGTGTTATGCATTTATCAAATGTCTCTTGAAATGTTTGGTTTACTTACTCAAATTACATTATTTTATTGTAATTATCTTATTGCACACAGCATGTTGATATAGTAGGTGTCTTCAGATTACGAAATACTAAAAATAAAAAATCAACAACAAGGCAGTGGCTCAGTGTAACTCTGTAACCAAACAAAAACACGATCATAAACCTTCACAATATTCACCAACTAAATACAAAATACATTCGTTTAAAACTACACAAAAACATTCAAATACAAACACAGATTGAAATTACCTGCAGTCCCAGAGTACACCGCTGGGGAATGACGCCCCCTCTCCTCATCCAACAAAACCTTCAGTCCGCTCGTGTTAATACAGTATTTTGTTGAACGTTAAACGAGGTCCGCGACAAGTAAAAATACAATATGTTTCTTGTATCGACGCTACAACAAGCCGTGGGGAGACAAAAGACGACAAAACGCCTCGACCACCTGCCTACAGGTGTTCCCCCATCACTTTGATTACACTGTGCTCGCGCAGCACCAACCCGGTGTTGTGCCGAAAAGAGACTGCTTGCCGAAAAACGACTGCCCCCGACGGGAACGCGCATCGGTTCAGAGGAAGTGAGCGTAGGTCTACTCGTACGTGTCAGCTGGCAGGCGCAGCACCGAGATAAATGTTGTTTTTTTTTACTGTACAATAGAAATGTCCTGTAGCCCAAGTGAAGAGGCTACGGAAAAAGAACGGCACAGATAAAACAAGTAACCTCATGTTTTCATAATGAAAGCTAGTTGTCAACAATTGTTGAGGGTAGATGCTTTACCTTGCCACTTTTATTGTTGTTGTTGTTATCGTTGTTGCAATGTGACTTTACACCGCTTTCATGTATAAATAAAGTTATATTTCAATACCTCAGTGTCAATGATTTTATGAAAATTAGGAAATAAATGCAGAAAACTATGTAGAAAGTTTTAACGTCATATTAGATAGCAATCATATAACACATAATGAGAAATCAGTAAGTGCTATCAGAGGTGGGTAAAAACGATTATTTCATTACATTTACTTAAGTAACTTTTTGGATAACTTGTACTTTTAAGAGTATAATTATGAATAAAATAATGCAGTATATATAGAGCTGTAACTGTAACGGATTGCCTTTACATTCTGCATAACATTCTCTGTGTTTGCCGGATTACTTATAGGGTTACTGCACCCTATAAGTTTTTATTGCAAGGAGTGATAGTGACCAAATTCACTGTACATGCACCTGGTTTCCTCTACTGTTCATGCTGAAAAGACAGAGAATGTAACCCCTACCAATCCAGAGTTAAAGGGTGCAGTCACTTTTCGGCAGGCCCTTTTCTTTGGTCAGAAAAAGACATTTTAGCTTAAGTGTAGGACCCTCTCTCTGTTTTTTTGCAGAAGACAAAAAATACTGTTACTACACCAACAGTCATTTACATTTACAACACACTTAACAGTAGCAAGATAAGACTCAGAATTTGTGGAATACTGTGCTGGAGTGATGAGTAATGAGATCATAACTGAACCATATGATCATCATAACCATAAACACTGTGTTCGGTCAATGTGGAGGTGAATCTCTGATGTTTTGGGCATGTTGAGTCAAAATTTAATCAAGCATGGTGTCACAAAAAACAATTTGTCTTCATCAGCCCAGAAGCTGCATGTGGGACACACACAAAAATGATCCAAAACATGAGGTCAGGCAAGTTGACCCTTAACTGGTTACAGCGGGAGAAAAGAGAAGTTTATTTGATCATGACAGTCTCCTGACCTCAGTGCCACTGAGTCACTAAAGGGAGATTTCAGGCAATGTAGGGAGGCAGACACTCCCTACACTGTCATCACAGGGCCACATAAAGACAAACAACCATCCACTCTCACACCTACAGTCAATTTAGTGTCCAATTTGCCAAATCTGCATGTTTTTTGGAAACCGGTAAACCCAGAGATAACCCACACACACTGGGAGAACTTGCTAAATCCATGCAGAAAGTATGTATAGTATAATAGTATAATAATAATAATAATAACTATTACAATATATTATAACATAAATATAATCCTCATCTGCCCTTCATCAATGGCTTGTCCTTCTCTGAGGATCACATGAGGAGCTGGAACCAAGCCCAGATGTCGTTGGGACAAAAAGCATGATGTCACACCCTGCACGAGATGTTGACGATGGTAGTAATGATGATAACTGTCATTAATGTTATTACTTTTTTTTTTTTAAATGTTCCTGGTCTCTATCGTCGTCTCTTTCCTGTCTTTGTAAATGTAATGTCTTGTTTGTAATCTGCTGAACTTGTTTCTGTACATGTGACACCTACGACACGCCTGCCTGTCCTGGGAGAGGGATCCCTTCTCTGTGGCTCTTCCTGAGGTTTCTCCCATTTTCCCCCTGTTTTTGTAGAGTTTTTGTGGAGTTTTTCCTCCCCTGATGTGGGGATCTTGTGTTGAAATTGTTGTGACGTTGGGCTTCATAAATAAAACTGACTTAAATGTTCATATCATACAGACAGCTTTACTACCTGAGATGTGTAAACACCATTTACAATACAAAACGTGGAAGGTGCTTTCAATATTTACATTTCTTTGGCGCCATCGTGTGGCGTTAGTCTGTAATTACAATGTATTGTTTGATGCGGAAGTGAATTGACAGCAAACGCAAACGTCCAACACACACACACAAATATAAATAATAGTACATAATAAATCAACTGCGGTTTGAAATATTCAAACACATTGAACTGTAACGTAACAATGTCTCGTTTAATTCGCATGATGGCGCTGTTTTACTTGTGCCTACCTTTTCACGGGAAGCTGTTTCCGGGTTGTCGTTGACCATGTGAGAGTTCACAGGTCACTCCGAGGTCGTGTTGTGTTTTTAGCCTGGATCAGGGATGTGATGGCTTTCCTGACGCTGTTCATGAGGAGGCAGTTGCCGCAGTCCGCGTCCTACTTCGCCCGGATAGTGGGGCTGGTCCGGCCGCCCTGCGCCAAAGCCCCGGTGCGGAGGCTGCACGGCACGGCTCGGCTGCGGCAAGGCGAGAAAGGACCGTGGGGGAAGAGCCGGGTTCCGGAGCCGCAGCAGCAGCACCACCACCACCAGTTCACAGACCTGGACAAAGCGGACGCTTTGGTTAGTCCAGTATTAATTTAAACCAAAACATTTAATGTCACATTTGCTTTTACTTTCGTTCAAAAGAACTAAACGCATTATTAACAGAAAAGATCAGTGTGTTTGAGTCGTAATCTACAGTAATATACCAAGTAGATGATGCTTAAAGGCTTTTTCTGTGATTCTTTTGCAGATGCTGAGAAAGTCACATGAAACAGGTAACGTGAACATCTATCTATCTATCTATCTATCTATCTATCTATCTATCTATCTATCTATCTATCTATCTATCTATCTATCACCTATTTGTTCACCAATCATGAAAGAACGTTTGTCTTTTTAAGACTTGTTTGTATTTTTTATTGTCTAACATTATGTAGTCATGTTCCTATCTATACCAAGAAGCATCAACAATAAAAATAGGTAACTCCTTAAAATATTTGTACTGTTTTAAAAGAAGTTAATTCTTAAGAATGTGTAACATTTTCAACTTTTAGTAATTCTCCATGATTTCGTGGCTAGACAAAGTCAAACACACTCTGATCAGAATTGTCTTGTTATTATATTTATGTTAGTGTTGTGCTGTGATGACAGTGACTGTTAAACGCTCGTATACTGTGATTCATTTTGGTTCTCTGCACAGATGTCCAACATTTGAAGCTTTACTGTGTCGGCTGTTCATTTCTGGCTTTGAATGTTTTGCAGGATTCCTCTCGTGGTTCAGGAACGGCCTGCTGGCAACTGGGGTCGGAGTCATAGCTTTTGTCCAGAGTGAAGTTGGGCGAGAAGCCGCGTATGGTACAGACTTCACTCACACTCCACTCTGTTTCATGTTGTAGATCATAACTGCTGGTTACAGTAACACACAGTAGCGTGTGAAGCGAGCTCAGTGAGCTCAGTGCACGTGTCCGTGAAGGTTCTCAGTCAACCAGGTCGTCCTCAGTAGTATAGGTATCTCTCAGTGAAAAGTTTGAGAGGTGACGCTTTGCAAGAAAACTCAAGTCCGTTTGCCTGCATCTACACTCCTGAGGACCTGTGGATGTGCAACATAAAATAAATCTGTGAGTGCTGGTTAAGTTAAATAAAATTTCTTAAAACTAGAGCATCGAATTAGTCACTATTTTGGTCTGAAAAGTTCGCAAGACATAAGTTTTGATTTACTTTTTTTTATTTAAAGAATTTGTCCTATTGAGTAACGTCAATAGGACAGTCTCTGGTTGCTCTAAGGAGTTAAAAAGGAAATGATAACCCTAATGCCTAGTTCTAACACATGTCATATCAGGCTGAAATGCCAGTTTGGAGTGTTAAATTCTTAATTAGATCACTTATAATGAGTAGTTATTGCGCTGGATATTATGTGGAGAGAAAAAACAACACTTTAATTTATCATATAGCATTTCTAAAACAACAAATCTAATGATGTTAGACTTGTGCACAGTGCTTTCATAAACATTTATATTTCCTAATTTTTGCTCTCTATCTTTTAATTACACCCACATAAATAAACGCTGGTGGAAAACTAATTGGATCTCTCTCTCTGTCCTCTTTGTTTCCTCAGCCTTCTTCCTCCTGGGAGGCGCGTGTGTGTCGTTCGGCAGTGCCTCGTACATCAGCAGCCTCTTTGCCTTGCGGAGGATCATGCTGATGTCTGTGCCGGCGTTGTTGCTCCATGGCGCCGTGGTGGCCAGCGTCGCCCTCTTCTGGCTCTGCGCAGTATCTCTGTACATTGGCCGCCTGGAGGTGGAGATCATCCACGAGGTGGAGGGAGAGGACGAGGAGGAGGAGTGCAGAGAGTGCCGCGAGAGGCGCGAGGATGGCGACGGCAAGGACGCGAAGAAGTAGTGATGTCTCTGTGTGTGTGTGTGTTGAAGAGAGACTTTTGGATCCTTTGTACAACTGATCTGAGAAAATTCTGATAATTTGATAGCTTCTGATGAAAAGAGGTTTTGTTTTTTTTTTGTATAGAAATTATAATCATATATACACAGATATTTTCAATGCTGCTTCACTTGCGTCATCGGCCTGTCTGGAAATGGTGCATCTTCACATTCCCAGACAGAAAGATACACTGTGAACATCACATTTGATCTACTTGCTTTTCTCAGGCTGCTGTTGCAAGTGTCTGTTTGTCAGAATTAGCTACGACACTTGAAGTTCCCATAAAGTCTTGCTGGTTGTCACATCCTGTGTGAGATCGAGGTAAACGGAGATGCTACGTGCATGTTTTTATTGCAAATGAACGAGGGCTTAGAATGAACTTGAACAGAGGTTTTGAAAACCCTGTGAAGTATTTTTTCAAAAAAAAGAAAGAAAGAAAGAAGAGAAATTGTGAGGACAATAGCACTTTTGTCATTTCTGTGTGTTTGTTATTACAGTACCGTTTAGACTTTTGGAGTTTTTCCACATCACTTCTGAGTCTTACTGTATAGGCTTGGTATTGTTGTTATAAATGTACAGTACCTTTTCTTACACCATCTGCTGATCTCTTGTTGCTGTTTTAATGACTTAAAGAATACTTGATGGTATGGGAACGTTTGTTATATTAGTTTTGTGTGTGGAAACAGAGTTCACGATCGTTTACTTTTGTCTGTTATACTTTACCATATGTACAGTAATAAAACTGACTGGAAACTTCAGCTTGTGTTCACTTGTTTTCTTTTTTTAAAATCACATTTTAACTAAATAGCAGGGGAAAGAAAGACAAAATCATATTTAATAATATTAGATAAATACACCTCACATACCTGCAGTGTATGCAATTTGTGTTGGAACCACAAATACTGGGATCATTGAAAATGATTTTGGAAAACACTCCCACCAACACACACTGATCTTTTTGAGCAGACATCAAATGTCTCCGCGTTCATGTCGGATTTATTTACTAATTCTGGAGACAACCTCAGCTGAAATTGGGCCTGAGGCGAGAGGACAACGCCGCACAGATCACCTTCTCGTCACAGAGACAAGCGACATTTACAGTCTCAAATGAACCTCACCCAGATCACAAAGGAAGAGCAGGTAAACTCCAGAGCAACTCCTTTTATAATCTGCTCATCTCTGAGATTCACTGTGCCATGCTCCAAAATCTAGATTTGGCACTAAAGGTGATCATGCTTTTGCTGTGCTGAGAGCTATTTGATGGGCCTAAAACATCTTTTTTTAAATTCTGGTTAGATTTTATATCAGGGATGGGAAAAGGATAAAAAAAAACTGATAAATATATCGCATGCTTCACTATGCACACACATTAGTTCCTTCTTTTTTTGGGGAGAAGAATATTAGTTACACAGTTGTCTTTGAAATGACTCAGCACAAATGTGTTGTCAACAGCTTCATACACTCAAATGCTCTAAAATGACTGTATCGGAATAATATGGGTACTGGTACTCAAGTTGTTGATATAAAAAAGCGGTATTTGTGTGTTATTAGTTTTATTATAAAGCACTTTTTAACTTTGTACTGCTATAAATAAAGTAAGTTAATGTTATTCTTCCAACAGTGCTAACCACTGCAACGCTGTGTGGCCTTTATTCAGATTTTCATGCATCATTTGTAAATGGACTCAATAAAACTGATAACTTCTCCTGTAACATCCTCAGTGTCCTCACGTTTATCCACAACAACAGAGAGATTTGACGGCACTCACCGAGAGAACACGGACTCTTTCCTGGATCTGGAATATAAAGAAAAAAAAGAAGAAATTTAGCTTCAGCAATTTCTGAGCACGAGGAGCA
Organism: Solea solea; assembly: GCF_958295425.1. Classification (NCBI taxonomy): domain Eukaryota; kingdom Metazoa; phylum Chordata; class Actinopteri; order Pleuronectiformes; family Soleidae; genus Solea; species Solea solea. Next base: position 15,533,310 of record NC_081140.1, on the reverse strand, counting down.
GAGGCCTCTCTACCTGGAACCCGACGCCTCATAGGATGTCATATTTTTTAGGATTATGCAAACAAGGCCCAGCATAGTGTAGAAATGCTGTCAGAGTCAGTGGTTGTTTCCTCTGCTGTAGGAGGCAAAGGATGTACAAACTGCTCACGCACACATGCTGTACATGCATAATTTTTATAATGAGCTGCTTATCTGCAAGTATGTGAATATGTGAAGTGCAACAGAGCAGCATGGGGTTGTGTGTGTGTGTGTGTGTGTGTGTGTGTGTTGGCGATGGGGGGGCTTTGTCTGTGATAACTATCACTGACTGGGTTAGGGCGAAGGTCTGTGATATCTCCCAGCCATCGACACAACACGTTGCTGTTGAGACTCACCTCAGAGTCATCCCCTCTTCCTCTCCTCCCGTCTCCTTCCCTCTCCCTCCTCTCCTCTCCTCTCCTCCTCGTCTTAGCTGATTCCCAGGGTGTTTCAGTGCAGTTGTGTTTCACATGCAGGGTGTGTCTGAACGGCTGCTGCAGTGTGACCAGCACCCCACCTCCTCCCCGCGGGCCCCTCTCTTCCCTCTTAGGCTCTCTCCCACAGATCCTCTTCTACCCTTTTCGCCCTCGAATTTTTTTTTTTTTTAAGCTTTCTGGACTCCTCCTCACGTCCACTTCTCCTCCCCTCCCGTCTCTCCTCCCTGGCTGCATTTGACTGCACAGGTCTGCTTGGCATGCAGGAGGCTCCTGAGGCCTGGCGCGTCTAAAGGGCAGGGCGCCCAGAGGCAGGAGACGCACCCTCACTGACAAACACCATCTACCCCCAGACCCTTGCAGCTCCTGGAATCATAACACCAGCCACGACTCCAAGTCCAGGTCTAGCCTCATACATCTCCCAAACCTCATCTTCACTCCTACACTCTCAACCCTGAAAGTAGGAGCCGTAACCTCTGCTTATTTTGAGCACAGATTGCTCATCTGCTCTCAGGTGTTAAATGCCATGTGTATGGATCAAAGGATCTGCTTTGAGAACTGCGTTAAGTTTGGTTTGGCCTTATCTGGGCTGACGGGGGAGAGAGGAGATTTAGGAAACAGTGACAAAGATGAAAATATTGGAAATATTCAAGAAAAGGGATAGTTATTGATGTGTAGTAAGCCCATGCCAGGTGGAAGCTGTCTGAGTGTCTTTCCTCCATCCCTCACTCTATTATTCCAACCCGTATTTTTTTTTTTTACTCTTCCAAATGCATTTACATGTGCTACGATATTTCCCCCGGGAGCGCGGCTCCAATGCAGAGGCTAAGATAAGCCATCAAAGTCAGTGACAGAGAGGGCGCATGGGTGACTCACTGACAGGCTGAGTAGAAGACAGTCAGTGGAGCCGCCGTGACTGGCGCACATGATCACACACTGGTATTGATACAAATTGTGCGAGAGATTTCCACTGTACGAGCAGCAGCTCCTCTCCTTGGACAAACACTGCACGACAAAGAGGAGATGGAGAAAGAGAGCGGGAGGCAGTTGTTTTTTGCAGCTCGGTTCCCGGCGCACACTTATACAGTACATAGGCTTTTGCACGTACAATGGCATTTTCTCCCCAACAACTGCTCTTGTTTAGTATGCGCTTCCTTTGGTCTTGAGGAGGAATGATCCTCACTCTAATGAACTAGGGCCTGCCACTTGAATGTAAAACAGGATTTAACCCGTCTTCAATGTCAGAGCCCCTCCCTGGGGCTGCTTCAGACAACACACACACACAAATTCATGGACAAGCGCACACACACACACACACACAAGCAAACCAGCTATGCACACACACACACACAGACATCGTGATGTAGCCTGCATATAGTTTTTTATAAGTAAGTACACACTCTGTGTTCATTTCAGTCCAATCTACAGCGTTGCCTTTGAATCCGACACACTCAGAAGGACGGAGGCCTGCTCATCTCACCTGCTCCACACTTTTCATTAAGGATTAATAGAACTATGTGCGTTATAATGCGTAACGTCTGCCACCGAGTCGGACCCGTATTTTTGTTTGTTGCTGCTCTCGGCTGTTTGTGTTTTTGCCAATTCATGTTACACTCAAGAAGAAGAAGACTTCACAAAATGTTTGGTAAAAATGCCCGAAACGTCACTTCACATGTTTAACTCTAACAGGGTAATAAATAAGTCAATAAAATAATTAAAAAAAGAAACAAAAAAAACAGAAAAGAAGAAACAACAAAGCTGTGAGTTGTGCTCCTCTATTGGAATATTTTAATGTTATCATCATCTGTATCACTGTTTTTCTTTTTACATGTGTTCATTTTATTTGATGAGCAGGCGGAGTATTCACAATGATGGGAGTATAACATTAGATTCACAGTGATGGGCAACGGGTTAGCTATTTAAAAAAAAAAAAGACACACACACACTCTCTCACACACACACACACACACTCATTTATACCTTTATAGCATTAAACACCCGAGAATATGTGCGCTCACACGTGTTTGTGTGTGGCAGCTACAGTTTAGGGTGTGCAGTGCATGTTGGATCTGAACAATTAGAAATGTATATATGTTTTTTTTATTATTCTTTTATTTCCCGTGAAACATCTGAGCCCTCAGATCAAACAGTCAATCATAACCTAAATTAAGGAGAAACTCTGTTGCTTTTTTGACAGATTATATAAATTCAAGTGTATTTGAAGGATTTAATTCAAAGTGCTACAGGATGACGTGACTTTTATTTAGCATTTCTATAATATTGGAAAGAAAAAAAAGGGGACTATTTTCACTTTTTTTCCCCATAATTCTTCATAGTCTTCATTTTGGTAAAAAGGGGTCACATTGGAAATATTGCATTGTGAAAATAAAACTGAGTGGATGAGACGACAGCCACGCGACTCGGGACTGCAGCTCGGATGGGAGGTGAAATATTCTGAGCACTAATTTATTTACTTTTTTCCTATAAAAGTGTTACAGTCCTGAGATGATGAATCAATCAGCAAAAAACTGAAATTTAAAGTGTTTATATTTCCACTTTTCTTTTATTTTTTTTACTTTATTTCTTCTTCTTTTTTAAATTTGACTGAATAATTGAAATCAATATCAGTGTAATTATGGTCATTTTTATTGACCTCTGATGGTCACCTTTTTAATGACCACATGTGGTCTGCTATTATTATTTGTTTATTTTTATTTTTTTTTACCTGCCTTTTTAAATGAGTGTTTTTCCCTCTATGACACTGTGGTCAGGATAAGATATTAGTGACCACTCTTGCATTGTTTTCTGTTTTAACAGGATCACACAGTGAGCGTTAAGTGATGAAGTGCTTCGAGTTCACACCAGAACAAATCCTGGTAAGTGCTCAGAAAAACGCAGAGGTTTAAATGACAATAAAACACTTTTGTCCAGCACCATTCCCTCCCTCCTAAAACATTTTACAGAAATAACTTTTAGACAATAACAAGGAAAAAAAAAAAAACCCAAAACAATACATGACATTGTGCATCCAGTAAAACTATGTTATTTTGTCTGTCTAGACACATTTTTCACACTGTTCATCCATCGGTTTTATCTGGTTCCAAAAAAAGAAAAATCAATAAAAACAAAAACAGAAAATATGGCTTTCATACACAAACACAATCGTATCATCATACAGAGTATACTATATTTTAATATTTAGTGAAACAAATGAGCTTCCTGTAATCAAACAACAGAAATAGTATCTGGTCTGCATTGCATTTTCTTCCTTTATATATAATGGAATGTTTGGGACGACATTATTCATATTTTTGTCCCAAAGGTGTGCTTTAAGTATGGCTGACTGATGAATACTTGTTTTTTTTTATTATCATTATCATTATTATTATTAATATTTTGACTCTTAATACAAAAAACAAACAAACAAAAACACTTGAGGGCTTTTCTCAATCTAGTTTATGGTAAACCCTACGATCAAATTCTCACCTGGATCTCAGTGTAAGAGATGATGTGTGTGTGATACTGCAATAATAAAAGTTTTAATTCAAAAGTCACTTTCGTTCCTACAGACAAGTGTCCATATCGGTCTACTGTCCTCAGAGTTAATTGGGTTAATTAGGGTGAGCGTGAGGAGGGTGTGAGCTGAGGGTCTTTATGGTTTCGTCTCTATATACAATTATGGCTTCTCTGAGTGGAAGAGACACAAAAATCAACACAGTCATCTAGAGAAATACACGGAGCAGAGTTCATTATTGTTGTAAAGAAGGAAAGTCTTGAGGGACAACCAGTCAAAAGTTTCCATGTCCCATTTTCATTGCAAATCACTGTCACTTGTCCACAGTGGACGGACACATAATAATTCCCCGTGGCAGCAACGTGTCACACACTTTAGATCTCAGTTATTCAACTCATTGTCCAATTAGTAATGTCCTTAGAGGCCTAAATATCCTGCCACTTCCGTCTGTCTTGCCCTTTTCAACGTCTCTCTCTTTCTGTTCTGTCACCCCGCTCCATCCTTCATATTCATCTTCTCCCCTCACGTCCCCCTTTCCACCCTCAGTCCTCCTCAGAGCCCGCAGCCCCCCTCAGTCCATTCATACAGAAGGGCAGGCTGGAGGAGAACGGACTGTCAGACGGCGAGAAACCACTGAAAGGTGGTAGGCCGGCCAGCCGCTGTAGGTGGGGAAAGAAGGCGGGCGGGGGTCCCTTGTGGTGGTCTGAGCGTAGCTGCAGGCCATCACCGTGTCCTGCGCCGTGGTGGTGTGACGGAGGCAGCTCAGGTGGAGCGTAGCGGATAGTGCTTGGGGCGTAAAGGCTCTGAGGGCCCTGTGGGCCGAGGGCAAGGGGGTGAAAGAGGACCCGACCCGCAGCGCCGCCTGCAGCCAGTCTCTGGAGCAGCTCAAAGTCAGGGCCGCAACCTGCGCCGACGCCGCCGCCGCCGCGATTGACCACGCCTGACACTGCCCTCTCCTCACGGGGCAGCGGGGAGGACACGGACATGGCGGGGGACAAGGCAGGGGACGGGGGAGTGAACAAACCTTTAGGAGGGGCTTCACTGCTGGAGGAGGAGTCAGGGATCGGAGTGGTGGGGCTGTCGCCATTGAGACTGCTGGAGGGTGTGTGTGCATGTGACGGTTGGTGCTGGGTAGTGGAGGTTTGTGTGTGTGAACCCCAGCGGCCCCCGGTGGTCAGGGAGTCATGTTCAGTCTTGATGTTGGGGCTGCCGGACAGAGGAGACAGGGTCACTGCACTCTTTAGCTGCTGTATCACAGCGCGGCCGTTGTACCCCCTGCCTCCTCTCTCTCCTCTAGTCGGGTTGTCTTCTCCTCTGTTGTGTTTACCTCCTCCTGCACCGTCTTCCTGTTTGAGTCTGTCACCGTCTTCTCCCCCCTGGTCCCACTGTGTATCTTCCTCCTCCTCCCCCTCACTGTCACTTGCCAAGTCTGAGGAGGCGGACACGCTCTCCTCAGTGTGACGCAGGTCCTCCAGTCTGCGACGGGTTTCGGGGGGAGCGCCCTCGGGCTCGGACCTCAGAAGGCGCTTCCTCCGGTCTTCTGACTGAATGGCGGCGGGAGTGAATTTCTCTCTGCCCTTAGTGTCAGGTTCCCCCTTCCTGGCTGAGCCTTTCACTGACTGGGAACCTGTGGGGAGAGGGAGATTGTATGACATCCAAACACAGACGGGTGTTTCCGTGTGTGCGTGGACTTCATGGGAAACAGGGTTCCGAAATGTTTCCCAGTGTCCAATTTGTGAGAGTGGATGGTTGTTTGTCTCTGTGGCCCTGTGATGGACTGGTTATCTGTCCAGGGCGTACCCCGCCTTTTGCCCTATGTCAGCTGGGATTGGCACCAGCGACCCACCAAAAGCGGGTAAAGTGGTAGAAGATGGATGGATGAATGAATGAATGAAAGAAATTGATGCACTTTCAAGGTCTGTTTTCAAGCTTTCCCAGAACCTTACAGCTTTGGTAGAATACATCCATAATCAAGCTGTCTATTATTAGGTACACATGTGAACTGAATGAATTTCAGCCTGCAGACATAGTCAAGATGACCTGAGGATGATGATGAGGACGAAAGGTGATTTGAGTGACTTTGAATGTGGCATGGTCGTTGGTGCCGGACAGGCTGATCGGAGTATTTCAGAAACTGTGGATCCATTGGGACTTATTTTATGAGATGTTGGTTGTGGTATTTTTCACGTGTGCGTGTATCCTCCTACCTCGTGTCTGTGGGGAGGTGACGGTGGGAGAGGAGCTAACCCGAAGTCTCTCTGCTCTTACACCCTCCGGTAGCTGCAGCAGATCCAGCGGAGTGTCGGGCAACTCCGTTCGACTGCATGATGGGAATGATGGATAGATGAGCAAATGGAAAAGGAGAGGTGGAGGGAGAGGGAGAGAGAGAGAGAAAGAGAGAGAGACAGTTTACAAAAAAATGATCATCTGCCACTTACAGCCTTTAAAAAACATTAGCGCCGCTGATTTCAGTGAATACTTAAGAGATGCAAACAACGTATAATCAGCCTAATAACAACCTCCAATAGCCAAAGCGCCTCACACCCTTCTGACCTCAATCTAACGCACGCTCCCTTCTCCAAACAATGGCCTGACAGCACGTACAGTACACATGCAAACAGACACACAGGCAGACCCCGCCCTTAAAGACACACAAAAATAAATAAAATCACACACACTGTGCCCCACTCAGCAGCCCACCTATGCACAGTTAAGCCCAGACAAGGAGGAGGCAACTGGAGAAGTTAATGAGCTCTTGTAATTACAGCACTAATTAACTAAAACACTATTCAGCCCCAAAATTCTGACATCCATTTGTTGTAATTATATAGCTTCAGACCAATTAGCATTGAAATTCAGCCTACTCCTCTTGTTTTTGTCTGACTGCTCTGCCGCTTTGCACACAGTTTTGTTATCATGTGCGGGTGTGTGTGTGTGTGTGTGTGTGTGTGCGTGCGTGTATTCTGGGTACATTTGCATCAGTGTGTGTGTGTGTGTTTGTATACAGGGAAATAAAAGCCTTTTTTTGCAGTTACCTGCAGTTGTGTTAAAAAAAAAAAATTACCAATACTACATGAAGACACTGATGGCACATTACATTTGGAAGCATAAAAAAATGACTTAGTCATAGATAGGTTATTAAAAGTAATTATGTTTATGATAAAAAAAAGTATAATAAAATAATTATTATAATTAGTATAATAATTATAAGCAACACAAAGTGAGATACACTTCTACATCTAAACTCAAATGTATTTAAAATCTAGAAAATATAAAATCTGATGATCAGTAATCTTAAAATTTTAGCTATGTGGAGTATTTATATGAAAAATTAAACAAGTATTAACTTTAATAGACCCTGGTTAAATGGGCTTGACTTTGATGTCACTATCTTGTATTAAGTATCCTCATCAGTTTTCTCGCATGTTGAATGGTGTGGAACATCCAATAATCCTCCTGCGTTTCATCATCTATGCCTTCAAAGGGTCCGTGTTCACAGTGAGGTGGCGGCAACATATGAGCTGGGCACATAATCGGCTGCAGTCGGGGAAACAGATTGTGGCTCCGCTGCGCTTGTATACTGACCTGAGGACAAAGTTGACCCAGATGACGTTGCGTTCGTGCGGGGCTTTGTGGTTGATGGAGACGGTGGCTGTGGACTGGATCCACAGGTAGCCTCCTCTCCTCTGCAGCCAACGATAGTAACCCGTCACTACCTGGCCTTTCCTCAGCACTGAGTGGAGTGGAGAGGAGAGGAGAGGAGAGCTTTACTTTACATGTCTGGCAGTTCATGATGATGACAGCAGAGGGCGCCTACCACAACAGGACTGAATGAGACTGCATCGTGCTCTTAAACCCCCCCCCCCAGTTAAATAATGTGTGAAAAAATGAAGCGTCTCATTCCCGACATGTGCCTACTGTTGTGACTTACAGTCCTCGTGGCTTTGCCGAAGGTTTTCCAAGTCTTCTACGTGGATGAAGTGGTAACAGGTATGTCCCACCACCTCTGCTGGGGTCAGATCCATATACTCTGAGATCCTGTGAACCCAAAGAGAAAAGGTGCTCGAGCAATCTCTCTAAGCGGTGACACCGCAATAACATTATCCACGCGCGCACACAACTCTCACCTGTTCTCACAATACGTGACCTGCAGGTCCATGTTCACTCGGAAGACAAACATGTGGCTCTCCATGCGGACTTCATTAAGTGTGGAAGGCGGGAGTGTGTGCGCCAGGGCAACCAAACCCATAGGTCGACGCACTGAGCGCCCGGAGCCTGACATGAGCGCGGGGCGGCAGCGGATTCTTCCCGTCACATGAATTACCTGATAAACACAAGACAAACATCACATATTCCTTCACACATTGTTTTAATTATTGCAGCATAAAGAATGAATATAGTGCAATTGTAAGTGGTTAATGCTTTGCCTTGTAAGACATTTACACAAGCATACTGTATAGTCTGTGATGTGAAGCTGTCCCATATGTAATTAGTTTACAGCCATAAAACACACAGAAAACAAGCACAAGTGTCTGTTTGTTATTTTTTTTTTACCAGGCCCCACAACAAGGAGGTGAGTGCTTTAGTGTGTGTTTTCAAATCATGACAACACTCGGTACCTTGTATCCAGAAGACTTGACATGCAGGCCTCTTTTGGTGAGTGTGGATTTCATGCGGATGAAGTAGCCACGATCAGGACTTTCGTCGGCAGGAGTGTGGGGACTAGATGGAGCTAAAACAGAAAAAAGTCAGACATTCAGCTATTCATATTTGGTCTATGCTGTTTGTATTATGCAGATTGAGTTCAGTGAGTTTTTTTTTTTTCTTAAATTCCTCTCAGTCTCTCTCTCTCTCTCTCTCTCTCTAAATTGACAGGATCATCAGCACCTGGCTCAGGAGTACCAGCCAGGGACGAGGCGGACGCGGAGCTGGAAGCGCTCTCTGGAGCCACGTGGCAGCCGGCCTCGGCCCTCAGATGCGGCCTGATTCCAAGTCGCTCTGCCATCTCAACGTGGTCTGCAGGGTGGATGTAGTCAAACACACTGCTGCCGGTCAGCTCCACCTGAGGAAAAACACACACACACACACACACACTAATGAAAAACAGAAGTCCAGAGCACAAATACCTGCACATGAATGAGTGTGCACGCACACACACACACACACACACAGAAAAAAATCAATAGGCGTTATGACAGGAAAATGAAAGCACTGCTCTGGGTTACAACTCAACAAGGAGTGTGAAGGTTGTAAGACATTTCCACACCCACACACGGGCACATACATTTAAGTCCAGTCTCAGAGGACTGAGTGACTACAGTATTACACAAATAAAACCAGGGGAGATAGAAATCAATTGCATTTGCTGATTAAAAACAGGTGAACTCTAAGTATCTCCAAAGGTCACATTACTATCCCCCCCCCCCTCCATGTCCCTCTCTGCTCCTTCATTCAGTTACAGTCTCTCCCAGCCGGCATAAAGAGCAGTGCAACAGCTCTATATGATCCTATCATCATAATGCATCATAGTCGCATCTCTAATCATTTAAAGGTTATAATGGCGCTGCTCTTGCATGGCATCCATAAAAGCAGCACAATCGGAGCAGGTGTGATTCCATCTGAAGCTGTGTAAATGAACATGTGTGTGTGTGAGGGAGAGAGACAGCGAGAGAGAGAGAGAGAGAGAGGTAGAGAGAGCGAGCATGTGCATGCATGCTTACACACATGTATGCAGCTTCTATTACATCTGTGAATGAGTGTGTGTGTGTGTGTGTGTGTGTGTGTGTGTGTGTGTGTGTGTGCATGCGTGTGCCAATACCATTCCATCTGATAAAGCCATGGCTGCAGCAGCCTCACACCCTTGTCTGTAGGACACAGCCATTTATTACCGGATTAGAGCCATTTACTGCAGGCTTTATGGGAGCTTCAGCAGGCCCTCAAGGACATCACAGTCGGGGAGATGAAGAGAGGGAAGAGGGAAGGTGGGAGCGAAGGAATGAGAGTCATGCTCGGAAAAAAGTAAAGATGGAGGAAACCCCAACGGGTCACGGTGAAAAAAAAGAGGAGAGAGATTCTTTGTCCCAGACACACTGGGCTTTATCTCTTGGTGGATGCCCAAATTTTCTTCTGCCACCTGTTAATACGTATTTGATTAAATGTTTACATCTGATAGGCACCATATGGTGCGATTTTCCCCCATACAGGAAAAATGTGTTGCCACCAGACTTTGCAAACAAGTGAAAACAATATAACCTTCACCTGGTTGGGACTGGAGAGTTAAAACAAATAAATACAGAGAAATAGAGATGCACAGCATCCAAAAAAAGTTTCTTTATAATTAACCCTTTAACACCGTGCGTATCGCAGACGACACAAGCGCTACCGTAATTACACGACAGTTTGTGCTATCGGAAAAATTCCAACTGTTTCTGAAAGCTGAGAAGTTGCAAGTCAAAGCCAACGTGTGGTTATTATGGTAATAATGGAGATTCAGCGTCATTGTCGCCAGAGAGGAGAGAGTTGGAAAAAATGCCTGTACATACTTTACATTTGTTTTTGCACAGCACATTGAGACAATATGCAAATTATAAATATGCTTCTGTTATACTGCTCAAATTTCAAATTTAACACGCAAAAATCTGGTGTTTATCTACAACTACACAGTTTTTTTCTAAATATAACTTTTTTCTTTTCTTAATTTTAAATTAAGAAAAGCCTCAGGACCAAGTGTAAGTTTCCAACACACGTTTTTAAAGGTTGCACCAATTCCGATGCTGAACATAAAGAGCTTGTGGATATGTACATTAAAATTCCATTTTTAAATGTCTTCCTATTTGCTGAGCATCTGTTAAGGAGTCTTCTTCTTCTTGTTGTAAAATGTAACACTTTAAAATGTTATTAAATATTTCTCTTGAGAAAAGTCAAGTTCGGTTTAAAAAAAATGAATAGTTATCGTCATTAAGGTGCTGGATATTTGACAGGCAAATAAACCTGCGGTTTGGTTTCTGAAATATCTGCCTGCCTATCTGTCAACACAGCCATCAACGGTTAAGGCGTCTGTCTCTCATAAATAGAAAATCCTGTGCAAAGGGAATTCTTGTCATTTTTAAACAAGGACTAAATTTACCTCTGCTCAGACCCTGCACTGTACCAGCCATCTGACAGAGACACAATCCCCTGGCCCTGTGGCATTGGAAAACAAGGTAGAGAGACAAACAGGTCCTTACGGGCTTTAGCGGGCTTAAGACCTATCCGAATAATATCACTCCATCACTGGCAAGAGGGAGGGATTGAAAAAAGATCAGACAGAAATGAGAAGATGAGAAAAAGAAGGAGCGATTGAGAGGATGAGTCAGGCTCAGACATAAAAACAGGTATAGAATGTGGCACGGAGGGAGTGAGGAGAGACTGAGATCATTCAAATCTCTCCGAGTGTGTGTGTGAGAGTGAGTGTGTGTGTGTGTCTGTGCGTGCGTGCGTGAGCACAACACACCTCTGTTTCTCTGTGTATGTGACTAGACTGTCTGTTTTTTTGTCTCCGTGTGTCATTGTGTGTCATTGTTTGTGTGAGAAGGTGTCTGTCAGTGCATCTCCATGAACCTGTGTGTGTGTGTGTGTGTGTGTGTGTGTGCAGACATTCACGTTCATGTATGTTGGTGTGGTGGGGATTGGGGGTGGTGTTGGTGGGGCAGTGAGCAGAGGAAGGAGAGACATGATATAAATAATAGCAGGGGGCTTTAATATGTATGAGGCATCCGGGCAGTGGTCCACAACACACTCTCAGCCCTCAGCCCTCACTGACTGATGGGAGAGGAGAGAGGCGGGGAGGTGGGGAGGGGGGAGGGTTGGCGGGGGCTGCATACTAACCATTCCCAGATCAATTCTCTCCTCCCTCAATCTACCATCCTTCCTCCCTTCTCTTTACCCCATTTATCCCTTTCCTTTCTCCTCCCAGCCCCTACTTTTACTTCTGCATCCTTTCCACCTCCTATTCTTCATTTTCTCCAGCCTTTGTCTACACTTCCACTACTCCATCCATCTTTCTTCAGCAACTCCCCCCCCAATAAAAAATTTGTAATGTGGCGTTCCCAGGTTTATCCTCATGCTCCTGGACTGGAGACCTGAGAAGAAAAATGATACTTGCAGACCCCGGGGAGTGGGCGGCAGGCTGTGCCCTTGGTCAAGGTGTCTGACCTGGGTTAAGCCGGCTAAGCAACCCCCCCGTCTGGGGAGCAGCCCAGGGTGTAAGCCAGAGCAGTGGGGTCAGACGGGGGGGACAGGAGACGGCAGGACAGGGGCAGTCCACAGGGGCGACATGCCCTCTAAACAAACCACCAGTTACACTTTTCCACTCAGAACATCATTTGTTTGTCTGTCCTTCCTCTCTCCCCTGTGTCCGCCTCCACTCACATACAAAGTATAGTGAAGTGTTTGTGTCCTCTCCATCCCACCTTACCTTTCTCTCTTTTTTATTTGTTATCCTCTTTCATCGTTTGTTTCCATAAACACACACTCTCGTCCATATATTCCCTAAATCACTCTATCTGCTCTTTTCGACTGTCTCTCTTTCTCATCATAAACCCCCCCCACACACACACACACCCGCGCCCACTCTCATCCGTTTGGGAAGGTAAACGTGCCGTTGTATGTTCAAGGTTTTCTACGTAATCTTTGATCATAAATAATTTCATTAGAATGCTGATGGTTTGGGCCCTGTTTGAGTAGATGTGATGGGTTAGGCCATCTGCTCAGCTGATAAGAACAGCTCTGTTTTATTAGCATCTCCACCAAAGCCTCAGCTGCCTTGTTTACCTAGGCAATCCCAAGGCGAATTTCATTCCTACTGCACATTTAAACTCTATTTACACACTCTCTCGTCTTAACCACTGTCTCTCTTTCTCTCCCCTCCATTGCTCTCCTTTATTTTCTTCCCCTCTCACAATTGTCTGTCTGGTTCTCTTCATTTCTCCCTGTATCACCCTTTTATTCCGTCTTGTAGCTTCACCCGACTCTATCTTCCTCTTTGTCCTTTTTTTTTTAAACTGTATGTGTGTGAGTGTGCGCATGTGTGTCATAAGTGAAAACTCAAGGCGCCCCTCTCCTTATCTTGCACAAATATTGAATTCACGTCATCCTAAAGAATAGGTCGGGATCTTTTTCACGTCTGTCATACACAACACTTGCGTGCCCATATGTTACTGGCCACTGTATTCATTCATCCACTTCACATTAGCTGTAAATGCAACTGATCTTGTTTCTAATGTGACTCCAGTGGTGGATTTATAGTTCTGCGTGGAGCTTGTACACATGCATTACATTTACGTCATACTTAAATAACTGATTTTGGAGACACTAACATCTGGGGCATTTACAATCTGTGTGACAATGTGACTCAGCAAATTCAAAAGGTTCGCATATAATTCTTCCGGTGATTAAAAGTCAAATGGTTGTAGAGCGGTTACTTGAGAGTGAAGGATGCCACACCGTGTGGCTATTATCTCTGATGACTGTCAAGACATGAAAAGTAAGAAAGGATTAGATCTCCAAGGGAAACGGACAAACTATTATCATTTTATTTTGAAAGGAAAAGATAAGCGTGTGTCGCTGGCTTGTGGGGAAGTGATTGCAGGGATTAAAAAGGCAAATCTCGAGCATCATTACAGCTGGAAACATGCAGCTAAACGAGGTGAGGAAAGGGAGACACAAGCGTTTGGGTAAGTTTTGATCGGGGTAGTTTTTACCCACACCACATTCTGACACAGAATGGTTTAGTGGTCAGTAAACTCACAGCAACGAACCAACAACCTATTTCAGAAGGAGAATTTGTGTCAAGTCCCTGCTGCAGAGGCTAGAAAACTAAAAATTGGTCCAAAGTTGTAGTTTTTCTTGAACACTGTTGCAGAGCAGATAAGTGAAACAGCATATATATCTATTCTCTCCTTTCTCCTCTGTTAGGAATTTAATTAAATCACAGACATAACACTGCTAAAGCCGAGGACTTAGTTTGAGCAAAGTGTGCTGTGAGCATCGTCATCGTCATTATACCTAGCAAGGCCTAACATTGCACACCTTCAAAGAGTTCAGCTCTATCCAACAAGGGCCTTTGATATCGTCATATCAGAGGCTAATTCATCTGGAGGGACGGTTCCACTGACCGTCTGCTTTTAAATGTACATTTTGACATTCATATCAAACTAAGACAGAGAGTAATGTGGTGGGTGGACAGTGACACCCCAATCACATCAAATTACCACATAAAAAAAAAGCTAAATTAGTTCTGTTCCCTCTTTCTCCCTCCCTCCCTCCCTCCCATGCTGTACTATTCTTCTTACTTTAAAACATTCTCTCTTATCACACCTCTCCTCTTTTCCTCCCCCTCTCTTTCTCTTTCCAGCTGTCTCTATCTATCTTCCCATCCCCCTTGGTGTTTTTCCCCCTCCCTACAATCAATGTGGCTTTTAAGATGCCTATCGATTTGTTCCCCCAGACAGGCCCAGTGCGCTGGGGCGACACTTTGATTGCTGGACCAGTAATTACTGTTATTATTTATGCATCTGGGCAAAATGGCAGGACTTAACATTCACAGTACAAGAGGCCACAGGCAATCAACAGAGGTGAGCACCTGGAGAGGGAGAGAGGGCGGGAGAGAGAGGTAGAGAGGGAGTAGCACTGGCCCCAAGAGAGTTGCACTCGAGAGGAGAGCGAGCGCGAGGAGTGCAGTCAAAGATATTCGGACACACAAACACACACACACACACACTCATGGGAGGGGATATGAGTGTGTAAGCAGAAGATAGGCACATGAGTGCAAATGCACTTGTATACAAAGGATTATTCTTGTGTGTGTGTGTGTGTGTGTGTGTGTGTGTGCGTGTGCGTGTGTGTGTGTGCGTGTGTGCGTGTGTGTGTGTGTGTGTGTGTGTGTGTGTGCACATGCTTGCATGTGATGGGGCTGTCTTACCTGCGAGAGTCCCAAGTAGATAGACACTGTCTCTGAGATGTAGAGGAAGCGTCCCTCCTGACTGACCACAAACACAAAGCCATCCAGAGACTGTACACATAAAAAAAACACACACCACACCAGCCAACACACACACACACACACACACACACACACACACACAAAGAGGCAAACAGAAACAAGACAGACAAATTAGAGCAATTAGTGTGTATCGAACAAATTACAATGAGCTAGAGAACAAACAACCTGTCACCCCTCTGCCTCTTTTCCCAATTTAAAAAAGTGCATGCACTCACACGTACATGCGCGCGCATGTGTGTGCACGCACACACACACACACACATTGCTAAGCAAATAGAGCTAAGAAGCTTGAGAAACCAAGCTTAGAGACCAGGGGTGTTTCAATCAGCTGCAATAAACTCAGAGAAAAAGCTTTGTCCAGTAGTACTGGCCCACACACACACAGACAGACGTGAACATTACACACACAGACACACACTCAGACACCAGTAAAGACACAGACAGAACCAGAGTCATCACCGTCTGCGATGACTCTAATGAGAAGTGAAAGGTATACAGCCAGGCCATTAGAGAGGACTACTTCAGAGAATAATATTAATCGTCATAACAAGCATCCAGGAATGAGCCCACACACACACACACACACACACACACACACACACACACACACACACACACACACACACACACACACACACACACACACACACACACACACACACACACACACACACACACACACACACACACACACACACACACACACACACACACACACACACACACACACACACACACACGCACAGACCTGTGCCACTTTGCTCTAGAAGAATGATTGCTATTTTGGCGGCCCAGTGCTTAAAGTGGCACTGGTAATTTATGCAACTGACACATCCAGTATGCAAATGCACGGCCTGGGTGTGAGGCGTCGTGTGTCGTGGCGAGGAGGAACCAGCCGCCTGAATGTCGGAGAACTAAAGTGCAATTATCAGGCTATTACAGCGGAAGGACGGCTGGGAGGGGAGAATCATACAGTTTTTCTGGAGCGTTAATTTGATTTCTATCAGCGCCGTTCCCTGAGCTTCCCTTCCTCTTTAAAATGCCAGAGGAGAGCAGACATATGTAACGGTTCTTTGTTTTACCACAACCGTCTCACTTCTAAACTCTTAGCCTCGATTCCCTCGCCTTTCCTGTCTCTCTCTAACTGTTCCCACTCCTCTACTTGTTTCCAACTTAATCCCTCCAACTTTTTCTTTATCCCTCTCTCCTCTAGTTGCTCTCCCCTCCCTCCACCTCCTCCTAGTCTAAAGTACAATCCGTGGTGTTACCTTTTCCACACTTCCTCTCACTCTTTGTCTCTACATCCCGCATTTCGTCATCCCTGCAGCCCTCCTGCCCCAGAATCCCCCTCAGGCTCCATTCATCCGTCAGTGAAAAAGGGAGGCATTCTTTGGCAGCCAACAATATTGTCCAAGCATCTGAGGGTTATGAGACGTGCGAGTGTGTGCCCATGTGTGTTCATGTGTTTGGAGTTTGCTTAGAAATTGAAAGTCCCACATTGAAGGAGTGAGGACTTGAGCTCACACACAGAACCAACACACTGATTTGCAGCACAGCCACTTGTGCAGCAAATGTGGTTTTCTGTTTAAGGTTTGATCAGAGTGAAGTTGTCAAAGGTTGTGACACACAAAGTTTTCCATACATTAAACCCTCAGGAGTGTAGATGTAGGCAACTGGACTTTTCTGAAGAAACAGTCATCTTAAGGAAATTAAGAAAGTTCAGTTGTCTTTCTATTGATACTCCTGAGGATACAATGACATGGATGACTGAGACATTTTCTATATCTAACACATTATAATATGTGCTTATATATGGAATTGAATTTGATATTTTTATTCATAATTCAACAAAATGTGTTTTACCTGACAGGCATGTGGAACTTAAGTTTAGGTTATGTGTTGCTTTTGTCTAACGTCTCCCACGTTACCTCTTCCCTTTCTGTTGTTATGTGATGGGGAAGAGGTACGTGACTTTTTTTGTCCCTCATGTTGTTTATTCTTGTCTACCAAACTGTGATTATTAGCGTTTGGACTGGAATTATGTAACCAACTGTTTAACTCATTGACATCTTGCTAATATATTCTATATGCAAGACTTCAATGAGTTAAACTCATATGGCTTCAATACACTTGGTGTAAGAGACCTTTTTCACAGGAGATATTTTGTCTACATGACAATACACAGGTTTTAACAATAACATTAATTAGGAACCAGAGCTGTGCTCGTGTTCAAGTCTAACCCTAAGGGAAGGTCACACTAAATACTTGACACTTTACCCTGTAGAAGCTGCGTTTTTTTCTTTTGTTCCTAAAGTAATTGTCATTTTGAAACTGCATACATGCTCCCCCGAGTGTCCTGGATTTTGCTTTGTCCACATTCTGTCAGGTATGTTTAATTCTGTCACATGCCGGGACAGAGAGGCTCCACATATAGAATTTCCTACATCATAACACTACTGAAATGCAGACACAATCTCTCCTCACAAACTCACCCGAATTGTGTCGAAACACAACACAAGCACATGCCGAGGTCATTACCTGCAGGAGGTGAGCCCCGAGGTGCAGCTCAAATATGTCAGTAGCTAGCGAATGGGATGATCGTCTTACTGTGGAGTAAGAGAGAGAGAGAAGAGAGAGAAAACACACACATCAGATAATGAATGACATCAACAGTAACTCTTTGTATTTAGACTATAAAGTTGATTTTTTTCTTTTTTGTTTTTTTAAATCATAAATACACATTTGACCTTCCAAAGCAGCATCAGGGACCTAAAAGTCGAGGCAATTGAACTTATTTCTTCCATGAGTAGCAGCAAATAATGTCAACAAACTTCCATGTTTGAAAGATTTCAACATCAATGGTCAGATTATAAATCCATTAAGACAGGACAGTGTCAGGATCACTATAGCAGCCAGTGACATACATTATCATGTACATTATATAATTATCATTATACAGATTTCAAAACGTCTCTGTCACAGTAACAGGGCTCGTGGAAGCCTTTCATCTCCCTCAACGTAGATGAAATCTATCTCAACAAATGCGATAGATTTTACTTGGAGAAGAGTTTGAGCAGGTGTCGTTGTTCCCATCACTCTCTGCTCTAATTGTCTGTCAATGATCAACAGAAATAAAAAGCACTTTTTTACTTTAACTATGTGATATCAGGAATTACAGAAAGTGATTGGTAAATAAAACCTGTGAACTTGAACCAATCAAGTGTCATGAACAAGAGGAATCGACCACGACGCTCGTGTCTCAGACACAACAACAACAACCAAGCATACGGACAGGCACACAACACAAACAAACACACACACACACACACACACAGTGTCCACATCGCCACTCTTAATGCATCCCAAACACAAGCTATCAGGGCTGCTTCAGTGCCAAAGTGGTGCTGTTTACCAAGGCAATTACAATCCAAATAGAGTTGGAGGTGGTTTGAGGAGGGGGGGTCGGGGGGGGGGAGATAGGTACGAGAGGCGCACGGAGGGTACGACTGGGAAAATGAGAAAACTCTACGGAAGGCAAGACTGATCACTTTCTCCAAAGCAAGCGCTGGCACAAGAGGCTGCGGTGACGTGGAAGATTAATTTAGTAATCAGCCGTATTTACTGTTTTATGTCAAAAAGTGTGCATGATGGCTCGTGTGTATGTGTGTGTGTGCGCACCTGCAAGTGTGTGATTGGAAAAGCGTGCACCATATGTGAGCACTAATCTCAGTCCAACAGAGCGGCGTTTGAATACTGTGTCCACTATCCAGCAGTGTGTGCGTGGTTTGTGCGAGAACATAGGAGTGTGTGCATGTGTGCGGGGCTGCACGCAAGACCGTAAGGATCCTTGGATAGCCGAGACAGAGAGAGAGAGTGTATGTGTGTGTGTGTTGCTGCAAGGCAGAGGGAAATCAATACGCGTTATGACAGGAAAATGAAAGCACTGCTCTGGGTTACAAGTGAACACAGAGGGAGGGTCGGGGAACACACACACACACGCACGCACGCACACACACTGCCCAGCTGCCTGTCTGTGATGTGGGTTCGGTGAATAGAAGAGGGAGGCATTCCATTAGAGCAACAGAGACACACACACACACACACACAGACACAGACCCACACTTTAGGAATACACACAGCAATGAATTCTCATGTACGGACTACACAGTGGCAACATGCCCCCCGATTAAACAACACAAACTCTCTCTCGCTCACTCACACACATAAATACAGAGTTGCTGGACAAAGCCACAGTGGCATTGTGAGATTGGGGTCCCCCCGTGTGACAGAGTGTGAATATAAATAAGGCAAGTCCATTCAGGGCTATGAAAGGGGGTCTGGTGCTGGGACCCTTCAGCCTAGCCAGTCGCTGGCTGCCTGAAAGGGGGATGGGGAGTCCATCGCACACTCTCTGCCTGCCTGTCAGGCACCGTCGCAGGGCGGGAGGGATGGAGCTGCATCACTGGGGAGTCTGGAGGAAGCGACCCCCATCATGACCATATGAGAATGAATGAAAGTACACACAGAGACATGCACACGCTGATGTTATTTTGTGATTACTGCAAGAGTGAAAAGCAACGCATGGAGGGAGTGTGAGTGTGTGTGTGTGTGTGTGTGTGTGTGTGTGTGTGTGTGTGTGTGTGTGTGTGTGTGTGTCCTGAGTTTCATGTCCCAGATCCCTGGAGGAGTGAAGGTGATGGTGGGTGATCAGTAATGCTGAGTAGTGTCAGCAGGGCGAAGGATGTGACATGACGGATGAGTCCATGCACACATACGCACCTAAACCCACCAATACACAGAGGACCATTTATTAAAGATTGCCAGGGTACAATGGTGTGGCCAGGAAACCAAAACACACTGGTGTGTGTGTGTGTGTGTGTTTGTGTGTGCGCACACGTGTGGGGACACATATGAAGAGAGAGTCTTGTGGTGTTGGTATCTCACCCTGAGAACAAAGATCCTTCTGTGATGGAGCTATGAACCCTTGCTTCAGTGTGTGTGTGTGTGTGTGTGTGTGTGTGTGTGGGACTTTGCATTATGAGGACCTGTCTGGAACATTCATTTAGAATTAGCTTTCAAAGACACATATAACACAACACTCTTTTATAAACTACAGGAAGCACAAACGCAGCAAAAAGGTTGCCCAGTGCACAAATGTGGATCACCACCAACAACAAAATCCTTTCTTCCTCAGCTCACACCGTCGCCCTCACACATTCACCAGGACATGTTAAGTTAAGCAGCTCACAAACAGACACTCAAACATACAAATGCTGACAAAAAACAAAGTGTGACCACACACATGCAAGACCTCATTCAAGTGAAAACACATAAAAACAGGGTTTGAACTCCAGAACAATTTGTTACTTTTATTCTACAGTAACTGATGAAGTGCTCAGCATTACTTTAAAACTGATGATCACTGTAAAAGAGGATGTGTTGTCACTTCACAAAGCACATGCATGATCCCACGCAAAGATCTCTTTTAATATAAGTTCATATCTGTCATTTACAGGAAGAGAGTTTTGGAGGTCAAACAAAGAGATTTTTCAAATAAACCATGTTTTACCCACACAGCAGGTGCCTTTTGGCCTCCCATGACTCTTTGAAGCAGAAACAGCAGGACACATTCTTCCCAGAAAATACCTCATAAGTCCTTTTATTCATTTGAAACTGAAGTTTTGAGAATTGCAAGTAATTGGTAGACTGCTTTGTTTGAATACTATTTTTCTCTTTCATAATCTTTCCCGCACAATCAAAATGAAAGAAATTGATGGATGCAACATTAAAGTGCGTGCCGGCAGTTTCAATTTACATCAACACAGCAAGATGTAGTTTAAAAATAGGCACATCATTATTATTATTACAAAGCGGAGTCGCCACTCTGCTGCTACACACGACTATGCGCTTCTTGGGTGTCATTCAATTGTTGTTCAGAACACATTTTCCACATATTCATACTCTGGACTGTAAGTAAAGGAATCCAGCTGCACAAAAATCTACTGCACCAGCATTGAAGCACCGGCGAAAATAGATTAGTACCTATTTTTAGACTGTGTTTACTATTAGTTTTACCTCCAAATAAAGTGGATTAGATTGTTTTATACCTGTCTTTACCCTGCTGACATTGTTTTTTGTTTTACAGCCGCGTTCCCAGACATCAGCAATTAACCAAGTCATGTTATCAAAGTAATAGTGGACTCAAGTGATAAAGCTGAATGATCCAGGTGAGTATGCATTCACTTTCTGCTTGTGTGTACATATTATAGCATATGTAACAGGCCAAGAGGCAGACCTGAACCTGTGGGTGCACCAGAGAACTTTTACTGCTCCTTTCTGTCACACTCCCATTTCATTAGCTTCCCTGGAGTTTGCTGCTGCAAGGTTTAATTTCATTGTGGGAATAGGAGACAGAATGGGACGGGGCACGATTGGACACGTTAATTATAGTCTGACTCGCAGGTCAATTCCCAGGGTCTCCCCCTGCACTCCATGAGAAGAAAAGATAGAAATTTCATTTGAATGATTTTCATTATACTCCATCTAATACATAATTTAGTCCCACTTCAGGTCCAAGAGTAATGGCTACACATACGTGAACACACACCCAAATATTCCCCATCCTACATGCAGAAACACACACAAACACCATCCTCCTGTGCACCCCCACAGTGTCAGCCTTTTTATCCAGGTTAAGATGTTGCCATGGGAACCAAACAGATATAGACGCAGTGAACCTCACGTTCACTCTCACTCTTGAGCTCCCCTCTCTCTTGTCCTGTCTCAGTTTGCATTTCAAGTGCGTTCACAAGGACAGGTGAGGCAACGCGCAGTGCAGCGCGAGAACGCGGGTTAGGCACTTAAACAGTCGAAAAGTATACTGTAAAATAATGGGTGCACTCAAGCACACTTCATTTACTCCATGATCACCGTCTTGGCTTTCTTGCAGAAGGGGAGGGACGACAAACCTACTTTTAAAAAGGACAGGAAGGTCATTTTTAGTGAGTGACCACGCTTGGTTTGGGACAGCGCAGAGCAGTTGGACACACAGTACAGTACACCGGTGAGAATACTGTGTGCACAGTGTTGTACAGTGTTGTACAGTGTAAACAGTGTCCCCCGTCTTCTCTCACGTTTGGCTCTGCCATCGCTATCACACTTTGACAACAACAGCTGGATCACCTGCTTACTTACATCCAAATGTGACGTTTCAGCTGTTCACTAACGGAGAGCGAAAGAGAGAGAGAGAGAGTGTGTAATCGCAGTGTCCTTCTCTGACGCAATTATCTGCTCATGCTGACATCCATCCCTCCCCCATCCTGCCATGTCTCCCCTATCTCTCACTGTCTCTCCTCCATCACTCCCTCACTCCTCTTGCGGTCGAACATAATTTGAGTGCAATTAACTTGCCTTAAAAGCCCCGGCCGCTTTAAACGCTAAAGGGGAGGCAGACGCAGGGAGAACATGAGGAGGTGGGGGGGGGGGGGAGACAGGAGAGAGGCAAGGGAGATGTTGGCAGTGAAAGAGAGGAGGAGAGGGAGAGATGGGGTTCGAGTGAGGGAAGGCAGAAAGAAAGTCAATGTCACCAGTGGTGAGGAGGAGAGAGGTGTGTTTGACCTCACTAACACAGACAGTAAAACACTTGAGCTGGCCCTGTTGCTGGCAGTGAGTTGTCATTGTACTGTACCATATAAAAGACTGAGGACCACAGCTGCTGCACTGCACCTGCTGTAGGTTGAGGTGTTACACATTTATTCAGCCAAACCTTTGAATCAAATGTACGACGGAGTATTAGGGCCAAACAAGATTTAATCTTTCCAGAATAAAGTCAGAATATTATATGAATAAAGTCACGATATCGCGGGAATAAAGGCGGATTTTATGAGAATTAAGTTGTAATATTACGAGAAGAGTCATCATTTTACGAAAAAAGTCGTAATTTTACGAGAATAAAGTTGCAATTTTACGAGAATAAAGTTGTAATTTTACGAGAATAAAGTCGTATTATGAGAACAAAGTCGTAATTTTACGATAATAGAGTTGTAATATTAAAAAAGATTAAGACGTAAAATATTGCGGGAATTAAGTGATAATTTTTACGAGAGAATAAAGTCATGATATTACAAAATACAGTTGTAATATCATGCGAATAAATTCGTAGTAATACAAGAATAAAGTTGTAAAAATAATGAAATTCTTTTTCATCATTATCTAATGTATTATTATTAAATAGCAACAGAACACAGATGGAACCAGCCATAGCCTGCAGTTGACGACTACCAGCCTTACCACCCCCAGAGGGTGAAGCAGATGCAGAAGTGACTTAAACCTAGATTCTCTTAAGTGGCCATCAGGGGGCGACTACACGCCCGACTTCAGAAATAGCAGTTGACACACCAGTGGCTGACATCCTTGTGAGTTGGTTTTGAAGAGCAACTAAACATCGGTCAGAAGTCCGATGTTCTCTCATATTCCCAACTTGTTGCAGGGCGCATCAGTGCATCATGACACCACTCATGGTTCAGGGCGTCACTGCACTGGGCTCCTTCAACCACAACAGTGGTGTCAGCTGGAAAGTGGTACGTAACTGCCGTCTCATCATATTAAGTGTTCATTTTGTATCTACTTAACTTGGCATAGTTGTGTGTTTTCACAGATATAAATACAGTTAATCTAGACGTCCCGTAATAGCCATCACAACCTGTAGAAATGATAACCAAGGCCACAATAATAAAGATCAAAATATAGCTTCTGCTTTAAAAATGCAGAGAAAAAGAAAAAAAAAACTGTCCCCCAAAGCAAAATTTACTCAATATAGGCAGGTTTTGAAATATAAATGATTTCAAATAAAAGAGTTCAGTCCTTGAATGGGCTGTGCAAATAAGTACATACACACCAACCCACACACCAAATGGGAATGACCATCATGGGTCATTTTACTTTTCCTTCTTTCAGGCTTTCCTTTCCTTTCCATCCTTCCATAATCTGTCTCTCTGTCTGTCTCTCTCTCTGCAACCCCCTCTCTCCAGCTTTCTCAATCTCTCTCTCTTTCTCTCTGTGAAGGTCATGCAATTGATTTTCCTCTGTCTATTCATTTTTCAAGACTGGCTTTGAAACGTGGGAAGCAGACAAAAGCCACACCAGCCCCTCCCTCCCTTCCACTCCATCCCTTTCCTCTGCTCTCATCCACCTTCTCTCCATTCTCCGCCGTCCCTCGCCCGTCCAAACACCCTCAGACCTCAGAGGAAGTGTGGAGGAATGCAAACTCCCCCCACCCTCCTCCTCCATCCACAGTCCTCTTCCACCTCAGTCCACCTCTGCTTTTTCCTCCCCTTTTATTCCTTCTCCTTCCCTTCCCCTCCTCTCCATCCTCCTCTTCCTTTCAGCTGGATCTCTGACCACATTCCACTAACGGAATTAAAGTCATGCATCACACTTAAAACCCTGCCAAAGCATTGTGGGTAGACTTGTTCAAACTGATGTCCAAATTAGCATCACATTTTCAGCCTCAGCCCCGCCGAGTCTTTGTGACCTGCTTGTAAAAAAAAAAAAAAAAAGCTCCAAATATTTAATAAAACATACACACATTAGATCTCGACCACATGGAGGAAAATGCTGAGGATAATTCACACTCTTGTACCATCCATAGCTGGCACCTGTTGCCATTCATTGTGTTTGTCTAATGCCTCACCATTTTCCGTGACCTTCGCGCCGCCGCGGCAGACTTTTATATATTTACAGTTATGGTCCACGGTGCTTCTCATTTCGATGTGAGCAGCAGCAAACCTCGCATCCATCTTTCTACCACACTTTCGAGTCGTGCACAGGACAGCGCAGCTACTTAGGCGCCTACTTTTCCAAAGAGCAGGATATTTTTCTATCAAGGCCAAGGAAAAATGTGGAACACTAAGGGAAAACAACTCACTGCCTGCAGAGCTTTAGTCAAGGTCATGGCGTTTGTGAGCATTCCGCTGTTTGTAAATCAAATAGAAACATAATACAGTACATATATGTGTGTGTGTGTGTGTGTGTGTGTGTGTGTGAGATCTGACAGCTTAATGAGATTAATCTGCTGCAGTTTGTAAAACGGCCTTCATTTGAAAACGGCCTCTGTCACGCAAAAAACTGTCAGACCTGCAGTGATGTTGGCCAAATCTAAAAAACAGCAGCACAGAAGCCACCTACATTTTTTTCCATACTTATTATTTTCCATACTTTGATAAACCATTATTTTCGGGTGGAATCCAGTGTACATTATGGGTATCTAGTAATGCTATTTGTTTTGTTATGTTATTTTAGTCCATATTTTGGTCATCACTTCATCACTCTTTTGTCTAATCAGCGTGAAGTTCAACGTCCCAAACCCTGAGCGGTTACTGCTGATTTAACCCCTAATCAGCCAAAACGTCCCAAAAAAAGAAAATCACATATATTTCAACAAATTTGTAAAAGTAAAAGTAGTAGTAGTAAGTAGTCCCTTCAGTATTACTAACCAGGAATATGATTTACCAATATAACTTAACTGCTCACAGATTTATGATTTGACCAACAGATAAATAAATATAAAACACTATTTCTATAATAGTTTAACAACAACATAATATAAGTAAGTCAACAATTCAAGGCAGTCAACTCTGTAATGATTAATTATTCACAGCAGATAATGTAAGCAGGTTTGACCGTGTCAAATAAACCTGGTTAAGCTTCTTAACTCTTATCTTTCATTCACAAATGTACATTTTTAAACTAAACCCTGTTTAAATAATATGAAGAATGAGCTGAAATTACTGAGTAAGTCCATGTTAAAAAAAGCCTCTAAATTATATCTAATTACATCATAATTATATCTTCTTCTTGTATTGTTAGCTTATTTTATTTATTTATTCTTTTTTGCATTTGGCTTACAATTACCCAGGCTCCACCAAGTCTGTTCTCGTGTTGTTATAATTAAAAGTTTCTCAAAAAAAAAAAGAAATAAAAAAGACTTCTGGGATAGCCTCACCCTCGAAGGACACACCAATGTATCCTTTTAAAATGAGCAAACGTCGGCTGCATTGGAAGGAGCCAACGATTGGTGTGTCAATTGGGTGTGGTGAGTCCCTCACTCAGGTCTCAGCCCACTTCTTGGCAGTTTTTAAAAAAATCAGGCCTTAGGCAGAGTTAGCTGCAGAGGAGTGGGTTTAGTTACGCTTTAAAAGTGAATACATCACACTGTGTATACCAGGGGCGTCCAAACGAGGGCCAGATTTGATCAAATGTGAAGATTCCCGGGGGCCAATGGTCCCTTCAGACCTTTTCTTTAACAGTAAAAGTTACATACAAATGCACTGTTTTATAATAATTGTATTTTCATTGTCATTCATTTTGTCATTTTTAAATGGCAATGTAACCATATCTAAGCCACACAGGAGTGAAAAAAATTAAAAATCACATCCATCACAACTGGAGTCAGATAACATAATAGGACGTGAATGCATGAATCTGTCCAGGAGCCAGGGCCTAAAGTGCAACTCTTTATCAGATGAGCTAATGACGATGACATGATAAAACTGAAGCTATGTCTGACTGAGGGGCTGTGACTGGACCACGGGCCGAATGTTGGACTTGCCTGGTGTATACCATTAGTTAATATTGTGATAAAGATAGTAACTCAAGTCATATAACGTGGTTTTTGGCTCACATTTGCTGACTTTCAAATTAGATATGAACAGCAATGAACACACATACACACCTAATTTGTACTGTAGCTGCATCATTTCCCCCTCAGTAATAGTAGCAATTAGACGGGCTGTATAATTACACTGTCCTTGTTATATAGTTAATTTCTGTAATTACAAATCGCACCAATAGTTTTCTCCCGCTTTGTGTAACACCCCCCGCCCCCAACACACACACACACACACATTTATCCTATGTAAAATCATCATATGTCTGTACGCACATGTATGTTTACAGGTCTGTGAGGTGTGTTCACAAACACAGCGGCAGTAATTACAGTTGTTAATAGAGGAGTAGATGATTGTGCTACGTGTTTGTGTGTTTGTGGTGTCTCTCTGTGGGAGGGTGTAAGTGGGCAGATCAGACTGCGGAAGATTGCTTTTGACTGAAAGAGAGATGTGAGTTGAAACACGACTTTAAAAGCGGTTTGTGTCCATTGGCAACACGCGTCGCCATATTTATCTCTGCAGTTGCATTTGCATTGTAGACAGAACTGCAGGAATCAGCAGCGGAATGATCCGTCACAGCCATGTTTAATGGTGCAAACCTGCACACTGCAGTTGACAAATTTTAAATGTGAATGCCTACAACAACACACTATAACACTATATGTATGACAAATCTTCAGGATGAAATGTTTGAAACAATTAGGGTTTGGCTTTCACCTGTGATTTTTCTGGGTACGTACATTAGTGTAATGATAAGGTTTTGGTAGTGATCTAAATATGGAAAATGAGAAGCCTTGGAGACGGTTTGTACTCTTGGAGTGCTTTCTCTAGTTGGAATTATCGTGTTTGTTTGCTTTTGTATATTTCAGTATTTAAATTCCTTAAATTTAATTACTGGTTTTGTCTTGTTTCCAGCTCTGCATGCTGCCAAGAACTAAAATGTGATGACAAAGCTGCACTATAAACTCTTTTTGGGCTAAAAACAATCAAATTTCAGTGAATATTTATGTATATAAATACAGAATATTAACACCTGCTGGTTGCTTCAAGCTCAGCTTCACAGAGAAAATGCACAAGGACATGACCTCAATGCCCTTTAAACATCAGGGGCCCTGTTTCCTATCCACTGTGTGTTCAGAGCAAAAGCACAACACATTCTCGAGGTTCTTTAAATGCATACACATGGTGGGGCAGATTGATGCAAAGAGGCATCCATACAGGATTACTAGTGTTTCATTTTGAGTGAAAAATTTGCATGCGTCCCAAGGCTCAATGTATTAGCTTCATAAAGGTACACAGATGAGGGCAGGTAACAGAAAGAACCAGAGTTTCTAGTGTGTTTCTGAAAGCAGTTGGAGGCTGAGCTGAACACACACACACACACACTGGCAAACACCCACAGATGTGGTTGGTGCAACACACAGCTGGTGAATTGTTTGAGTCATTAAACACAAATGGTCAGGCAGTCAAATTTGTGCAGAAAAACTGAGGAGAGAATTTGATTTGTTTTCTGTGTGAACGCACTAAAACAGTTGGTCAGTATGATAGATACTCTCAAATATATACCTTCATATTTACTAAACATGTGTACGCTGTGTCTGGCAGCACATCTTCACAGTAGTGTTTCTCGTCAGGCCTCACCTTTGCCGCAGTTGCTGTCGCCCTCCATCAGGGGGCTCCAGGGCGGGTCCCCCTGGCTGACAAAGGTGCGCATGTGCAGGTAGCTGATGGTGAGCCGGATGACTGAGGCTTTATCCAGCTGGCTGGTGATGGCCCCAGGTAGTGGCAACATCTTCGCCAGCTCAAAGAACTCAAAATTCTCCTTCCCTCTGCGTGAACGAGCCGCATTGCGAGACTTCTCTTTACGAAGGTTTTGCAGGCTGCGGGTTGAGACAGGGCGGGGGGGGAAGCGGGTATATTGGGGGGTGGAAAAGGCAAGAGGGGAAGAGTGGGGGATAGAAGGGACAGATGCAAAAATGTAAGACATGAATACAAGTAGGAAAGAAAAACACACCCAAGAGCAGAGAAAATAGCCTAAATCAGCACTGTGTAAAAGGTAAGAAACTGGCCACCTGTTGTGCTTTGTGTTAATGACCAGAGCATCAATCTAAATAACCCATTTTATAAACACATATGACTGTAATCACTGCTGCAATTCAAGTGAAGCAATCTCCATTCTTACCCATCTCTTGGCCTGGTAATTACAGACAAACGCCCCTCTTCTATCTGGCAGAACAGTCTTAATAATGCCATTTTCTCAAAAATCCATATGTGAATGAACACACACACACACACACACACACACATGCGCACACACAAATACACACACTTTCCCTCCAACCTCTTGTTCTTTGCCTCTCTCTCTCTCATCTGGTCCTGCACTGGTGAGCCGAAGCCATGATTGAGGGATCAATAGGAGAGGGAGGGGCAGAGTGACAGAGGGGGGCTGGGGCTCAGGTAGCCTGTCTCTCTGATTGGGTATTGACTCTCCTCAATGAGGCCTGAGTGGTGGAATTATGTTGTCACAGCCACTTCATCCAAAGAAAGACCACAAGTATTGTGTGTGTGTGTGTGTGTGTGTGTGTCTGTGCGTGTGTGTGTTTGTATGAGGCAGAACCTCATTTCTGAGGTCCTGGTTAAGGTTAGAGGGGAGAAGGGAGTTGTGGTTAGTTTAAAGTTGGGGACAGCCATTAACTGGTTTTGGTTATGGTCAAGTGTAAAGCTTCAGTTGGTAAGTCAGTGGAGAGTCCTCACAAGAATAGCTGCGTACCTGTGAGTGTGTGTGTGTGTGTGTGTGTGTGTGAAAGCAAGAAAGAAAACAACAAAGAAAATTGCTGTTTGTTGTTTTCCCACGTTTATACCTTTGTGAGCCACACAGCTGCTGTGACATTGCGGACAGTGTTTCTACATGTGTGCACACTGTGTGTGTTGTGGGCTCAGAACACACTGCTAGCCTCTGTAACATCTCATTATTATATTGCCTCAACCCCGGCCACCGAGAACAATCGATACGCACACATTGATTCTGCTTAGTTTTTATATCCGCCTGTAAATGACCACCCATTAATAATTCGAGCCAAATTTAGTTAATCTCCCAGTAAAGGGAGGAGATTCAGAGTGCTGACAGGATTGGCAGGTGAGCAACAGAACAGGTTATATGTTCCACCTCCTGGATTGTGTCTCATTGATGGGAAACTCTTCAGGCTGTCAGGCTGTTAACGCGAGGCTTTCACCGTACAGCCATTAATTCATGGGCATGCATGAAGGCTTATACAGTATCAATCTGTGTGTGTGTGTGTGTGTGTGTGTGTGTGTGTGTGTGTGTGTGTGTGTGTGTGTGTGTGTGTGTGTGTGTCTCACCAGGGTAGGGTGGGAGGCTTGGCCAGCAGTCCTTGCAGAAAGTCCCACTCCACACTCACGCACTTCCCTTCGCTAACGAACGGCATGGTCGCCATCCTTCTCCCAATCGTGCGCCGACGCTGCTGTTAACGAAGGCTCTGATTGGCTGAGGGTGAAACAGACTCAGACCTGGAGATCCATGACAGAAAGAAACAGAGGAGGAGCAAAAGGTCAGGTAAGATTGATTCATTGACTAATAATAGTCATTACAGTGGGAAGCACACGTCGAATTTTTCCACGTAGCAGTGAGCCTTTAATCTCGTAATTAGTGAACATGTTTCAGTCACAATTTACAAAATCCTTCCAGACCCGCGGTGAGTTTGAAGAATTTCTTTCAATAAAGGTTTTTGAATATGATAGACTACGATGTGCATTTAAAGGTGAAGTAAGTAGATCGCTTGCAAGCATGAAGGAGTTCTAAGGTGTTTACGTTGCTCATTAAAAAGAAGACGGAGGATTTAAATATCAAGGACTCAACAACTCAAACAACGATTCAGGTGATTGTAGACTTGCAAAATGATTTCACCCAAATCTTACACACTGGACATTTTGAAGTGCTTTGACAAAGAAAGAAAGCAAGCAAGAAAGAAGTGAGGCTGAGAGGAAGTAATTAGTTATCCCATGTACTTCTACACGTAAAGGTCAGCAGCTGTTCCCAAAGTAAGAGACATTAGACAAAACTCTGAGTCTCCTGTGATGTCCCAATCATCTCTAAATATGAAACGCACCCTGTGCACCATCTCAAACATTACCCTGCTGTTGTGGAAGTTGCCAATATTCTTCTCTGTCTTCAAACGGAGTCCCTCTCCTCACCAGATTACCATCCTCCTCCTCCTCCTCCTCCTCCTCCCCTCTGTGCTGTGTTGACATTTAAAGGGCTAGTGTGGCCCCGAGCACCACAGTGTCATGCCCTTGGGCCTGAGATGCCCCCTTCCCCTCTCTCTCTCTCTCTCTCTCTCTCTGTGTCTCTTTCTCTGGGCCGGCTGGGTCAGCACAGTTGAGTCATGTAGAGCTTTGCAGAACGGACTAGTAGACACGGATAATGTTTGAGTTTGAGCATGGTTATTCTGACCTTGGCTAAGAGGGATCAGTAGAGGCTGGCCAGGTCCGGCAGACATGATTTCACAAAAAAAAACGGCCAACATTAGCCATATACATACATGAAAACTTCTTGGACCTGCAGTTGCAAAGGCACAAGAGTCAATAAGAGATTCAACAATTAGAAAATAGTTGTTGAAAAGTGACAAGGTGCCAAGTCCGTGCATCTTGGGTAGTTTTATTGTGAATTAAGCCATAAAGCTTATAAATCATAATGTTTTCAAGTGCTAAAATGGACCTCGTTCAGAAAGACTGGCTACCATTGGTGGATAAGCAAAAAAACATTTTTCATTTCTCAATATCTCCTTCAACCAGACTGTTTATTACAACTTGTGCATTAATGTTGATTAAAAAGTAAAGTCAGACTAAGGCTCTGGCAGCTCTGTAAGGCTGTATTTAAAGGCTCTCCATGCTGTTTCTGTTCTGTGCAGAGAGCTACGTACACATTCAGGTCACATGTATGTACTTCAAGTTCCATTCATACTAAAATAAGAAATTGCATTGGTTAGGCATGCATGTGGAACCACATTCTGGTTGTATGACAATATTTACAGGTTAATTGGACGCTCTAAATTGACCGTAGGTGTGAGTGTGAGTGTAAATGGTTGCCCGTCACGATATGTTGGCCCTGTGATGAACTGTGGCAGATGATGACTTAATTAATGAAAGAATGAAACTATGGATTGGCCTTGGGGCACGACAATGATAACCAAGTATAAAATTTACTGGGTTTATCATTTTGGTTTAAAATATGCTTATATCACTTATATATCACAGTACGACAAAGTACAACAAATAAACCAACCTCTTCAACGGTCACTAAATGTAATGTTTAATTATCTGACATATTGTGTTAATTATCAATACAGACTCATGTGAAACGTGGTTTCATCCTGATGACGTTTTTCGTCCACATTGCCCAGCCCTATTAAATGTTATGTGATACATAATGTATAAGTGTACTATACCATGGGAGCTAAAATAAATGTCAAGGATGGAGAAAATTTATGGAAAATTTAAAAATGACATTAGTATGTGAGTAATTACAGAACATGGATGTCTTTTTGCATATCAATAGTTGGATGGGATTCAAAGAAAGAATGTCAAAACTGATGTTAAAGCTCAAGTGTGAAGCTTCTATCGCGCCCTGTGGACTTCTGAGTCATTTCTCTCTCTGCCCCTCCTTTGCTCTCACACATTTTAGTTACCTTCTGCCATGCAAGACATTACATTTGTCTTTCTACGGCGCTTCAGTAAGCTGTGCTTTATATCCGTCTTTTATCGTGGTGTAACTTGTCCACACTGCATGCATTCAGGGAAATTGGAGTTGTGTGGTGCAGGAACAGCAGCGGCTGTGATACAGTTGTATAAGCAGTTGTACCGGGAGGAAGTTGTTTGTTTTGCATTCAGTTAGGACGAGCGTGCATTTTGAATTCTGGACGATCGAAATTGCCGTTAAAAGACAAACTCAATGGACAACGGTTTAAATGTAGCTGAGATTTGTTTCTTTTGAAAAGATGTGCTATGTATCTTTAATCCAAACGTTGGTTCTTCAATATGCCAATCACTGCTTTAACCTCTTCACAGGGAAATTCTATTGATTCTATTCTATTTTCTCGCAGGCTCTAAGACTTTATCCATCTATAGGAAACCTATTATGTATTTTCCCACCTGCAGCATGAACAGTCCCCGTTTCAGAGAGTCTGGTGCAGAGGAGACAGGGTCGAGCAGAGGGCAGCGCACCACTGTCTAATAGCTTTGCCTTTGTCACCTTTCCTAGCTCACCTGGATAAATGCACTACATGCTAAATTAGTCTGCGTAAAATCGGAGAGCAAGATCAAAAGGAGACACAAACACACATGCCCATGTTTTCCCCATCCCCTTGTCTGTATGTTCATCTCTTAATTGACCCTATCTGCACTTATCTAATCCTTCCCTCCATCTTTCTATCTTTCAATCTCCCTCTGCATCTCACTCTATCTGGGCAGACACAGGGACAAAATGGACAGAGGCCTCCATAGTAATTATTCACTCAGCCACATAACCTTGTCGCAGGTTGGGCGGCCTATTAATGCACTCACCCAAATGGGTCCTGCCACTTTGACTGCTAATGCTTCTGCAGCCGGAATGTCAGCGGTATCATCTCGAAATGAAACAGTAATAACTATAACAAATGGAAAACATTGTCCTTATATATCTAAAAAAGTGGACATTGTTTGTTTGCCGAGGACAATATGTAAGTAAGAATATCTACATCTACCAGGGGGGCAAGTAATGTCTTCTTCTCATTTGATTTATTACATGCGTAAACATTTTCCTACAGAGTTAATGGTCTCAATCGCTAGTTTCAGGTCTTCTTCAACAGAAGATGATGGGCAAGTTTGAAAAATATGCTCCCACTTGGAGGAAAACAGAAGATAAAGCACACTACATATAATGTGGACACCAGTGAGCCTGTTTGCAGGTGACGTCTGAATTTCTGGCTGCAAAACCTCAACATAGCACTGGTCAAACTGCGGATCCTGAGGTTTCAAAACAGGAGTTTGGATTCTTATGGGCGACTCACGACTGGTTGCTACTTAAAGGAAAAGGTAAGTGCGATGTCCAGTGTGAGATCACAGGTGTTGACAATGTGTTGCTGCAGTACTACATATTCATAAGTGTGCTGTATGTGCGCGTGTATACATGAGTGTGTGTTTGCGACCCCCTACCCTATAGAGCCGTGCTCTCCTGGCACCATCTCAAATGCAGCGGGGGGGGGGGGGCACTGCGGTGAGCGCTCACAGCCGCTGTTTGCCGTGCGTTTCTCTCTCTCTTTGGCTGCTTGCTTGGCTCCTGCACTGTTTATTTTCAGCAGGGACATTTAATTAGGGCCTCCAGCTGTCAGAGGTTCGTTAGCGTGCCCCTCCTCTCCCCGAGCCACCCCTCCCCTCGGGAAGTCGGGGGCATCAGGCAAATTAACACATTTAAGTCAAAGAGCACGCAGACAGACAATAGCCTCACTGCCATGCCACCACCTCCCCTAGGTAGAGACATGGTTGTTTTATGCCTCATCTCCTCAACCCCTGGGGCCCAATACAGAGCCTGCATGGCCGAGACTGTGAATGTGGAGGTGGAGGCGGAGGAGAGCTCATCGCCCACTGGAGACAACATGCACACAGCGATCATGCAAAGGTGGCGAGCAGGACCAAGCCTTATGACGTGCAGTTTACAAGAAAAATAAAATAGTTATAGATCGGAGGATTTTTATGACTTTTTTTTTTCTTAAATGTCCTCTCCACTACAAATAAGACTAATATCTATACCAATTACACATTCATTTGACTTAGAAAATGCAGTAGACAAGGCTGTTTGCTCAACCTGGCATCCTGATAGCCGAGCTATAGAGATGCATATCCAATAAAATGTCCCTGGAGACTGTTTCACCAAGTTTGCAACATTAAAACTGCCTTTTGCAACTCCACATTATTTCCCTGTACCTGTAACCCATACATGATCATGCAGGAGCCCTTTAAGAGCCTGCAGTAAAAGATATCGGGTATTTGCGAGTGACAGCCATTTGCGACACATAGTGCTGCTTTAATGCAGCACTCACAAGCCACTTTTTGAAAACAGGGAACCTGTGTTAGTGAGAGAGTAAAGGTAAGGGAAAAACACGGCCCAGAAACGACATGTACAGCACCAAAAAAGGTCACTTTCCAAATAATGACATATTGTCTTACTGTCAATTTTGTCTGTCATCAGTAAAAAAACCTCTAAATTGTAATAACCCATAATAAGTAGGACTGAAACTGAAAAAGTGTATCATTAAAAATAGGGCCAGTGTAGCTGAAGTTGATAAATTACGATGAGAATAATTCACATTATCCTTGACCAGAAGAGAAAATGACAGTGATTGTGTGTGAAGTAGCACAAAGGTCCATCTAAGTCAAGATGTGTTCATAATCAATATAATATATAGCTGAAATTCAGATTTCTCTAATGTGCTACAATCGTAACCTCATTTTGAAAACCTGACACCGGTTTCCAGACTCTACCTATTTTTCAAGCCCCTGCACCTCTTTAATTATCGCCGACCAAGGGTAAAAAAGTGAAGAACACATATAACAGCAATGTTAGATATTGCTGTGAATAATATTTTATCAAATAGAGAGCGTTCGATATCATGGAAGATGTAGAAAACATGGTTGGTGATAACATGAACAGAATATTTGATGTAGCTAGTTTTCTATCTTGCCTTTCATGTTGTTGAGTAGTTGTAAATGAGTGTCTGGAACGTCCAGGGAGATGAAGTTTGGTATTCTGGTTGGAGGGCTGAAAACTACTTATCATGCATTACGGCCCTGGTTGGACCTCAGGATTTGGAAGTCAAAAGACTTTTTAATGTACAATTTTTCACCCGCTGATCAATCGACGGCTGCTGGACATGAAGATCTCTCTCCCCCACTTCTCTCCCTCTCTCTCAGTATTCCATAATCTCTCGCTCGGCATTCTGCTTCCGTATTGGAGCGCCGGCTGCAGTTGACCTTGATGACTCTGGATCATTCCCAACCCAAGGTTCTCTCCAACTCTCAAGGGCCTTCGCGTCAGAACCCACCCACCCACCACCACCACCACCACATCCCCGTGTCCCCCACCATCTCTCCTCACCTCCTCTTTGCTCCTCTCTGGCCTTTGCCTGGGTCATTAATTATCTAATGGAATCAATACGGTGTTAGATTGGACCAGAATGACCCCGCCCGCCCCCAGGTAACTCTGTGGTGATGAAGAGAAAGAGGAGGGTTTGGAAAAGGGTGTAAAGTAATGATGATAACAGCGTGTATGAATGATCCAGCAGTGTACGGTCACAATGTGGACATTCCTAAACTGGAAGAATACGGAATAAAGAGATAAGCAATAAATAAATTATTAGAGAGGGGAAAGAGGGGGATGACAGAGACCAGATAGGGGATGGAGAGAGCATAAGTAGGGGTTAAGGGAGAGGCAAATCAGGGTGACAAAAATGATGGATGGATAAAGAC
Organism: Solea solea; assembly: GCF_958295425.1. Classification (NCBI taxonomy): domain Eukaryota; kingdom Metazoa; phylum Chordata; class Actinopteri; order Pleuronectiformes; family Soleidae; genus Solea; species Solea solea. The sequence goes on along the minus strand of NC_081140.1, from coordinate 15,497,118 downwards.
GTGAGGAAAAGAAGGAGGAAAGGAGATTTGGTAATGTTCACCCTTGGTAATCTATATTTTTCTCCTCCTCCTCCTCCTCTTATGACAGAGAGCTTTAGTGTGTTTTGATGTCCACTCCTCACAGGTGTGACACTAAGCAGAATCCAATCCATGCCTGTCATAATTATCGTCTACTTCGACCCGAGTATGCACAAAAGAAAACACAGCACTACACCTGCTCTGTATTAAATAAGAAATGGAAAGTATGAGTGCACACTACATATTCTGTGAAGATTGCTCTCCAGTGATTTTTTTTTTTCCCTCAAGTACATTGCATTCCTCCTTCAGTATTGAGAGTGAATAACAAGCTCAATAACTCGATAAAGGACGTGGACTCCGTCATATCAGCCGACAAGACATGACAAATTATTTATGTGTACAAATTTGAGGGATTTATTTTTAACTGTTTACTCATTTTATACCCGGAGCCAAATTTAGCGATAGAGTGATAGAAACACAGAATGGAGATTTCAAATTCAGTATTCAGATCTAAAGCATTAAGATCTAAACATTTCAATCGCTCACCATAGCAACTGAAAGGTACAAAAGTACAAAACATCTAATCGTGAATCATTCAGAGCAAAAAGAGAAAGAATAATTCAGCCCGTCATGAAGTTGTTCATCCATGACTCTGACGACATCTACGCCTGAAAGAAAAGAACTCTGGTCTTATAAGATAGGCCAAGTCAAAAATAATAGTCACTACCTCCGATCATAATGTAAGGCAAGACTTAAGGAGAAAAGTGCGACTTACCGGAAAGTCAATGGGGAAAAAAATCCCATCTTATTTTGACTTTCACAACAGTGAAATGCTAATGTGTTCACATGTAAGGAGAATACTGATAATATTTCTGCATAGTGTCCCAGATGTTCCCGAAATTTGTGGATGTTATTGGTGAACAAACAGAGGAAACAGAAAGTTCTTCCTCTGAGTGCGGAAGAGTCAGCTAAGAGGATGCAGCTCTCTCTCTCTCTCTCTCTGAAGACAGTAAATCCACTCCTGCAGGCAGAGACTACATCAGCACTGACCTCCGAACAACCACAGGCCAAAGAACAGTACAAGGGGTTACTCACTCTCTCTCTAGCGTGTACACACGTATACACATACACTCATTTGTGCACTGAATGTCAGGACTGTTGTTGTGCACACCAGCACAGAGACGTCCTCATCTTAATACCGAAGCATCAATTAGCGTGGTGCAGATGTCAGAGTTCAGAGCAGTGTCAAACTCTCCATAAAAGTTGCACAAGTTGTGTAGGTGTCGTGCAGCGGTCCACTGAAGAGACAAGGCCACTCGCCGGCTTCGCGCCATATTCCACTGCAGAGTTTGATGCTTTGTTTGGATATCTCCAAATATTTTGTTCGTTGTTTGTTCTGCTTTAAATAGGTAGTAGAAAAAAAAAAAAAGACATGGAGGAGACTGTGGATGTGTCTGTGTGTGTGCACGTCACTGAGTTACTGCTTGTTTGTGTGTGTGTGAGTCTTGTGGATCCCTCCAGGCCCGTGTGTGAATGACAGCAGGGGGTTATGTAAGGAGCCACAGCGGGGCCGGAGTGGACAGTCCGACCGGAGATCAGGTCAGCAGAGTGTGACACTAAACACATCTCACTGACACTGCGCTGACACCCTCTGTCACAGACCCACACACTGTCTGTCAACGCTCTTCTCACACACACACACACACACACATGTGCACAGAGTGAGAGCAAGGAGTGTGTGAGCGGCTGTCTATCAACACACCAAACACTGACCACCTTACTGCGAGTGTAAAAAGAGCAACAGCGAGAGACAAAAATATCAAAAGAAAGAAGAGGGGAGGAAGGGAGAGGTGAAATCTACCTGAAAACTTCACAACAATGAGTCGCAAAAAGTGACTGCTGCTGTCAACCGGCAGAGATAAAGTCATGAATTAAGCAAAACTGAAAAACGTCACGGTTGTTGACTTTAGAATGCGCCGTAAAGAGTTTAACACCAACACACGCGAGCAGTAATCTTTGATGGGGCGAAAAATAAGCGTGCCTGCTTGTAGAGCCAGAGCTCCAAACCACCTTTTATTACACCTCCTTCTGCTTCGTTTCACGTGCAGAGTTTCGAGCGGGGCATTCTGCAGCCAACATTCTCCCTTCCACAAAAACCAGGGTCTGTCGCACAGTTGCTGTTCATGTTGGCATGAAACGCACCTCCTTAAATCCAAAGGAGAAACCTGCGTCTGGGTCTAATAAAGAAGGCCTGGAGGCAGGTCACGACCAAAGCATCCTGTACATGCGAGAACTGAAGCGGATGGAGAGGCTTAGTGGCTCAGAGGACTGACGTATGAACTGTACCAGTCACATGCAATGTCACGACCTGACCCTGCATGTGTCGTGTCAGCGTTGCAGCATAAACTTAGGGGAAGAAATAAAGAAATACTTGTTTCATTTAAAAAAAACAAAAAAAAAACAGAATGAAAACATTTTTTAAAATGTTCAGTTCAGTTCCTAACATCGCCTTTATACACGAATATAAACGGTAACTTTTCTCACAAGGGCGCTGAATTTGTCACCTCATCCCGAGTGTGCAGTGCAGGTTTGGTGTGAATTTATCTTAAACACCTGATATCTCCGCAGGTGTGTGTCCCAATGACGCTGTCGGTGGTGCACTAAACACCACAGACTTTGGAGAGATGTTTGGGGAAGAGTGTGTCAACACAAACACCTACACATGGATAGACACATGGATAGAGGATTTATGTGCGGGAAATCATACAAAATGCATTCGTATTAAGTGTTAGCACACACACTAGTTGCCCTTTATGAGAAAAAAAACCAACCCAAAACGGTTCCACTATTCTGACTTTCAATTCAAAAAAACACCTGAAAATGATAATAAAAAAAATGTGAACATTCTAAAATCACTATGTGATGGTTTGATGTTGTTATTTACTTTACAGCAGCAGTGAACACAGTCACAGTCAACACAGTCGTTTGCCACGGTCACTCTGCCAATTTGGACCACCTGCTGCAAGCACCCTGAAGGCAGCGAATGTTACTAAGCCACTAAACTGTGACCAATTCTGCCGCTGCAGGTGGAGACGGACACGCAGCCGCTCACTCCCCGCTTCTGTAGCTCTAACTCCAGCACGCACACACACACACACACACACACACACACACGCACGCACGCACTTCACAATTATGAGAAAGTGCTGGGCCGTTATTAGAGTGGTCACTCAGCGCACAACATAGTTTATCTGGAAAACAAAGATTAGGGTATTTGCAGTGAACGTGTTTGTCAGTTAAACTAAATTGATGAACAGCGTGTGTAAAAAGCAATAATGCTGCCTTCAAGGTGCAGCAACATTTAGCCCAATTATGTGATTAAAATCAAACGCATCAATATTCAATTAGAATCAAGTCTGCTGCAATATTTCTGCACGAAAACACACTTTAATTTGCATATTTTCTTCATTTAAATGGATATTTGAACACATATGAGGAACAGCACCTACGGTAAAAAAGAGATCCGGTGAGCAGAGGTCACATTTAAAACACAACTCTTCATTCTTTTCTTCCACCTCATCATTTAGTTGGGTTTTTTTTTTTATAAAGAAAGAATGATTTTTACTTTTATCTAATGGCCAATATAGAAATGTACTAATGAGTTTTTGCTTAATTAATAAATGAGTTACATTTGTGTTCTGCTTCTAAGCGAGACACAGCAGAAAAGTTCTGCGCTGCACACAGAACATCACAGAACATGCTGGACATTTATCTCACTGAACACGGAAAAAAGCAGCTGAGAATTTTATCTCTGCAAAAAACATGAATGAAGCAACAGATTAACTCCATCAAAAATCCTCCGTTTTTCATTTGACAGGAAAAATCTGATGAAAGGTGACAACTTAAAGGTGTCAGACTAAGTGACTACACATCCATGCGTGTGCGCGTGCATGTGCGCCTGCGTGCGCTGACAATAACTTGTTAGATCCATTATCTACTCACCTGACGGACATGTCCTGGGTTCAGTCTGCTGCTGTTGATGTGATCCACTTTGTCTCTTCTCCTCCTCCTTCTCCTCCTCTTTTCTTCTTCTTCTTCTTCTCCTCTCTTCTCTGGTGCCCCTGCGCTGCCCTGGCAGTGCCCTCCCTCCTCCTCCTCCTCCTCCTCCTCCTCCACCACCACCACCACACCGCCTCCTCCTCCACCAGCAGCACCTCGAGCTTAAACACAGCAAACAAATACCGTGTGTCTGTGTGTGAGCCAAGGTGGCCGGGACGGGGCAGCGTCAAATCCCCCTCACTTTCACAAAAGCCGCGTCCACACTGCTGGACACATCGCGGACCCCCGCAGCAAGAGTGTGTGTGTGTGACAGAGAGTGAGAGACATTGTGTGTGTGTGTGTGTGTGGGTGTAAGTGTGTGTATGATGTAGCTCTCCTTGGCTCTCAGACTCACTTCACTAACACTCTGCTCCGCTGCTTCTTGGAGATGGACTCGGATTAGGACACAGCCAGTGTGAGAATCTCTTTTTCGCCCTCACTCTCTCTCTCTCTCCCTCTCTCTCCAGCAGACATACTCCCTCCCACCCTTCCTCTCTCCCGCTCACTCATTCACTCTCCTCGCTGAGCTTCTTTCTTTTCATTTCCTCTTGGGAAAGCCGTGCACACCAGTTGTCTCTGCCTTCAGCTGCTCCCTCTCTCCCTCTCTCTCTCTCTCTCAGTCACTAGTAAATATAAAAGGCATGCTTGTACAGCCCCTCGCCTCAGTCTCTCTCCGGCTCTCCCTCCCTAACTCGCTGTGTCTCATGCTTTCGTTTACCCCCACCCCTCCGTGCCCCCCTCACTTTCTTTCTCACTGTCAAAGCTGCCTTTCAAATGCTGATTAGCAGCCGGCGCAAAAGAGGGAGAGAGAGAGAGAGAGAGATGGAGGAGAGGGAGCGAGGGAGGATGACTGAAACAAGTGGGAGATTCCATCACATTCGAACGTAAACTGTGACTCCTGTCCCGCGCACACACACACGCAGGCACACACACACGCACAGACACACAAAGGAGGAAATTGCATAGCGTTGTATGAATTTCTGGAGACTTACCCTCGACAAAAACATGTTTACCCTCCAAAACATAATGTTTTACCTTGTAAGTGACATTTTCCCAAACTAAATAGCAGAAAACTATTTGTCATTAACTTTGTTCAGGAGAGCAAAACAATATCTCTCTTTCTGTTCACGTGTTGAACATGAATGTTAAAAGATCTCATTTATTTATGACACTTTTCTGATCTGTTCAAACTTTACTGATTAGTTTTAGATACAGTTTATTAATGAACTGTGAAACACATGGTGTTTGTACTGTAGTTGTGCCATCAGTGCCTCAGCGACGTGCTGGAGTTTACACCACAGTTCTGGTCGTGGTTAACAGAAACCAGAGTGGACGTTTGGAGACACAATGTTTTTCATTAATCTAGAACAATGTCCTGCTAAAAAACAAACAGAAAAAACTGGTGAATTTCATCATGCCACAAGGGGGTTTTGGCACAGACGTGTTTTGGCAGTTATTTCAACAAAAGGCAAAAAGACTGTCGTCTACTTTTGTCCTCAAATTGATCATGTGACCTTGCAAAATTGAGTGTTACAATGACCTGTTTTTGTCACATACGCACTGACACACACTTGTGAGCTAACTAACTTTAAAGGCTCAGTTAAACCTCTTTATACAATAATCTGGAGTAAAGTCTATTACAGTGCATGCAGATGCATTGATGCTTTCTTTCTTTCTTTTGTTTGCCTTGTAAAATAATCAGCAAGGTGACATTGTACCGTTTCCAACGCGCAACCATTTTTTCTCCTCTGAAATGAAGAGGAGTAATAATCTAGCACAGCATTAACACCAGATTGTCCCAGCTTACTGCTCGACTGGTACGGTCCCGCTCCAAGTCTATAAGCTAAGAATGTCAGATGCTTTCGGGAAATGGGGACCAGATATTTTGCCATTTGACATGGGCGAAAAGGATTTCTGCACTAAACCACCAACTGCCTTTTCCACAACATTTCTGAAACGTGTCGTGATCCTCTGATTATTGATGCACAGGCTGCAGCCTTTTTTATTTTTTTATTTATTTTTTTTTTAAAAGGGCCAGACTTGTCTATTCTTCTATCACCCCAGGCAAACTGGGATAAACTGGATAGAGTTTTAGTACTAAGTTGCCTATTTTGCTGGACTTGTTTTTTTCCTCACAGACACAACCTGTAGTAAAAAAAATGCTGTATGAATTCAATGGTCTTACATACTGAATGTTCCGCTGACCACTCAGACAGAATTAGTCTATAGAGCAGCAATGAATGAAAAACACCCAAGGAAGTGTCTAGCACTTGTACATATTACTTGTCCAACCTGGACTGTATGCACAGCCTATGTGCCATGTGCTCAGACCCATATAGACATAGGAAAACAACACATACGATTGCAGATCCACACACACACATACATGCAAGAGAATACGTGAACAAATAATCGCACTCAGAGACTCACTGAAGTACTCTCCCTCCCTCCTTCCCCCTCTCCTCTGTTCGTTCCCCTTGCCCTCAAATACTACTCAGAATATTGATACATCACTCCCTCCTCCTTTTTTTCTCTCTCTCTCCGCCTCTCTCTCTCCCTCCATCACTCACTTTCTCTACTGAATACTGATAGGCTGTCTACTCCGTGGTCTGAGTTTCAAATCTCTCCCTCCCTCGTGCTCCCTCCATCGCTGCACCCGCTACACACACACACACACACAAAACAGCAATATAAAAGGAGGAAACAGCAGAAGTTAATGCACTGAGGTAGACATAAATTCACTTAAGTACCATTTCAGATTATGTCAAGCTAAAAATGGGCTTAACATTGTGGAAAGGAGGGGGTGGGGGGAGGAGGGAGGTGACAGAGGAAAAGTGCTGCTTTGGTTGGCTGTCTTGCCAGCTGAAACTGGCCGTGTGGCTCGCAGCACTGTAGAGAACAGGCAGCCAGCAACAAAAGGGAAAAGACGTGTGAAAAGTTCAGGCAAATGAAGACGCATTCAGTGGGGTTTTTTTTTTTGTCTGACTCCCACCCTCTCGTCTCATTGTTGGGCATGTTGGCCACGGTGCGGCCGGGAGGGGGGGGGGGAGAGGGGAGTGAATGAGGTTGTCAAAGATTCCCAGTGAGCCCCCTTCACACACACACACGCACGCACACACTAAACAGCTTGAAACAGAGAAACTGAGAAACAGAAATGTCCTGCTTTTCTCAAATAGATGGGAAGGTGAAGGGACCTTTTCAGTGTATTTGTTTGTTTAAGTGAGGGTAAGTGCAAGTGTGCATCAGCACGGAGGCGAGAGAGAGAGAGAGTTTGTGTGTGCCTCATCTCTTTGGAGGAGGCTTTCTGTCTGCATTAAAAGTGCAGCGAGTCTGAGACACTGCGAGAGGGAGTGTGTGATTTTGTCCTCCAAGTCTTCCCCAGGCGTCCTTGAAGACGACTCGCAGGGAATATCTGACTCTGTGTGTGTGTGTGTGTGTGTGTGTGTGTGTGTGTGTGTGTGTGTTAGAGCGCTCGCAGGCTTAGTTCAGAAAGGCGCAGGTTTGCCTCGCGGGGCAGAATTACAGGTGTTCCCTTCACAACTCGGGTTGCTGCGGGAAGTAACAAAAACCAGACTGAGAGGCTGGAAAAAACGTTAACCTGATAATGAAATGTAATCAAATCAAGTGTGTAAATGAGAGCAGAATTCATTAGTCAGGGCATGTGTCGGTGTTTCTGCACATGCATGTGAAATTGCAAGTAACAATAGTTGTCGGCAGGGAGACAGTCACACCCACGTCTGACCTTGTTTTTTGGTTTTTTTTCAGCCTGTCTGCATTTGCTAAAGGCTTTTCAACGTATAGTGAGAGAGAAAACCTTAACATCTTCAAAGCGGCAATTATTATTATGAAAATGCAAAACATGTATTTAAATGATATTGAGCTCATCTCAAAATTATTATTAAAACTGTAACAACACATATTTACTGGTAAAGATTAACCTCATTTTACCTGAATTCATAGCTATAATTGTACTCGCAACGTGAAAGTTTAATAAACATAAACACAGATGAAAATATGTATAACACTGAGTACTTCAACTAAGATCAAATAATAAATCTTATAAAATACCCTATTTTATAAACTCATCATGGAATACATAAATTCTGGACCCTAATTGTGAAATAAGTGTACCACAGTATAAACTCACATGATGGAGTGAATGTGTAAAATAAATAAAATAGAATAACTGAGCAAATATCATATGTGTAATTATGTAATCATGTAGATTAATTAAGTCCTCACTATCTTTACTTCCAGTGACTAAATTGTTTTGGCAAAGGAATGTGACGCTCAGGGATCACAGGTCGTAAGTGTTTACTCAAACGCACAAAGCGGAGGTCAATAAACAAAGGCTGCACATCATGAGGCAGTTTTATGGTGAAGACTGATGTGATTTATTGTGGGTCTCGTGAACTGCCACAGACTTTCTGTTCCCCCCCGTTTTAAAAATGGTGAAAACTGGATCAGAATCTTTGCAGCTAAAACACAATGTGGACGTGCGTCGAATGACAAATAAAGCGTCCCAGCTGAAATACTTCCAGAACTATCGAACTATCAGACACATGAGCATATTTAAAAAAAAATATTCCAGCACATTGTTTCTGAATGTATAAGTATGTGGTGTTATTGATCAATAATTACCACAATAATGACACTTCTGTTCTCCTCCATTTTACAGCCTCACAATTAAATATGTAACGGGAGGCTTTGGCCAATCAGGTCACAGGGCAGTTTAGAAAGAGAGGGCAGGTGCCAAAAGAAGACCTAAAGATGGAGAGACACCAGGTCATCTGTGCTTTTGTCCAAGCTCATCTGAGCAATGTTAGTATTTTAATGTCAGATGTGAGATGAAAATCACTGATCACTTTGATCCTGCTGAGGCTTTAAAGGTCCAGTGTGTCATATTTAGAAGGGTTTATTGGTGTAATTGCTTGATTTTTGTAGCATTAGAATAGGCAAGGGCCTTGCTTTACGGACGCCGCCATTTTGTGCCGCCATGTTTCTACAGCAGTTGAAATGGACATACTTAAATAGGTAAATAAAGAAAATGACATATGTAAATAAAGAACAGCTCTGTCCACATGAACCCAACACATAAACCAATGAAGACGAAGGAGAATACAGCAAAGACAGAGGGACAATGGAGAAAAGAAGTTTACATGCTGTCTGGTATGGAAATATTAGATAAGCTAAACACCCTGATGTCAAGATTGGGGATGTCTTACTTGGATGAGGAAATGAATGAATGAATTCAACACTTCCTCTGTTCTAGCAACACATTCCAAAGTGGGGGTAGAGGTGAGACACACACATACACACACACTGGCACTCACAGGCAGGCCCATACAGTTTCAGCACATACTGATAACATAGCATATGTATAGTTTCTGATAGCCAAAGCTACAGTCACTTACATTAAAACCACACCAATGAACTGTTTAAAAAAGGATTACGGCTAGAAAGACTCATTGAGCACATACTCAAAGCTCGGTGGAGACAGAAGAGAGTCCAAGGAACCCCATCGCCATGGAAAGCACGCATGGTAAACTAGAAGCTTAATTGATCACTCTGAATATAGAGAAATTAGGGTTTGTGCAGATATCCATGCTCCTCCTGATGAAACATCCTTTGCAAAGTAGGCTTTTTCCCTTCTAATTTAATGTGTGCGTGGTCCCGCCCCCCCTTCTATTTTTAAATTCAATATTTTTCCCACAGCAGTTACAGCCGATCAACTGGAAGATATTGGTTTTATGTTATTTTGTTTGTGAGATAACTTGAAAAAATGTTGTCTCTACTTACAGATTTGTTCGACTGCCGGCAAAATCCTGCAGTGCACAGGGGGGGAAGAGTTAGATGTCGTGAGACAGCTCCATTCACCAGGGACAAATAATACTCTGGCATCATTCTGGGCCTTCGCTGTCCCCCGTTCAGAATCAGCGATCCCGGAGAGAACACCACACAGGTCTTCCATGGAGCCACGGCACCTATGGGGATACAGTCAAATTGATTCTGGTAAGTTTACATTTTTTGGTTGCTTTGGTCATGCAGTTTGTTCTCCTCTTCCATTGTCTAAAGCAAAAAAAAAACAAAAAACATTACATTATAGAATTTCATCCGACTGTGACACGCCCGCCTCAGCCTGCTACTGTCAAGCAAGAAAATCTGTTGTGGAAAGCTCTATCTGTGTTGAGAGTACACACTCCTGCAGGCTGATAATTATCGGAGAAATCCTGTGGTGTGTTTCCCTCAGGCTGCACAGAAAAACACCCAGGCCACCGGTCCATCACAGGGACACATAGAGACAAACAACCGTCCACACTCACACCTGCGGTCAATTTAGAGTGCTCAATTTACCTAATCCTCAAATCTGCATGTTTTTTGGACTGTGGGAGGAAACCGGAGAACCTGGAGAAAACCCATGCACACACATGCAAACTCCATGCAGAAAGGCCTTAAGGTCGCGAACCCAAGTCTTTTTGCTGCAGAGGCAAGAGTGCTGACCACTACAGTTCTCAATTGTAATGGGCAATACTTTCACAAACTAGGCACCCGAGAGGTAAAATGTTCTCAGATCAGTTTATTTTCTAATCTTAAGTACTTGTTAAAACAGACACTGCTGGGTTGCAGTGTGAGACATTTAAGATCCTGTTTTGTTTCAGTTAGACCTGTAACTCTGCTAAAGTATTGTCAAATCACAGGCAAACTGCAGTACAAACCTGTGTTAAACAATGTGCTCTTTAAAAGACACATTGATATGAAGCGGTTACTTCTGCAAAATTGAAAGTTATTTGTTTTCTGTCAAGAAAAAAAAAGCCCTGGTCACTGTGGCTGTCAGCGTGATATTTAAGACAGCACAGCAGAACACAGCATTTCCTCAACCCTCTGCTACGACAGCTCCCATGGACAGTAAGTGTGAAGTATGCCGTATGTATGGTAAGTATGGTTGTTTAAAGATAAGTGCCGCAGAGTAGATAATATTCCAAATATATCAGACAATAATTCTTTAAGGGCATGTGGCCATTAAGGAGCCATTCCGCCTTTTGTTGCGTACGCTCCTCCATATTTCATTGAGATGCATATCTGCCTTTCACACTGTCTGCATGCTCCGCTATTCTCTATTCAACAGTGACCCATTGCTCCCTGCCATACAATCCCTCACCTTTCTGGGCTTAAAAGTAATTACCACTTTAATTTGCTGTCCGCCTTTATGCATGCCCGAGTGTATCTGTACTGTGTGTGTGCATGTGTGTGTGCGTGTTCATATAAATGAGAGTAGAACTGAACCAGTTAGTCAATAATTGATGAGCTGATAGACAGAAAATTAACTGAAAATCAGTTAATTGTATCAGCAGAAAGGTGGAGTCTCTGGTTTTAGCTTTTCAAACACAGGAGCTTGCATCACTGCGAGAGCTGAATATATTGTGGTTTTAGACGGTGGGTCAGACAAAGAAAGCAATTTTCCTTGGGGCTTGTGAAATTACATTATGCATTTTACATTGTTTTCTGACATTGAAAACCTTTTTTTTTTAATTTCCTCATGAAAGAAATGGGATGATTAACAATTAACTGAAATCATCAGTTGCAGTATGAGCATTTGAGCGTTTCTTCTGCATGCTTACGTTAATGTTATATTCTTTCCCTTTGTGTCACTGCTGCATCGGCACTAAATCTATAGCATACATGTGCGCATGCATTTTCCACCTTCATAAAATATGTATTTAAACGCATGTGTGTAGTTAAATGTCCGACTGTTTTTGTACATTTTGTTTAATTCATCTTTTCAGAAAATTGTGTGGATAAATGTGTGCGTACTTAAAAGTGATGTGTGTTTTTGTAGTTTTTAGTGCACGATTGTGTGTGTGTGTGTGTGTTTGCACTTATCCTCCCCTTGGCCCAATTACTACAGAACCAAACTCCCTCTACTTCCCTGCTCCCCCCTAAAATCCCTCACCCCTCTCACCTCACAGTCCCAGTGGTGGACCCCCTGAACACCCAAACCTTCCACCCCCACGCCCTGTGTCCCTGCATAGCCAGATTGTCCATTACAATACACGTGACCCCTCATAGGACCTCCACCACCTCCACTGTACCTTCTGCTCCCCTCACCCCCAGAAGTCCCTGTAAATCATCACCATGGCTCCCACTTTGTCCCTATTTTGCCATTATCCTGTCTTTCTCCTCCTTCATTTGCCCCTTAAACTCCCCCTCTTGCACCCCCCCATCCCACATCTCCCCCACCTTCATTCCTTTATTTTTTTTCCCCCTCTGCCCTGCCCCGTCCCAGGTGAGCTGACGACACAAGGAGAGCAGAAACACTTGACGAATATTAATGGTTTGATCTGAATATTAATAAACCATGCATCTTAATGATCTTTGAAAACACACACTCTCACACACACATACACACACAGACACACACACAAAAAGAGCCACAGTCAAGGGCTATACTGCCAGGCTACACACACACACACACACACACACACACAGTGAAAGGCCTATGCAAACACACACACAAAACTATCTGTCCTGCACTGTGTAGATTAGTTAAAACAAGCCCTTATCCTCCAACTGGCTGTTTAAATGCCGAGCATCACGTTCAAGACAAATGCGTTGTCTTTTTTTTCCCTCTCAGTAAATGAAGACACCTCTCCTTTCCCACGTCCTTCTCCTCTATCTCCTCCTGTTGCTCTCTTCATTTTCTTTTTATCTCCTTCCACTTGTTTAGTTCGTGCGGCCCACCACCCCTCCCTTTTACCTCTCACGCTTGCTTCACACACCCCTCTCCCCTTCCTCTTTACCCACTCCCTCCCTAAACCCCCCCCCAACAATCCCACCCTCCCTCACTCTATCACTTTCTCACTAGATTACCCCATCTTTCCCTCTCTCCCAGCCTCACCTACTCGATATTCCAGCCTTGTTCTCCTGCAGTCTCCAGCACAACTTTTTGACCCACTTCCTCTCCCCTCCCTGGCCCCCTGATCAAAGCCTGCAGGACGGCATCGCCTTGGGCAGAGGAGAGGGAGCGCACGAGATGGGGGGATGAAGGGATCCGTGCAGAGAGAAGAGAGGAAGAGACAGATAGAGAAGGGATAGAGCGGCACGAGAGAGAGGGAACAGAGAGATCACAAGGACGGGAAGAGGAGCCAGGTGCCCTCTCAGCCCAAGGACAAAAGCTCTTCCTGGCTGATCACACACACACACACACACACACAGTGAGTCCTGTCAGCGCCGTCATTCCTGGTCATGTACGCTACGTGTGACGACAGCGCTGACATTAATGTGGTGCGATAAAAAAGTATCTTTTTTTTCCTCCTCCCCCGTAACTCAAACCCCCAAAACAGCTCAACCTTACAAGTGATGGCCATTAAAATTCAACAGGATGTTTAATAAATTACACTTTCAGATTACATGTTGTCCCATCTTGTTATTCTGTTTTGCATTCTGGCGTAGCACAGGTGAGCGCGCTGACAAAGTGTATCTGTATCCCAGCAGGTGTCAGTCAGACTGTAAACTCTCCACAGAAAGTCCATTTTGCCTGTAAGTTTTCTTTTATTAAAACAAATGATCAAATATATATTATGTGAGGAAGGGCTTTTGATTGATTCAAATTTAGAATCAATTGTTTGTTACACATAATTGCTCCCAGAAAAACAGTTCAAAACAATGTGATTTGCAGCAACTTCTACTAAGTTCTAAGTAAGAAAGGGAGAATTGATTTGATAAAGTGGTGCTGTCTTGCAGTGTACAGCCTTCCTCTCTACGGAGTCGTTATAATTTTAGGAGTCTGTGTCTACTTCGGGATGTAAGATCTGTCCATCCCAGTGGCCTTGTCAGTTGGGCAGTCAGGGCGGGCAGAGAGGACGGAGGAACACCAGTCCATTTGTACCCAGAGCGAGGTGGCATGTACTTTAACATTCCCCGCGCATCCCGACAAAGAGCACTAATTATAAATAAATTAGGGACACGACACGGTGTGCCACAGGGGGACCAGGCAGAGCAGTCACAGAATAGAGAGACAGATAGAGAGAGAGAGAGAGAGGAGGGTGTGTAAAAGAAACAGAAAGAGGTTGGGGGAATGAGAGAAGAAGACAGAGAGAAACAGACAGGAGAGACTTGCCAATGACATAGAGGAGCAAGTAGGAGAAGAAAGTAGATAAGAAAATAGAGGAATGGAGTATGGGGAGGCCTGGGGATAGAGGAAGCGAAGGGCGGGGGGGGGCGGTATACAAGGCCTGAATCCTCAAAATATAGCTTGAACAAACATCTGCTGCCAAAGAACTGACAAGATTCTCTCAAGATTCTCTCCAGATGACAGTGGCAGAGCAATATGTTTGAAAAGAGATGGAAAAAGGTGGCAGGGAAATTAACAGCCAAAATGAAACAGAGGGAGGCAGCATCTGAAAATAAATACACTCCATACAGGACGAACTCCACGGGAAGAGCCGAGGAGAAAGGGAAAAAAATAAATCTGCTCCATACGATCTGTTAAAATGAGGCTCCTGTTATTTTAAAAGGCAAATAATACAAATCTGATTATTATAAACACTACACAATAATCATAAGGCGGCGATATCTAGCAAAGTGTTCTACACACACTAGTAGTCAACACTGCCTACCTGTCACTCAAGCTTATCTGAGATGACTTGTCAACCAAGCAAGTGCATGTCAAGAGACTGTCTCTGTGTGTGTGTGTGTGTGTGTGTAAGATCCGTTTCTGTCTGTGTGCACAGATTTGTGTGTTGCAGGTGCACATATGCACGCACGCACACACACACACGTGTGCACACGCCTGTGTTTGTTTGTTGCATAGTGTGAGTTTAGTGTCTGTGTGCGCAGGAGGGAGCAGCTCGCTGCTATCTAAATGGATCACACTTCAGAGTGTGCCACCATTTCTCAGAAGCTGCCATCTCCATGCAGACACTCACACACACACACAGGGAGACAGACTGAGTTTAGGGTGTGTGTTTGAGTGTGTATGTGTGTGTGTGTGTGTGTTGACTTGCTCCACTCAAGGTTACGTCCTGCCTGGAGTTGAGAACTGATGACGGTCTTCACAGTAGAAAAATAACCATTGTTTTTACTTGCGGGCATTTTCTCCAAGTGATGTGATGTGAATGTGTTAAATGATGGAGGAACAACCCGCACGGGCGATAAAGCTCGGCACACATTCGTCGTCTCCAAACAAACTGCTTTGTGTCTTTTGGTCAGGCTGAGGCTCCAGCCCGGGCGGGTCAGAGGTCAGCCCTCTGTGACACAGACACAGAAAGGTCGACAGACTGACCTGAGAGTGGCCCCTGACATGGTGACCCCCCACTGACACCACGGTAGTCATGACTATTCCGCTGCAGACAAACATGTTGTTGGTATAAACACGTGGGGAGGGGGTGGAGGAGAGAGGTCAAAAAATAACTAATCAAAGATTCACCTCATCATGAACACACACACACACACACACACGCACACACACACACACACTGAGTAACTCACTGCACCTGCAGAACCATCATGTGCAGATCTGGATCGGCAAAGTGCTAATAATGTGAAAGCGTTGGGTTTGCCGTTATCAAAGTGGAAGCTTGTGCCTACACTCTCTAAACTTTCTGCACAGAGTGGAGTTAAAGAAGAAGAAAGGTAAAGAAAAAGGGGGGGAAGACAAGAGAGGAGCAGCTTGTTGCATTAGCATTCCACCAGCAGAGAGGCTGTCTGTTTGCCTCTGGCAGCAGCCGAGAGAGGGGGACACTCTCTGCATCCTCACACAGCCCGTCTTTCTCTCCCTCAGTCACTGTCTATCTCTTTCTCTGTCTGTCTCTGCCTGTCTCCCTCTCTTTCTCCCTCTCTTGCTCCGCTTCGCTTTCCCTGTCTGTTACATTTCTCCCTGCGCTCCGCCACTGCCTGTCACTGTTTTCTCTCCACTCTGGACAATTTTCTCTTCAGTCTTTTTGTATCTTCATATCACTCTATCTCAGACTGTCATCTTTCTCGCAACAAATTTTTTTTTGGCATCTTTATTTTCCTTACAACCATGACCTCATGTGCCCTTTAGACAAACACACACACACCGTCTCCCGAGAATTAATGCCACTGAGAAAACACAAAGTCATAACCAGTAATATACCATATTTATCGTATTTTTACCATCCTTTAACAGCTTTAGAGTCATCGTGATGCTTAAATGTGTTATTGTGGGTAGATTCGGGGCTGTCTTCACTCTTCCTATCGTCTTTTAGCGGAAGACCAGCTTTGCAAGATCAGGGCTGTTAACCGGGAGTCACGAGGTCTCGCAAAAGTCTAGCGTCTCGTGAGAAATAAAAATTGCACTACACACACACACTCTTTAACCAAGTTATGGCCATAAGATGAAGGCAGTGATAGCATTATTTGTAGTTCATCATGGCAGAGCCAATGAAAAAGAAGCAGAGAAAACAGTTGTCGGAGGAAGCGGAGAAGAGGAAACGACTGAGCGCGGGGCCAAACGCGAGTAAACGTTGGACCGGCTTTTTTTTGAATGGCGAGAACTGAAAAACACAGAAGCATGCAAACCAATGCGGACCTGGCGTTCTTAGTGTTGCACTTGAAAATATGTTTGGGATAAACTCTATATGTATTTATGCGTATTTGCACTTTCTAGATGTTTCATGTTCGTCCAGCTCCGTCGAACACAAACGTAGATGGCCAAGAGAGGGGAAGTGTCAGCGGTGAGTTTTTACGATAGTGAGGATAAAGTGGAAGACACAAGAGGGAGCGCCATGGAAAAAAAAGGGAAAAAGCTATCAGAAAGTTCCACTTTAAAAAGGTCCAGAATTAGTGACCACAGACTGTAACAACTGACGGACTCCTGCACTCACTCTTTCACAGACCTAACAGGCAAAGAAAAGGTGTGGTAAGATTCCACTTCACGATTCAAAACACACACACTTTGTCCACTCGGGGTGCTGTAAAAACATGGAGCAGCAAAATGGCGGCTTCCATAAAGCAAGGCCATTCCCTACTTACTTATAATTTCTGCTAGTAAACCAACTTAAATATTACACACTGGACCATAATAATAACTAAAATCAAGTTGGTCTCAGTCGGACTAACAAACCTGGATAATGTGATTCATAGTCCGATTACTCCTGCATGTATGTGCTTAGTCGGACTAAGACAATAATTCTGTTTTCTTAACGTCACGTAAACACGTTAGTCCGACTAAAATCAATACATTTTATTTGTAAGCGCCTTTCAAACACTCAAGGTCACTTTACATCATATATAAGAAAACAAATCAAACAGACGTTATAAATGCATATGCACACACGTGTAAATGTGCATTTTGTGTAGTAATGTCACACATTACTGAAACATGATGCTGCTTCACATTCCACTCCGTTACGATCAGCTCATAAGATACATTTTGTGAAATTGATTAATGACACGCAGACAATTTTTGGAGGTAAAATTAAACATTATGACTTTGTCATTCAGGCACACGGGTACATAATCATATGGATCATGTGCTCGTGTGACTAAGTAAGTTAAATGCAAAAGCTCCCGCTTGTCGTTGTTGCCATGGCGATTTCATTAAACACAAGCCTTGACCATTCCGCACATGCAGATACATAAAAAAGCAGTCTATTAAATAGTATCATGTTCACTTTCAATTATTCATTGAATGTATTAAAGGTTGCACTTTTGCATTAATTATTAAATGTAATTCCTGCTGTAAATGAACATAAGGAGGAAAAATGGAGGAGCTCAGCCAAAGCAAAACATTAAATTTAATCTTTTTCCCTCAAAACGCACTGAACGGTGTGAAGAGAAAAAGGAAGATCTTTTTAGGAGGATGACAGCGCATGGATGAATGTTCTGTCGCAGTAATACAGTGATTATTTTGTCTCGAGTCTGTACTGATAATCAGATCTGAAATAAGGGTCTACAATTGACCTTCATCTTCTGGCTCTCAGTGGTGTTTACATTCATATATGGTGAACAGTGTGGGACTTCACCGGACTTCACTACAATCATACGTTTCCTCTGCATGCATTATAATCCAGAAACACCTGCTTGGTTTGTTATAAATCGTCTGTTGGCTGTGATGATTTTACTGTAATCACTATGATCACTACAAAAATGAGCTTCCCTTTCTTAAAGCAAAATGAATTGATCTGCAATACGTTTTTGTTCATGTGATCACCTTAAAGTCCTGCACACGCAACATAATTGTGCGTTTATTTGCAATTCACAGACATTTGGGAACTTGTACCCTTCAGTAAACATATTGTATTATCCCATGAGAATAGACTTGAAATTGAATTAGATATTTGCATATTATCCCACTTGA
Organism: Solea solea; assembly: GCF_958295425.1. NCBI lineage: Eukaryota > Metazoa > Chordata > Actinopteri > Pleuronectiformes > Soleidae > Solea > Solea solea. The sequence continues at coordinate 15,478,682 of NC_081140.1, read as the reverse complement.
TTCAATTTCAAATAAAGTTTTTCAGTCATTAATGCAACATTTCGGTTTAAAAGGTACACTAGAGTCTTTTTGTCTTTCTGTGATAAAATCTGTCTGGAGTGGATTTTCAACTTATTCCTGTCACCCACTCAGCTTATTAACATGAAAGGGCAACAAATGAGTCCATTTGATATGAATGTAAACTCAACAAATTAAAGTCGAAATAAAATTAAAATGCAATTAGCTGAACTATGTAAGTTTAATAAGGCACCGTCACAAGAAAAAGAATAATAGATATATCATCCATTAGCACAAGATACAAGCAAATAAAGAATAAAAAACTATGCAGAGGCACAACAACAAAATATATGACACGCACACAGCCCGCACTGTTTGTTCAGGTGTGTGCACAGATTTGACTGGAATTGTCAAGAGAGGTAAAGTGCATTTCAACTTGTCATGACCCGGTCTGTCTACTTTACCTCAAAAATAGTCCAACATTTAGACAACGCTACTTTTGTCAGCATTTTCCACATGCATGCCAGAGAGCTGTGAAGATCCAGCAGCTTACTTTCACCCTCTCCCCGAAAACAATGAATATTTACTCCGCTGTCGGCCTAACTGCAGGTTTAAAAGCCATTCAGACAAGTATGCAAAAAGAGAAAACCTTCGACAATGATGAGTATTCACCATAATACTCTGAAGATTACCCTGCTTTATCAAATTTAATTAGATTATAAAGGCTTAGCCTCCAAATAGCTGTGGGTGAGTAAATTACATGCTGATCAGGAGCCGAGTTAAAGCCAAGCCAACTTTGTACTGTAGCCACTGAGACAAAACGCATTCAAACTAATTAATAGTCCATTAAATAAAAGCAAAACTGTACCAGCAAATGTAGCCTCTTTAAAAGCATATTAACATTAGAAGAGGTAATTGTTTGTCTCGCAGGAGAAAGCTTTAGTAAAGAGGATCTCAGAGATGAGGTGATTCTTTCTTTACATGCATGTGGTGGAGGTCTTTTACCCCAACAATGCCTTGAGTGATGGTGTGACCCAACCCAGACACCATCAATTCCCCCTTCTTTTCCCCCCACTTCCTTTCCTTTTTCTGCATTGTCACTGAAAGTCATCCTTCTCATTTAAAAAGTACTGTATTTACTTTGTATCAATTAATCTCACGCCTTCCATCTGTTTGCCCTTTTGCTTTTTCTCTCTCCTCACATCCCTGCATCCATCTTGTTTTCCCGCCCTCCCCCTTCCCTCAGGCCCAGCCACCACTCTGGTATTCCCAAAGTCATCAGCAATCAGACATCTTCAATGGATTAATTACACTGTCCTCACACAGCTTGATTGAGCATCTAACATCCACACCCCACCTCCTCAGACCCCGGTGCTCCCTCCTCACCTCCACCCACTTACAGACCTCGAACGTCTTCAGTGCTTTATTCTCTTTTCATCTCTTTAATGCCTCCTCCCTGCCTTTTATGTCTGCACATTCTACCCTAAACCCCAGACCCCACCCCGACCTCCTGTTCTCGAAAAATGACCACAGCGGCTGTCCCTTTTTCTTCACTAATTGGACATTGATTGGCGGCGGCCCTCTCCATGATCTCCCCTGAATATCAGGATCGCGCTAATTGAAGAATTAACTTAGGTGAGACTTGGACTCGGAGAGGGAAAAAGGGAGAAAGGCAAATACAGACAAAATGCTTCAGTTTAAAGAAAATACGATAGAGCACAGACTCGCATGGGGCATCCACGTGTACATAATGAAGAAAAGACACGTGAGGAAGCCGAGTGTAGGGCTGTCAATCGATTCAAAAAATGTACAATATTTGCTCTGAGCACAATTAATTGCATCTTTTTTATCCTAATACGAAAGCTTGTAATAATTGATGGTTAAAAGTAAGAGCAGAGAATGGATTTTGAATCAACAGAAAGACAGCACGTATAAATGCAGACACTATTCTTTAAAAGCATCTTTAAGTTTAAATACAGATTCTCTCCTGTGAACTACAGACAGAACTTATATGCACGTCAAGTATATCCAGTAAGAGAAAAACAAAAGAGAAAACTTTAGAGTCGCCAAGGGCATTAAAAGCCTGTGGAAGTAAATCATTTCTTGTGTGTATTCATTAGGATTGGCTCTACACCACTTTTTGGGTCTTATACAATATCCATGCCACAACATTGCATTTCTACTCATACTAATATCAGTCTGATAAAGTCTTTGAAGAAACTTAGCTGTTATGACATTTGTGCTGATGCACTATCTAACCAGCCATTTCCAGCTAGAGACATTTGCAGCTCTCACTTGGACATCTCTCTTTAAAGAGCAAGAGTAGTGAGGAGTAACACTGTAGAGCTCCGGTAGCTGACGTCACACAACCAAGGTAGGATACTGCGCTGTTCACCTCTATAGACGACACATAAATCAAGACAATATGTCAGGCAACGGAGACAGGTTTACAAGGAGAACACTGTAGCGGATACGCACAGATCCAGAGAGACGGTGGACGTGAATCACTGCTATAAAATGTGCTCACAGCGAGCAGATGACGACAGAGCGTTAGAGGCCATCAAGCAACGGAGATCTTGTGGTTCACTCTCTGTAACACACACGTCTGCACAGCAACTTTAACACACAAATGACTTACATTACACCGTCAGGGGCATTATGAGGATCATATAAATTCGGTCTGTCAAGTTTTGCGATATATCTGTCCATCTCTGTGGGGTTAGAGTGACAGGTTGAATCCAGCACTGGTCCTGGTGTTTTATACGCGACAAACACACAAGCTAGTGACGGGCAAAGCAGTTCATTTCGGTGTACTGAATCATTAGCATCGTCTCATCTTCTACCGTATTATCCTGCACATGAGGATGACAGGGGGGCGCTGGTGCCAATCCAAGCTGACATAGGGTGAAAGGCGGGGAACACCCTGGACAGGTCGTCTGTCCATCACAGGACAACATAGAGACAAACAGCCATTCTCTCACACTCACACATACTGTCAAGTGTAGTGTCCAATTTATTCTAATCGCCTAAATCTGCATGTTTTTGTTACTATGGGAGGAAAACGGAGAACCTGGAGAAAACCAATGCACACACAGAGAGAACATGCAAACTGCATGCAGGAAGGCCCATGTTCCGACCGGGTCACGAACCTGGGACTTCCATTAGAATCAGTTCATTAAAAAGATTAGTTCAGTACTTCCTGCTTGACCGGAGCACAGATTCCTTCTGACTCAGTCACTTGACTAAAATACGTCTGGACGGGTTGTGATGCGGCTCACGATCGCTACACCAGACTCCTCCATTAAATATTGAGATTTTAGAACTGTCCTTGTTAAATGCTGGAGATTAACGCCAGTTTTTGGGATTTTTAAATCTTTTTAACTGACATACAATTTGGCATTGTTCGGTTAGATTGCTGTGTCGGACGTCGCATACATGACTCCTCCAATGACGACACTCTCTGCCAATCAGTGGCCGGCAGTCTGTCGATGTCACATTTTAGTATCTGCTCAGCTCACCTGGAACCTCGCCGGAGCAGGTGCTAAAAAGTACAGAGTACTATCCCTAATGGAAAAGCGAAATAAACCAAGTACAGACGAGCTGTGCTAGAACTGTTTTACTCAGTCAGTGCAAACGACTGCCTTTTCCAGTCTTTAACAGCAAAGTGTGCTGCGACGTCTCATAATTTGTTGATTTGTTCGACACAATATTTACTCGAGATTATAGAGTGAAATGTGTCTCCCCATTCTATTTAAATGAAAAGAACATATTGGCTTCTTTTTCTTCTTTGGACAGTTTGGTGGCATTTACGGTCAAAGATCAACCACATTAAATATTTGAAATCAATTGCAACAATTACGTATTGATTTTGACGACAGGAGGAGACATTTTGTGACATGGTGGATTCACAGAGTGCTGCCGTGATCATTATTGTTTGATATGCACTCACGTTAAACGGTGGAGATCCCGTTCGAAACATGAACAGATCAGATTAATATTAAACAACCTCCTCTGGTTTAACTACAGACCTTGATTATTTATTTTTAGCTCATACGGAGTCCTTTCTCACTCCAAGCTCCAAAACACACAACCACTACACATCAATCATGGATCCCAGACCATAACCCCAAAAGCAGAGTGCTGCTTTGAGTCATTCTAATATCATGATGGATGACAACTTCCCAAAGCAATCCCTCTGCGTGCCAGCATCATTTAACTAAAGGCATCAACCTGCCCCAGCCAATACCAGTCGTCCATCTCCCCACGCTGAGAGTGTCGGACTCTGTCTTTCAAACCTCTAAAATGATCCTTAAAAAAAAGCCAAATCCTCCACCTGAGGTGACATATGAAGGCTGCCACAGAAGAATGAGTTTCACCCAAATTCCCGATCATGAATCTGCATTGTTTTGCCCCTTTTACACCCATCACAAGCTGTTAAGTTGACGAGAGTTGAGACTACGAGGAGGTTAAGCTGACCTCGGGCTCCACTTCAGAGCAGGCTCACCCTGGAGTGTGAGATGACAAAACATTTAGCCCGATCTCGCTTGCAGCTCACTGACAGGCTGAAACAAAAGCACATCCTCGGAGGAGTTTAAAATCATTGAATGAATGTCAATTAATTTCACAAGACGGAGTTGAATTGATTAGAATATAAAACAATCTTTCTTGAAAGCAAAGGGGAATTGATGTCCAAGGCCTTCAAACAGAGAGAGTGCGAAGACGGAAAAACGACAAAATGAAAGAAAGACGGCTGATTTGGTGTGTATGTGCTTGATGGAGTATGTGCCCAGGTGCGTGTGTGTGTGTGTGTGTGTGTGTGTGTGTGTGTGTGTAAGCTCAGCAGTTGTGTTGCACGCTTGGTTGGCGGGGTGTGTGTAAAGTAATTAACATGATAGGCTCCCTCTAAGCCTGATAGCCTGCTCCCTACAGCGAGGTCATTGAGCAGACACCAACAGACACCTGAGCTGCATCTTAGACACAAGCCTGGATATTTCACACACACACACACACACACGTTCAACCAATATGTGCATGGCACCAACGAATACTACAAACACACTAGCTATTAGCAGGAACGACATGTTACAGTATATATATAAAATTACACACACACACATACATATATATATATATACATATACACATATATATATATATATATATATATATACATGTATGTATAAATATATATATATATATATATACACACATGTATGTATAAATATATATATATATACACACACGTATGTATATATAAACATATACATATATGTATATATGTGTACATACATATATACATATAAACACACATATATACATATAAACACATATATGTGTGTGTATATATACACATATACACATATGTGTGTGTATATATATCTTTATATATGTGTATATATATATATATACACACACACACACGTGTGTGTATATATACATACATATATGAAAACATATATGAAATAATGAACTTAAACTGATGTATAACTATGTATATATATATATATATATACACACACACACACACATACATACATATACACACATATACACACACGTGTATATATATACATATACACACATATATACACACATACGTATATATATACACACATATATATATATATACACATACATACATATAGTTATACATCAGTTTAAGTTCATTATTTCACTGTCACACTCAACTTTTTTAACAATTCTGAATGTCTCACACTGATCTCTTGTTTTCATGACCGGAGTTAAAGCAGAACATGAAAGGTGGAGAGATACAGTAAACTGCTTAGAACTGTGACATACAACACCAGAGGATGGAGGTCAGGACAGAGACATCATAGTTTATACAGCACAGCTGAAGCTCTCCACCCATCAGGCTCCTGCAGAGAGAAGCCGGCTCACAATAGTTACACCAGGTGTCAGAAAACCTGTTGGATAAGTGGATAATCAAATGCCCAGTGTATCCATATGCATCCATCCTTATCGCTGCAATGTCATCATTTATCTCTGCTTTTCCAAAGTGATCAAAACTCAGTAACACATTTACTAAATATTAAATACATTAGTTAGGTAACTCAAGTTTTGGTTGAAATAATTGAGTCAAGTGCATCTGGCTGCACTTATAAAGTGTCCAAGAACAAAAATATTTCCTTACTCAGCAGCATACACAAAAACATAAAATAATCAAATGTGTAATTTTTATGATCATAAAATCCAACACAATCATAAAAAACCCATAAATAAAGAAAGAATAAAGACTAATAGGCCGAATCGACTGATGGCATAATAAAAAATGCCAAAACAAACTAACAATCTAATAAAAGTATATTCCATTAAATTGTGCAGGTTTGCTTCCAAATGTGGTGGAAATTTACCAATGCATTAAAGGGACATAGAAGTTACCAACACATGTAAAAAAGAGTCCTTAATAACTTTTCATGCCTTCACAAAAGACAGTGTTTACCAGACATGGTGAGGAGAGGTTGAAATGTGTAATAATGACCTGTTTTGCTCAAAAATGGGCAACAAATATATTGAAGGATTTGTCTTAAACCGAAACAAATATTGAAAGTTTACTTGCTTACTATTCTCTGTAAAGGGGCACAAAACTACTTAAAAACCGTAGGTAGTGACAATCTGTCCTCTTTGGTGGAGGCTAATAAGACATCCCATATGACCAGTGGTGGCCAATACTGACAATACTGACAATATCCTCCCTTTTCTCTCTGCTAAAATCTATTGTTTCTCTCTTCTTCATTCTAAATAACCCCAAGACCTTCGCTCTGGTCCTCTAATCCAAAAACGGAGGCAAAATACCCCACCCGTACACTGCCCTCATTTGCTAAAGGATTAGAGTCGGGGCACCAAGGTCAAAGTAAGGCCACCACCAGAGACAACCCCCCCCGTGCCAAAAAAAAGAAAATGCACACACACACACACACACACACACACACACACACACACACACACACACACACACACACACACACACACACACACACACAAACACACTGGGGAGCCACGAATACAGAGGCAAACACACACACATTAGCATGATGTGAACTCTGCACACATGACATTGCTTTCAAGCACACAGTTCGAGGAACAGAGCAGCATTATGTATTCACATACTGTAGGTGTGTAGGTGTGTAGGCAGAGCCCGAGTCACCGACGACACAGTCACACACACATTTGCATGAGCATGTGCGCAACTAAATAAATTGACCTTAACTTTCTAACTCAAAAAGGAAAAAACAGATTTGCGCGACTTGAGAACGCCAGGGTCAAATAACAACTTTAAGAAGGGGGCGAGTGAGCGACGCCGTTAATAAATCATACGGAACACACCTTTTCCAAAAAGGAGTCTTAAGTGAGAAAGAAAGACAGGGGGGAAGAGTTACAGAAAGCGATTGTCAGAGAGAGAAGAAACATCACTCTGAAAACTTCTAAAGAAGGCCCTGCTCAGGGTTTTAAATGCTCTCCTCCCTCGATCACTCCCTCTCTTCCCACTTTCCTCTCATTCCTTTCATGAATTAAAAGCACGGTGGGTCTGTGGGGAGAAGCATAGTTAATTCCGATCAGATCACCTCCTCCCCTCACTCAGCCTCCCCCTCCCCCAGCCCCCACCACCCCACCATCCCCGCCTCTCCTCCCAGGGCGATGGTTGCCGTGCCGTCTGACAGACGGAGATGGGATCTGACAGTAAACAGGCGTGTGGATGCCCGGCGCGTGATTGACACGTAGGCAGGTCGGCGGGGGCCCGCCCCCCTCCTAATCCTGCCCTGTCAGCTCTAATTGGGGAGGTGGGGCTCCATGTCACCAAGGTGACTGATTGACAGGACCTCAGCTTTGCATAGATATGAGGGAAAGGTGGGGAGGTTCACACAAGGCATAACACTGTTAACACTACTATACTGCTAATAGAGATATGTGTGCGCGTGTGCACGCGTGTGCATGTGTGTGGACGCGCGCGTGTGTGCGTTGCTGGCGTGCACTCGAGCACACACACTTGGATGCAGATGAACACATTCAAGAACATGGCTGAGCGCACAAATAAACCAACAACAATAACCATGAACAAAATCAACATGCATACCCAATGTCAGAATGCAGACAGCATCGTCTGCCCACACACACACACACACACACACACGTATTCTTGACATGCTGTGATGAAGAGCAGAGGTACAGGAAGCGTTGAGATGCAGCATGCAGAGAATCTAAAGTCCTCACCATGTCAAGGCCAGTGATACACAGGGCAGGGGTTACGACACTTTGCTACGACACTTAAACCCGTGCACGCGCACAAGTACGTGCTAATGTATTAAATGGCAAAACTGTGAGTTTAGGAGTTGGGGTGAAGCCTTTTTGACAAGTCAGGTTTTCTGTCAGGCAGAGGAGCTTCAGAATTAAGGCACAGCATCATTAAAGGGGCTAAACGTAAGTTCCAAAAACAGTTCTCTATAGCGACACGTGTGGCGGTGACTGAACTACAGCTTCGTACACTTTGGTCCTGCTCGCAGGCACAAGAAAGCATCCTGGGAGTCGGCCAAAACAACGTCAGGAGACTGGAGTTTTTTAAACTCACGGACAAGATACACACTGATGAGGTAACTAAAGCGACACTCTACTCTTCCCTCAGCTTTCTTTTACCTTTTTTTTTTGCGGAGTTGCTGTTTCCGGGTTAAATGGTGAGTGGCAGTGCAATTAAAAATGTTCACGTTGGCGCTGACGTGTTTATATCTTTAGTTTTTGGGGGAAGCATTTATCACTTTTGAGTTACTTTTTCACTTCACCTGAGACTGAGCAGCAGAGAGAGAGAGAGAGGGTTTGTTGATATTAGCAACTCACTGACTACTCACTGCTATAGTAGCTGTGGGTGAAAGTCAACCACTGATGTTGACCTGAAGTACACAGACCTCCGACCTGACTTCAATTCTTATGGGTCAGTCTACAGGCCACTGTCTCATTTTCTTAAGACATGTTATGACGTGTGCCTTCATTGGCATTAAAAAAGGTAAATGCAAGAATATCCTAATAAAATACCCAGGATTTTATAAACAAATTCACACTGGCATATTGATCTAGAGCCAAAAAACGGGGTACAGCCGAGTCTGATAGACGTTTAGTCATAAACCCCAAATTATTTGACAAAGGGAACACTGACCTAGTGCATTAATAAAATCTGATATTGCTCCTTTGGGGACAGAGGACATTTGTACAAAATGTCCTTGCAATCCATCCAATAGTTGATGAGCTATTTCAGTTCGGACTAAATAAAGACAGACTGACTTTATTTAATAGTTTCAGTGTCCAGAAATGAATGAAACCTAATAAAACAGCTTTGCAATAAATTCTTCCATCATGAAGGATATGTTTTATAGACGTGTTAATTAAACTTAATGTCTGTTTTCGTGGCGACTGATTTGCATAAGTTATATTTCTGTCAGTTGTGCGTTAACTGTATAGAGCTGTACCTAATTAACTGGTAATAATGGAGTGTATTTCTCTCCGGAATTAACTTCACATTTAAAAAAAAAAGAAACTTCAGTCTTTGCAATTTCCTTGTAAATCGACAGACAGTTTTACATCATTCCGTCTCAAAAATGATCAAAATGTAATAATCTAAGACGGGAGAATTCCTCCAGATAAGTTGCTGACAGATATAAACAATTTATGATGAGGGGTCGCGGGTGGACTTTGCTTCATTTTAATGGATTACCAACCAAAAAAAAGTGGGAAACTGTAATAGAAATGATCTGCTGCGAGGCCTTTGAATTTTTACAGCTAATTATAAATTGTTAATTGTCATACAACACAGCCATAATCTTTATGTATGAATTTAATTTACAGATAGTGTGTGCGCGCGCGTGAAAGTGTGTGTGTGCGTGCGTGCGTTTTGTGCACCTTGATTGACAGCTGCCACTGACCTGTGCCAGTCAGAGTGCAATGCTGCGGGGCGGTGGGGTCGATCGCTACAGAGACGACCTTAGCCCTCATCTGCATCCTGCCTTCATTAGCAGAGCCAGGCAAGGAGAATAACAACCCAATAAATTAATAAAGAGAAAGAGGGAGAGAGGGGAGACGGAAGGGAAGGGAAGGAGGGGACGGAGGGGAGGGAGTGGTGGACACGAGGAGAGCGGGGAGAGCAAGGGTAAATGGGAGGCGAGAGAAAGAGAGAGAGAGGGAAGGAAGGAAGGGAGGAAGCAGGCATGAGGAAAGGGCAGAGGAAAAGAGAGAAGAGTGAGGCACTGAAGTATAGAGAGCTGGAATTGAGGACTGCAAGAAAGTGTGTGCGTGTGTGTGTGTGTGTGTGGACTAAAAACCTTGATAATCCTTTTTAGGAAAGTGAGGACATTTTGGCTTGTCCCCATAACCTGTCACACCTTAAAAGGCCCGTTTGTGGGTTAAGACGCGGTCTTAGCGTAAGGGTAAAAATGTGGTTTATGTCAGGGTTAGGTTAAGGGTTATGTGTCTACATACCCGACATCCTAACAAATATACTAAATGGTATTTATTTATATAGCACTTTTCTAGTTTTGATGTCCACTCAAAGCTTTACACTACAATTTCTATCACTCATCTTTCATACCCATTCAAATTAGTAAGTAAATTTCCCCAAGACAGACTTAAAAATGGTTTTGCCAATAATATCTTTGGGGCTGATTTAGAAACGTGGCTCCTTGCCCTGTTTGAACAGAGTATTGATACATTACCATCTGTACTGGCTCTTTAATGCCAGTAGAGACAGAGAAACTCTAACTGCTCCACAGACCGGGGGCCAAATGTTCCAGATCATCCACCTCTCATTCATGATTGAAGTGAATTAAACATGCCAACCCAAAAAAGCTAACGGTTTCAATAAAGTATGAGATTTAATCATCCACATTGTACTGGTGCACAAACACACACACACACACACACACAGATGGAGGAACACAACTCTCAAATACCTCCACGCTCGCAGTGTAACACACACACACACAAACATACACACAGCAGAATCAAGGGGAAGCTTGCAGCGTAAATAAATTATGAACAAGTATGTTACATGGGATAGACTGTTGGTTGGGAGCTTTCCCAGGAGAACTCTAGTAATGATGCTTTCTCATCTTCCAGCAGAGTTGTATAGCGTACAGCAGCCTCCATTACTCCATCTTCATCACCATGTTGGACGGAAATATGGGCCTATCCTCGTGCCAGGAGATTTCTCACTGCACTGTCCACTTCAAACTTACTATCAACAGCGCATTCTTTCTCATTTTGCACCCGATGAAGGCTTTTTTAACTTTTAATTTTTGTTCCTCCTTCGTGCGGTAGTGCCTGAGATTTTGTTTGTTTGTTTTTTATAGTCTCATAAAAGCTGCAATGACTTTGGGGATTTTTGTTGTTCGGCTGTTAGTTTGAGACGATATAACATTACTCGTTTGCTGTGTTCTGTAAATGGGCTCTGTCAAGCAATAATATCAGACCTGACTGAGGGAGCGTTTGTGTGTATCTACCAGCAGCACAGGGCCGGGTGGGGACAAGAAATCTTTAGATTTCCTGAGCAGTCGAATTAACGTCTGAAACTTTTTGTTTTCAGTTTGCAGCCATTTTACTTTATTAACACAATGGACTTGTTGCCTCAGTCTGTCCTGAAATAATAAAGAAATAATAGCTGAGAGGTTTAGTCAGAATTGTGTGAATTAAGTTAACAATGGTTTGAATCGATTGGACTAGAGCTGCAACTAACGATTATTTTCATAATCGCTTAATCTGCCGATTATTTTCTGGATTAATCGAGTAATCGTTTGGTACATAAAATGCCAGAAAATGTTGATCAGTGTTTCTCAAACCTGGAAAGGATGATGTTCTCAGATGTCTCGTCTTGTTGTCTTGTCCAAAAACCAAAGATTATTCAGTTTTGATGATTTCTTTGTTATATGGATAAAAGAAATGGAAAAAATACACATTTAAGAAGCTGAAAAATCTGAAAACTTGCGTTAATTCCTTAAAAACACTCCGCACGATTAATCGATTATCAAAATAGTTGACGATTAATTTAGTAATCGATTAATAATCGATTAATCGAGTAATTGTTTCAGCCCCAGATTGGAGGTTTGTTAATATTTAAAAGTTACAGACTTCTCTGCTTGCTTGCTCGCTCACACACTCAGTGTTCAGGTGTTAGGAGGTATAAGGAGTGCTAACCCTGGTCTGGAGTGGCTGCAGTGGAGAAATACAACAGCACAGAGATCTAGACCAGTTCCAATAGCAACTTGTGGTGGAAAACATTTTATATATAGCTCAGCTTGAAATATTGAGAGATGCTCATTGAGACAACCACATCCACGTACACTGGAATTTGGAGAGACAACAACACCGTGCACCCCGCTATTACCACCTGACAGCACGACCCATCTGTTGAGGAGACGCAGGTAAAGTGCCTGGCCCTATTTTCTCTGTCTCTCTAACTTAGGAGAGAAGGCTGATCAGGGTTGAGGAGTGTGAGCAGCGAGGAGCGGGGCCTGCTGTGCTGGGGAGGAAATTCTCAGGGCGATCGATGAGGAGGATTAGGGCCGGCTTTGGGGCTCAGAGGCCTGGATCTGAGTGGTATTCTCAGTGGGGCCCCTGGGAGAGAAGCAGAGGGAAAGCTGGAGGGGAGAGAGGAGAGAGGGCTAACCTGAAACTGTCAGGAGGCTGAGAGAGGGTTGGCCAGGCTGGGAATAGAGGAGCGGCCATGGTCCCACTTGACATCATGAATGGCACTGAAATCCTGCCACCCACTCACACCAACACACGCTGACCAGCCTGATTGGATAAGCTGCAGGGCACAGGAGAGAGAAGAAGCCCATTTAATGTTAAAAGAAAGAGAGGAAACAGATTTACAAACAAGGATGAAGTTGTTGGGGTTTTTTTTTCGTCTCCTTACATGTTCCATCTTTTAATTTTCTTCAGGCCAATTCGGCAGTTGTCTTCTAACTTGATGAGTGCGGTGCACAACAAAAGACTGCCTCCATCTGTGTATGCCTCTGATGCTCATGATTGGTCAGCCCATTCGACAGCTCGCTGCTGTCCCCCGGGTACAGACGGTCGGATCCATGATTCATTTTGCAATGAGGAGGAAAAAAAGAGGGGAGAGCGCATGTGAGAGAAGAAACAGCCAAGACCACTGGGAAATTATACGGTGGAGCGGCATGGTGGATCTGGAATTAAACGGCATAATTAATCAAGCAAAAAAACAAGCACGTTGCTCATACATTTATTATTTGCATTTTTTTCCACTTCAGGAGATGTAATCTGCAGATATACATTGGGACCCTTGATCTGTGTTACAGGGACCCGGAGGCCGTGGACCTATTTCGACCACTGACCCTAATAGTGTAAAGTGGAACCAGTTCTGCTCAAAGCTTCTTTTTTTCCCCCCTACCTCACTATTATCTCCACACAATGCCCTCTGCCTCTAAAGCAATCTCCACAACAAACAGAGCAAGTCCCACAGAATCATCTTGTCTCCCTGTCCTTTAAATTAGGGTGTCTGCAAAATTGGGTTCACAACTCTCAGCTCTCTGTGGAGTTGTTCTGCATTATGCAGTGTGTGCACTTGACCTGATGAGGGGGGAAGAAAAAAAAAAACACAACCAGCCACTGTAAGAGCAATGCTGCAAAAATATCACAAAAATTATCAGTAAGAAATGAGGAGCTGGCAAAACCATGTAAACACCTCATGAAAACCTTGATAATAACTAAATTGCAAGCATGCCCACAAAGGTTACATTAGTTTGAACACCAATTATTCGCACACACTAAACCCACGAGTCCATCAAGTTATATCCTTATGAAATCTATTTCTGCTTTTGGGTTATTTCTTGTTCTTTGTTTGGTAAAGGTTGTGATGATTTTCAAGAAATCAGGTTCACGAGGATGAGTGGATTTTAATGATGATCCGGGCGCACATCACTACTTGAGGGGACTGACTGAGCAGCCTTGGTGGAGGTTTACCTTCTCTGGGAGCCGCCTCTAGTTTTCTAAATGACTGAAATAGTTGTTTAGTCAGAAAATAGTGAAATATTGCTGCTTCTCCATCCCTCCAAGTGTCATTCAAGTACGTGCCGTTCTGTCCACAAACCAAGGATTGGAGTAAAGACCCAAAACATATTGAGATTACTATTATTATTACTATTATTATTATTATTTAATCACTCAAACAAATGAATCAATAGTTGGCCATTCATTTATCATTAGATTTCTAATCATCAATTATTGCAGCCATATCCCATATTGGTCCCATGAAATACTAGAGTTTGGACCAGGACTATTTAATTATAAACTCAGTTGTGCCACATTTTCAAACCAAGACATTTAGCTGGGCTCGACATTTCCTGCAGCCAGTAAGCAGCAGGGGAGGACAAATTTAAAAAATAGAACTAGAAATAAAATTATTTTGGTCATACCTGTCCTTGTACACCTCAAAGTGTGAAAAAAAGTGCACAGTTTTAGCTGTAACTATTTCAAATAAAAAATAAATGTGTTTGTCATCTCACATGCAATTTTCATGCACGAAATCAAAAAGAAGCATTTGTTTCTCTTTGAAATAAAGATAAACATCTCAAAGTGTCTTTAACAGAATACAAAAGTATTAAAACTGCTATCAAAACTATCAGACTACAGTAGGAATATATGTAATATGTCTTTGAGGGACAGTGAAAAGTGTCGCTCTCACTGTTTCTGGTGGAACCACAGGTTGGACCACTATGAAGATGGTTATGGGCGCATGTGGTGCTGCCATTTGAATAGACTGGGTTTAGACTATTACTCTACAGCCAAAATAAAAGGGGCAAATATTAAAATTACACTACAAAGTATATATGCATGTTTACCTTCCTTGTCGCATCTTGTCATCCTGGGATGTATTATGAGCCAGTTCCACCCCAGCAGGACAAAGGTGGCACAAAATTAAGTTACAAGAATAATTTGCCTGTCATGTAAGGAGTGTTACAGATTCTCCTTCTTCTCGGAGTAGCTAAATGTGCCTTTTGTCAGGCAGCAAACAATAATAATGATAATATTAATATGACTGAGGGGCCCTATATTAGACATATCACATAACTTCAACTTCACCTTCATTAGTTGACTGAGGGCCCAACCATAACATAGTCTAAGGGGCCCCTTTCAGATTTAAGTGGTGAATAACTAATATATACATACATACACACACATACATATATATATATATATATATATATATATATATATATATATATATATATATATATATATATATATATACACATATATACATACATACACACACACACACACACACACACACACACACACATATATATATACTGTATATATAAAAGGCATAGCATGTTACCTCGCGGACTGAATACAATTGCATGGCGGGCCGGGTGTGGCCCACAGGCCTCGAGTTTGGCAACTGTGATATAAACTAACCAGTGTCATTGGGCCCTTCTATGGTTTGTCTTGAGACACATCAACAGTACTACGATGTTACAGTCTACATTACTCTCTCCTCACTGGTTTGAGATGATCATTACAGATAATAAACGTGTCACTAACATCAGTGCAATAATTCTATGGAATATCTAAATATTTCCACTCCCACGTGTCTCAGCCACATTATGTCCATTGTGCATTTATATACAGGCAGTTCAAAAAGCTATCACTTTCGGGCTGGTCAATATTGTTCCTGGAGCATCGTCATCAATCGAGTTATCAATATGGAAATACCACAGTGACCCAGACATGAATCAATGACTCCTCCGGGAGCACAGCGAGGCCACGAGCCCTAAAATCATCAATGACACTCGGACAGTGTCTATTGATAAGAGCATTTCCACCTGTAGCAAGTAAACGCGGCGCAAATCTGAATTCAATACCCGCCGCCGCAGCTGCGAGACCCAAACCCAGAAAGACACGGTTGAGCGGAGATACGTGACTCGACTCAGCATAAGAACAAGTCTCTTCTTACTCTTCCTCCTCTTCTTCCTCTTCTTCCTCTTCTTATATACAGTAAGTCCCTCCTGTCTGACAAACAACTTTTCTCTCAACGCCACACAATGACTTCTAATTAATTATTTGTGTTTCTCCACCACCAAAAACAACAATAAAACCCACTCTGGGCCATAACCTCTGCAGTTTGAAGTTCACCTTCTCTGTCAGCGAGGGATTAACGCGTCGTCCCACTGTCTCCACATCCAACCTGGCTTTTTTTTTTCTTTCTTTCTTTCGTTCGTTCGTTCTTTCTTTCTTTCTTTCTTTCGTTCACAGATTAGGCCCAAAGCTTCACCTGTGTGCCTTCTTTACCCAGATACAGCAGAGCGGTGGTTGATGGGTAATGTGGGGCAAGTCCGCCTCCTAGTGGTGGACCTGTGTATGCACAAGGAGAAGGAGCAGCGAGCAGAGAAGAGCAACATCTCCGTGACATGAACATAAACCCAAAACATGTCATACAAAAAAAGAGTTGTCAGAGATTAGTGCATTTTAATAAACCTTTATCATTTGAATAAACTGTGGGCACTCTGAGAGCTCACTACTCATCAGGGTCATTCTTGTTTGTTAGGATGAACTTGTTTTTACACGCCCTGAACGTGGGTTTTATTTTCACCTCACACATAAAGTGTAAACATCTGTCTTTTTACATTTGTGTACAGTCATACACAGTGCTTCTGCCGCCCAAGAGCGACAGCTGCCCTAACTGCACAACACTGGTAATTATCAAAATCATCTTTTTATGTTTCTGTCATGGTTAATACATCCGTACGTAGAAGCTCTTTAAGTGAAATGATACTTTTTGTAATGCAAAAAGATAATTATTATTGTTATGCATGAATTTTCAAATGTATTGTTTTACAAAAAAATAGCAAAGCACATTGTATATTATATATATAGATATTTCTTGATTGAGGTGTCAAATTATGGTTATTTACGTGCATATTTATATTTATTTCTTAAGTTAATTAATGCCTGACTTCTCAGAGAAGAAGCCCAGTGAGTGAGTGAGTGAGTGGCTCCATTTTTGGTATAAAAATGGGAATTCAGTTTATTATTTGCCAAATAAATAACAATAACATTTTTAGTTTTTTTTGAAAGATTTCTAAAATATTTGTGTTTTCATATTTTTATGACAAATAATAAATAAGTTCTCCAGATTTGTTTGTGAAAGTCTGTGAAGCAAACAAATCACCAAATAAGGGAAACCCACATGAAATATGTTTTCTCCGTTGTCCGGTGTTCACACACAAAAATAATGCATCATTCATGTTCTGGTCCTCGCGTGTCCCTCTCCGAACAGGCAGCAGGCTGTTGCTGTCTACATTATACACTACTACTTCAAAAGGAAAGGAAAACAATCTGACTTGAACATTATCAGTAGCACCTCTTGTGTGTCAAAATGTCTGCTGTCCACCATCATCTGCAAATGCACTTGATGCCCTGATATGTCTCATCCTCACACAGCCAACATTAAGGATGTTTGACTTCCAATCAGCGCTCTCGCTCCTTCTCCCTCATGACACTTTGTAAAGGTTAGAGTTCGAGGGTCGTGCGTCCCGTGTGCACACAGCCCTGCCCTTTTCCTTCCCCATCAGCCAATCTTTTCTTTTTCTTCCAGTGCCAGAATGGAGAGATGCACTACAAAGGTCATGGACATGGATTTTCCTTTTTTGGTTTAACTCCATGAAAAGGTCAAACGAGGGCACCATGAAATGGCAGTGAGGCCTTCATGTCACCCTCTCAGGGACTGTGGTCCTCACATCACCCTCAAATGGCACAGACCGAGGACCGTCTCACAGGAACCCGGGAGGCTCCCGTGGGCTGCTGTGACCTCGTACTGTCCCCCCCGTGGCTCTGGTGGACAGAACAGAGAACATGTTGTGTTGAACTTTTTACACAGTTTTATAAACACACACCTCCGTAAGACTGTAAATACTTAAATATGAACAAGTATGAAGTATGAACAAGTACGTGTTAGTGTGCATTCAAACCATTGTCAAAATGAGTGCACACCACCAATTCAGCTTTCCCAGTATAGCGGCATTTAGATGTTGTGTTGCCGACAATCCTTTTCTTTGTTTCAAGTCAAGGCAGACAGAGGCAACAGCAACACTGTGCTAGTAAAGCGAGATAAATGCAAAGTATGAGTGAAAACACAAAGAAGTGAATTCTACAGCTCATAAAACATGAACACGTTTTTTACATCCTGGGGTAGATGTCATGGTCAGCAGTGGAGCAGACCGACCACAGACTGTAGCTTTATAGTAACCCCTCTTTACCATTGTCCATATAATTAAACAGTCTTGTATAAACTACCTAAAAAGTGATACTTGAGTAAAAGTACAAGTATCTTACCAGAAAATGACTTTGGTAGTTGAAGTCACTTTTTATAATATTACATAAGTAAAAGTATGACATTTACCGTACTTAAGTATCAAATATTATTTTCTGCTTTAAAATGTACTTAAGTTTTAGGACTAAAAGTATTAAAAAAGTGAGGAGTAAGGATGGCTCATGGTTGTGGGTTAAATTCCTGGCTGTGTTGTCTGTGTCCTTGAGCAAGACACTTAACCTCATGTTGAAGCGTGTGAATGGCAAAAAATGGTAGTGTAAAGCAACTCATCAAGACTAGAAAATCTCTATATAAAAACAGACCATTACCAACTCTTCTTCTTCTGATTTTATTTGGCAGTAATATAGGTTGCTAGAAATATTAATAACAAAGTATAGATATGTGAATTTTGTACTTTTTGTACACTATAATTAGGTGTGCTTAAGCAAAACAAGTATTTTATTGTGTAGTTTTCCATTTTATGTGTCGTTTCTCCATCACTTCATATTGTCATCGACTTAAATGCAATAGATGCCAATCTGTAAATGCACAATAACTGACAAGAAAAACCTGGAAACATGTTTTGACAGAAAAGAATATAAACACTTAGTTTTTGAAAAGTATCACAAACATCAATTTAGAAATTGCTTCTATGATTATTTGAAATAATTACACTGAAGTGTCTTCATACGTCAACAACACAGTGCAGAAAGCGAAGGGGTCTGAATCATTAAAGCCGCTGGGGTCGGACACAGCACAAACTGGATCAGGATTCCTGTATGTGCTCCAGGTGCCAGCTGAGAAATAAAAAAGACCAGAAAAACGAGAGTTTTACAAGATTTCATTTATTAACTATGATACAGATCACATAAGGCCTTGCTGTATACACCACTCCCATTTTAGACAAATTACCATACTCAGCAAATGACAGTTGTTGTGTTTGTTGTTATCGTTTCATTTTACAGTACTTCATTTACTTTTTTTTTTTTTTTTTTTTTTTAGATTTCCTTCCCCCGATCATTTCTTAATATTTCATCTTCTTTTTTTTTTTTTAATCATCTCTTTAAATAGTGAGAGTGGTGGCGCCCTCTTCCTTGGTGAGGAAGAAATCATGCACTATACTGGGCTGGTCTCTCAGTTGTTCACAAAGAAATTGTTAAAAAAATGCTTTGTATTATTTAATTATTAAAATAAAACATAAAAAGATTTTTTTTTTCTATCACCACCGACTAAAGGGCAAAGTGTTAGACCCCCTAACATACCAATAAACAACCATTTGAGTATAGTTTTGCTTGTTCCTCATTTTAAATTAACAGACATCTGTCACCATTGTTGCAAAAAGAAAAAGAAAGATAGAAAGAAAAGCAATGCAGCCACATATATCGCTGAACCACAGTCACATTTTTTTTATTCTATTGTTCAAATCTGTCACTTTGCTTCCCATCCCCTCCCTTGACCCTTTTTCCACAGTCTTTGGCTGCCTCACAGTCAGTTCAGTATTAACACATTAATATACATAGGGAACGCCACTGGCCCACACTGACACACAAGTACCAGTGGTCGCCGTGCTTCCTCCCTTCGTCTCCCAAATAATGATCCCATTCACCCCTTTGCTGCCTGTTCATCTCCTTCTTCTTCCCTTCCTCCCTCCCCCTCGCAGCCCTCCTCCTCTCTGAGGGTCAGTGTGTGGAATCTAGACAGCTAACAGTGAGCTAACAACCATGAAGAGAGCTGCATCCCTCTCCTTCATTTGTTTGGATCATGCTAATGGCCGTCTGCCAAGCACAGCTTGATTTGAGCCAAAACACTCACTCTCATACCTCTAAGAAACACACGCACGGTAACTAGGTAGGCTGAGAAAAGCTCAGTGACTGGTGAAAAAATGGTTTTATTTTTCCTTTTGGGCACAGAGAGGGCAATTTGTGGAGACATGCAGAGATGCAACCCAGTGTTGGTGAGCGTCGCCTTAAAATGTCGGACACATGAAAGTTTACACAAGCCCACTCTCTATCGAGCTCACGTAATCGCAGAGACACTTCGACGGCTCGGATCGGGGCTCAGCATTTCTCCTCGATCCCCATCCAGCTGGTTTCTATGGTAACAGCCGAGGCCGGGCCGAGGAATTCTGTGATGCTCCATTCCAGTCATGCAGACGGATGAATGGACTGTCTGTTCTGTCTACCGTCTCTCCCAGGCCCAAATGTCTCACTTGGATGGTGATCGACTAAGGGGGGAGGTTTGGTGTAGTGGTTACACTATTGCAAATTATATTTTAAATCGACAGAGAGCAGGTCTGAATCTGCTTTACATACGCATGATTTACTTGGTTTTAAGAGGACAGCATGATAAGGCCTAAAGCCATGATTGACAATTATTCTCAACACTAAAGAGTCTCCCACCCGTTAGAGTCTTGTTTCAAGTTCCTAGTTTCTGGCGAGTCATATTACATTGTGTCAAATCATCACATTCTCTTCGTGGAGGTGGTTCAACCCCTTTACAAATGGCCAAGTGGCTTTGGTGTCCACAGAGGAAGTGGAAACCAACAATGAAAAATAAAGAGGCAATTTCATTCATTGCGTGTCTTAACCTACTGCTGTTTGGCCAGATGCTTTGTAACTACTGAGCCTGGTTGTACGTCATCTCATCTGATCTGCGACAAATTAAAAATGGGTTGTTGATCGGTTATTGACACACTGACACAAAAAGAGCCGTTAAGTCAATTTTGCCACAGAGATAAAATTACAATGATTCAAGATAATTGCACCCAGAAGAAAATGAGATGCTACAAAAAACAACTGTGGAAAATGGTGCTACATCCATGCAGGAGTCGAAGTGAGGTTATGGCTGCTATACTCATTTCTACCTCTAGATGTCAGTGGTGTGCTCCGAGAGACAGAGAGAGAGAGTGCAGAGAGACAGAGAGAATTGACAATAAAGTGAATGGTGGCTGTCATGTCATGGCAGCTCCAGTTTAAAATGTGCCTTCAAAGTGCTCAGAAAAGTGCTTTTTGAACAAGGTCCATGCGATGAAACCTGCAGCACAGACTCACTTGTAAAACCACCACAGTGTAAGAGAAGCAACATGAAAGGTGAAGGTCCAACTCTGGGATTAATCCCACTAGTCACCTAATATAAGAAAAATCAGGAAATATAAAAACCCATGGAGACAGCCATGTGCAGACGCGCACACACACACACAGAAAGCCATTCATAGACCGATGGGCTCAGGTTCCTGCGTAACTTCTCCAATGAAAGACAAAATAAAAAGCACATTTTGACAGCAAGAAGGTGAACGTAGAACCAAGACTTAGACTAACTGGAGAGTTCACTCTTTCGCTGTTAGTTTACAAGGACATGGCATGAGGTCAACGCTCAAACTATGAGACAGAGCAAACAGGAGAATGGGAGGTGCCTTCCCAGAATGCCAATGGTGTAAGAGCACCCAGAATCCTTTGCTGCAATCTGCTGCCCAGCAGATCTGGTCGGTTGAGATTTTTTCCCCTGTGCTTGGCATTTTGCCTCGGCTGAAACGGGTTGTGTGTGTGAGAGAGAGGTTGACGGACAGGAATGCGAGAGCACTGAACGACCTGCTGAGTGAGGAGAAACATGTTTCTCTCGTAAGTCTTCTTTGTACAGTGGTGACATAAACACGCACACACTGGACCCCCTCTCTCTGCTCCACCAGCCACAGCCTCCAGGTAAGGTACAGCAGGTGGGTCAGTTTGCAAAAATACATGAGCCGGCCCCCAAAATTCCCAGCACAATTGGGAGGCTGGGAGATGGAGGAGAGCAGCTGTCAGAGGCAGACTGGCCACTGGGTGTTTGTGTCAAGTGTGTGTGTGTGTGTGTGTGTGTGTGTGTGTGTGTGTGTGGTGAAGTTATCCCAACATAACATTAAGTTCATATTCCTCCTGCACTTTACTTCCCTCCCTGAGTCCCTTTAGCAGTTACAGGCAACATCTCTCACTCATCGTTGCTGTGTTTAGGTGTAGGTTTTCTATAAGGCATGGAGAGAGACTGTGGGATAAAGTGGCGAGAGGAGAGAGAAAGCTCATACTGCCAGTTCAGAGGCTCTTCAGGTTTCCCCTTTTCTGCCTTGTGTGTCCATTTTTTCTGAAAAGCAACAGAGACTCAAAGGCCCCCTTTATTCTTCCAAACTTGTAGGTTTCTCCCTGTACATACTGCATCTCACTCAATCTCTCCCAACTTCTCCTGTTCCCATTTCAATGCATCTTCTTCACTTCCTTCCCAAACTTTAGAATCTCTCTTTTGTGAATCATTAAACCTGTGTGAATCTTGTCATCTTCTTTGTTTTTTCTTCTTCTCGTCTTTCCCTTGATCCCTGGTTCACAGCGTGTGTTGTTCTGTGGGTGGGTGATGAGGATGCAGGGAGGGCGGCAGCAGCGCTGGCAAAGGGGACTGGGGAGTAGGAGGAGGGGAGCGGGGTGGGGACTGATGCTGATGGTGGTGGTGGTGGTGGTGATGGTGATGGATGGGGGGGCCATAGTGCGGAATGACAGGCGGGGTCGCAGGGAGGACGTAAGGAGTCGGGGACGGAGTCGGAGAGGATGAGTAGCCTCCAGCCATGCAGGAGTAGGCAGAGGTTCCTCCGTAGGAGGAGAGCGTAGAGGTGGGCGAGCCAGGGAGGCCGTCGGCCAGTGGTTGATTGTAGAAGAAGTACGCACACTGGTGGATGAAACTCTCAATGATTGTCTGGTAGGTGCGAGTGGCAGTCAGGGCATCCATGGTGGTGAAGTCTGGTCTCATCAGTGTGGGCCAGAAACAGATGGACAGGTTCTCACTGGTCATCAGGTTGAACTTGTTGTTCTGATTCACCCTGGCAAAAACACACAAAAAAGTGAAAACCATTGACCACAATTCAAAATTTGATTGATCTATTGCTCCTGGAACAAAATAAAGTCACAATGAGCAAATTTATGCAATATGTTATGTTTTTGACTATTTTTAAGGCCCTTTCTGTGACACCTGTAAACATTTGAATGGGCAAACTATACATTCTAAGAGATATTTGATTATTAAAATGAATAGCCTCTGGGAATGACGGATCAAACAAGAACAGAAAATCATAGTGATGCAAAGATAGCGTAGATATTTTGTGAGTGTAGCTTTGAATTATTGCATTTTAAATAATTCCGTGACTCAACTTAGAATTGCTGTGAGCTACATGCTAACACGTGAACATGCTCAGGGTCCATGCTGATGTTTAGCAGGTATTGTAGTTTATCTGGTTGACAGACTAACATTTACGCATTAGCACAGAACAAAAGCTGAGTCTAAGGGAAAATGGTTTATTTATACAGTATATCAACAAAGACTAAAGTGGTGAACCTGCAAACCAATGTTGCTACTCTCAGAGCAATATGCTAACATGATTAAAATTGCTACTGCAAAGCATTCATTTAATTTACCCTCGAGTCTAAACATAGACATCCTGTCTATTTTACAAGTCCATGTACTACTTTTGGCTTGGGACACCCGACGATGAAGCAGAAAAAGGTTATGGCTATATTTTGGACAAAAATCACGAGTAGCCGAATCAAATAATGTGTTTCCCTTCTTAGGCTGCGATGGCTTTTCCAAGCAAAAGAGGGAAAACTATGTTTTTATAAGACATTAAGATAACATATACAAACAGAAGTGATAACTACAAATCATGACTCAACATCTACTCCGTCAGAATGTCACCAACCAGTGGTGTAGTCAGCATGGCTGTCAAAAGCCGTCTCTGACCCGATCACTCACTCACTTGTTTAAGTGGCTGGCGACATATTTGAAGACCTCGTAATTTTCCTTGGGGAAGCGGCGCAGGATGTCCTTCATCGTCTGGAAGCGCTGCTCCCTATCGTTGATCTCTGGATGGTGGCAGAGGAGAGAAGAGAGATGATAGGTTAGAGGGGGGAAGAGAGTGGCTGAAAGGGAAGATTAGGGGAATCACAGTAAAAGATGTTAAGGGAGTGAGAATGGCGAGTAAAGAACGATGAGGAGGCTCAGCGGGGGCAGTGAAGAGGAGACAAGAGAGCGGGGAAGAGCACAGTGAAAGCACCTGGACTCGACACTCAAACGATCAGTGCAGGTCACGGTGATTTCATCTTACAAAAAGGTACATATTTCACACATTCCAGTGATGAAAACACACACATACATGTGATTTAAAGGACTCCATACTGCAGTTCTCAGACAAAAAAGACCTTGCACATTCCAGAGGAGAAACATACCTCACATCCACCCTGCACAGTGTCCTACAAAATACAGCAACACACACAAAAAACACACACACAGTATTGGGTGTGTTAAGCCTGATGGCAGCACAGAGTGAGTCAGAAGAGCTGACGTCACCAGCTAACACAGTCCATCCTGTGTGTGTGTGTGTGTGTGTGTGACTGAGAGCAGCAGTGAGAACAGCAGATGTTCTCCTCCACATCACAAACACGATTTACAATCAGGGAATTGGAGTGTGTATTCCCTCAATGAGGTCAGTCTGGATCAAAAACAGATTTGAGGAGAATGACTTCACACAGGCCCACTTCCTCTTGCTATACATCCATCATCAGTAATCATAACAAAACTAACTTCCTGCAGCTCAATTAAAGTAATGCTGCCATGACAACATCCAACAAAATCCATCCGCCCAAGATTATTTTCTGAACATTCCCTTTTCTCCACCTCTCATTCTGTAACAAATTATATGCTGAGCCAAACGTGGTGTTTTTTATTGCTTGTGAAAGCTCTCTTGAAGTTGTCTTTACCTCCACCGCACTTTCTTTTCTCACTCTCTCCTCTCTTCATCTGTTGCAACACAGACCACAGGAGCTTTGTCATGTCTCTGTCACAGCTGAAGGGTCTCGCTGCGGCCATTAAAATACACATTCACGTGCAGAGTTTGGAGAGTAAAGCAACCTTGCAGTCCCTGGGGCATAAATCTCTCTGGCGACTAAGCTATGCCTTAAATCTGCATTCTGACAGATTACGCGACACAAAAACAGAGAGGTGTTGAAGAGTGCGGGCGTGCCCTCATTTATCTAAAATATGACTCTTCTTATGACTTCATTAGACGACCATTATCCACAGCCTCCATCATGTGGAAACATCCCTGCATCCTCCGGCTTAAATCTCTGAATACCCCGCCCCCCCCCCCCCTTCCTCCTGCCTCTGCCACCTCCTCACCAAGTGGCAAATCCAATTCTCCCCATGGATGGATTTGGATTGTTAGAGTTTTGCTTGTTAGGTTGAAGAAAAGTTCCGATAAAGGGAAGAGGATTTCAGGCAAAATCCAATACAACTCGGGTTTTAGTGAACAGCGCTGCCCACATCCCTCCCTCATGTAGCACCCCAGGACTTACTGAAGGCCTCCACCAGCTCTCCCTGCATGTTGTAGGGCACCAGAGGCTCAGGCAGCTCGGAGAAGAAAGCCTTCATGGCTCCTGCTACTGTGTTGATGGTGAAGTCCTTCTCCACCAGGTCCAGGTTATGGTCTAAACAACAACAAATGGGCATTTGAGACATAATATTTTTACAAACACACACTGTTTAAACTGTGGAAACATAAAGATTTAATTCTTAGGAAATATAGAAATTAAGTAAACGTTATAGATGCTACCACATTTGTTTTTGCATATTCAAAAAAAAAAAACCACACACATGCTCAACTATGCTTGCTCGCACACAGGGTATAAGGTGTAATAACAAAATACTCACTTAAAAATACAATTGCTAAGTTTACGTTCAAAAAGTGTAGTGCGTAACATTTAAATAATGTTTGAACACTTTTGTTTGAATGACTTCACATAATTATTTCATAATTATGTGAATCCTGCTGCAAAAAAACAAAACAAAAAAACAAACGTTCAGCAATTCGACAGGCTTTAAAAACTTTAAAGATTTCTTAGATGTAAATGTATATTTTCTTAGTTCATGTTTGAAACTGCTTTTATATGTTTGATTTGAAGTCCTTATAGACAATGTTGCACATCAATAGAAAGGACTGTCGATGCAGTTATTGGATGGATTGATTGATTTATTAGTTAGTTTCAGTTAAAATAAAAGTAGAATGAATCATTTGCGGTGGGTGACACAGCCTAAAATAGCCAAAGAGAGCAAAACTACTTGTGCCACTCGTGTCTGTGCCTGCGAGAGAGTGAGAGTGTGTGTGTGTGTGTGTGTGTTTGTGTGTGTGTGCAAATGGCTTAATTAAAAAGTCATTTCCTGAGAACATTTACTTTACAATGTCAGTATGTGCAGATAGAAGAAGCAAATATAGATAAGGTTAGAGAGCTCTTGAGCAGTATGAGAGGGTCTACCACTTTGGGAGCTTCCAAAGTGTGGTGCTTCCGATGCCGCTTTCTGCTGCAATAACTTATCTTAATCTTCAGCACAGTGATCAAGTGCCATCTTCAGTAAGACTACGAGACACCTGTGCTGCAGTTTCACCTGTAATTGTCTTGTCACATTGGCCCGAGGCTCAGAATAATTCAAAGCAGGGCTTCAATTCTGATTACCTGAGCGGGATTAAACCTCAGCCAGGCGTGTGCACACAGTACACATACGTGCACACTCACGGGCCATCTTGCTCTGCTATCTATCTCGGCAGCGACATGCTTCATTAAGCAAACCAATCTGGAGGTAATTAACTGCCCACACCAGGCAGACATACACATTGGGAGCATTTGTGAGTACACACACACACACACACACACACACACACACACACACACACACACACACACACACACACACACACACACACACACACACACACACACACACACACACACACACACACACACACACACACACACACACACACACACACACACACACACACACACACACACACACACACACACACACACACACACACACACACACACACACACACACGAGCAGGTACATGACTGAGGAGGCTGATCTACAGTCTACAAGGAAGCAGAGGCCAATTCCCTTGGTAGAATTAACATTCCTTGGTTAATTAAGAAGGTCCAGGTTTGTTATAGATAGAAGTACACATACAGTACACACACACACACTCATGGACTTTCCTTCAAACGCAACGTGTAAATGTATACTGGAAGCAAGAATGAAGAGGTAGACATGTATTTATATGTTTTCTGCAAACATATTTTGAGACAAAACATAATCATTAAGAATGCTTCCCCTCAGAAATGTTTCTCTGCTTCACAAAATGTTGTTTTCTGTCCATAAAGAAATTTAAAACCACAATTAACTAGTTTCACTCAAAAGCAAAACTCATTTGGTAGGTATCTGAGATTTATCGTGACAATAATTTATATCAGCTTAACCTTTTTATTGTAATAATATTTTTTGGAAACATGTCCTGCCATGACGTAGAGTATGAAGAAGAACGCACCTTGGTCAAATTGTCGCTGCATGCCTTCCATCTCTGCCTTGTTTCCACTGACCCTGTAGATGCCCTCTGTGCTCAAGCCTGGGGAAGAGAGAGTGAAGGAGAAAATGTTATTAGCTCAGTGTCCTTTTCATGGATTTCATTTGCCACAAATATCAAATTATTTAAAGTAGCTACTTAATAACCATCACATTTGACATACTCTGAGGTGCATAGAAGAGCTGAGGCAGCAGGGCTACTGCAGGCTGCTTTAAACATTTTCTTCCTACTGTATATCCCCTTTCATCTAAACACAATATAGGCACTATTTATTAAACCTGTAAAGCACTCCTGCAGGTTTGCTAAGAGCCCACTGGTGCACTGTAACAAACATGGGTTACTTTAATTTCTGCCATTTTAAAAAGGAGAGTGTGGAGACCATGTGTTTTTCTCCTAAAATGTAATTCAGTCATACCACTTACTCAGAGATCCGAGACATTCAGCTGTGTATCCATATGTTCTTAATGTAGCACTTTGTAACAGGAAATTGGAGAAAATCCACACCTCTAAAACTGGACCTATGTAATGAATGTGTTCCTATTTAGAGATGCAGAACAGTCCCACTGATAGCAGCAGAGTGGAAGAGGAAAAACCAGGTGTTGTTTTTTACTGAACGCTGTCTACCTTTCTGTTTCCCTCACTTCCTCTTTGAAAAATACATTTTTTTTAACCAAGTATTGTATGGCTAATGGTAGGTCCAGTGGTGTACAACTGGGATGAATCAGTAAGTTAAATATTAAGGATGTATGTTTGATTTAGTTACCTTTCAACCAACAACCTACTATATTCTGCAATCTCATCATACAATGTGAGTGACATTACTTCAATGTTTTTAACAACTAACTAAATAACTTTTTTGTGACAAATACTGACCACCTCCCAACATATTTCATCTTTGTATATTTCCCTTTCTGGACCCTTCTGTGCATATGCAGCCTTAGTAAATACACATCAAACTACCTTAAATGAATTGTGGTGATGCATCATTTTTCTTCCCTCATGACATTTTCCTAACGAAGGAAACATCCACACATAGATAGCTGGTGTGAGTGAATGCTCGATTCATTTTGCTTCATTAATACTTTTTTTCCCAGTATACAAAAAGATAAGGTTTCACCTCCCACCCTCAACTCCCTCTTTGCTCACACTGGTGGCAATCAAGGGAGACAAAGAGCAATCCAGAGAGAATGGGGGAGATAGGGAGTGGCAGAAAAAGAGGGAGAGATAGAGAGAGGCAGGGAGGAAATGAGAGAGCTCTCAGTCAAAGCACAGAGCATCGATCCTCCTTCTTCTACCAATCAATTATCCACAAAAGCTTTTCGAGCCAGACACTAGAAAAACAGGGATGGGATAGATAGGGAGAGGGGAGTAGTGTAGCAGTGGCGGGGGAGAGAGAGTGTGAGAGAGATGGGGGAAAATAAGACAAGCACCCATGGATGAAAAAAGATAGGAGGTGAGTGCAAAGACACATAGGAGTTGGGGTCAGAGTGATAAAAGTGAGAGTGGGGGAAAAAAAAAAGGATTAAGATAAGGAGGGATACAAACAAGGGTAATATGCTTATATTACCCTAGTATTACAGTACAGAACAGATGAGGGGTCGGAAAAGAGTGATAGAGTCGGGGGAAGAACAGTCCAGCACGAAAAGGTTGTTTCTCTTTCGAGACAGATGGCAGCATGCTCTTCCTTTTGGTTCAAACACCGAAGGAGCACTTCCTGGGGTCAATGTAAATACGAGAACTTCCTGCAACAAACAAACGCTTCATCTGCATCCTCTTTTTTCGCCCTGGTATAATATTTACAGATAACTTTATTTTCCTGTAGGCCAAGGGTTTCAAACTCAAATGACCTAGGGGTGTCTAGTTTGGTCAGTAAGGGGCCGGTCAAGTGAAAAAAAGTCCAACTTTCTGAGAAAAAGACATTGAAATAATATTATTAATGATGATAGTTCACATAATTTCAATTAATTTCAATTAAAAAGCATACAGAAATAACTCATAACTTGATATCAAGTGGCAGGCGGCATGAAATTGATTGGGGGGCCGCATGTTTGAGACCTCTGCTGTAGGCTATTATCCATCAATATTTCTGTATATGTCACTGAAAAAATGCAATTAAAGTTACTGCACAGCTGTGCTGCTGCAGCACGTTCCTTTTTTAACAACATCCCAGCTGATCATCCAACATCAGCTGAGACCCCAACATTTCTCTGGGTTCAGCAGCCAAGAGGCTGACTTCATAGTTTACCATGGAGACAGGCAGTCGCTGGGTGCTGCCCTTTACGTTGCTATGGAGGCTCCTACGGCCAGCAGCTATGCCTGCACACGCTTAAACACATTCATCACCTCGGCACCTAAGAGCAAAGCACACTGAGGCTACCACTCCTGGGACAAAGCCAGAGCTGAGGAGAGATAGCAGCAGTCTACCGTGGATTGATTTTACACAGTTGTTTTTTTTTTTAACCCACACAAACCCAGAAAGCACATTTAAAACCTAAAATACATTCCTATTAATCTTCAGGACAAAAGGCTGAGTTGTGAAGCATGAATGAAAGCAACTAAAACTTTGGGAAAGAAAAAATATATGCAGCTTGACAGAATTTTGTTTTCTTTACACACACATTCAACACAAATGCAAGTATGTATGTATATGTATATATATATATATATATATATATATATATATATATATATATATAAAGTTGTTGTCTGCTATAGTTGTCTATAAGTTGTCTACTATATATACACATATACACATACATACATACACATATACACACACACACACATATATACACACATATATATATATATATATATATATATATATATATATATATATATATATATATATATATATATATATATACATACATATACACACACACACTCTCAATGACATTTTGTAAGAATACAGACAAATTAACTCAGAGTAATTTTGTTCAAGGGGGGAAAAGGGAAGGATGTAGGTCAAAGCTGCAGGTCCAGGATCAGCCACACGACGTCACTCATAATCACACACTACAATGTCAGCGCTGCATGGCAATTTCCTGTGAGTGTCATTGCATGCACATATTGTACACACAGATACGGGATGAGTTAAGTCTGACTTGCAGCTACTTCATACGAAAATAAATAAGCTGTTGCAACTCATTCCTCTCCTCCAGTCACTATCATTTCTTGTTTGCGTGTCTGCCATTCTCTACAACATGAGTTGGTTTGTAAATAAGAAATAATATAGTTCTGCACACTTAGGGCTAGAAATAACAATTCTTTTCACAAGGTTACAGTTTAAGCAGTTTAATCTATGAAAGGCAGAACATTGTGTAAAAAGATAGGGGTGTTTCACAACATCCTCAAATGTTTGGGATTTTTTGTCCATAAAACAAATGTATTCAGTTTACAGTCACAGAAGTGCAAATAAACCAGAACATATTCACATTTAAAAAGCCAATCTCACAAATGTGTTTATATTTGATGAAAAACTCACTCGTATAAATGTATCAGTTAAAATAAATCATTTTTCAAGCAACACCACAAGTCATATACAAAAGAGCAGAGCCTAAACGTTACTAACTGACTAAAACATACCCCGATACATACACAAATACACACTCACCGCATGCTGACAACAGGAAGGGGCGAGAGCAGAGAAAGTGGGGGAAGGAGGTTGATGAAATATAAACGGAGAAAAACAATTGTGGTTGGGAGAATTGAGAGAGGGCAAAATTGGACAGGAAAGAGCAAAAATATGGGTTAGGTAGTCAATGAAAGAAATCAAATCTGACAAGTGAAGGTACTTGGAGAGACAGAGAGAGAAGGATGAGCACAACAGGAGAAACAAGGACACACAAAGAAGGGGGGGGAGGATTAGGAGAAATACTGAGGGGGTAAAAAGTGAAAAACACCTCTGAAGAGCAGACACACACATACACAATTTGTACAACCATATATTCCAACTAGTTCTCCTTCATCCAGAATTAACTGCTATGACTGCTTCAGTTAACATCTGAACAGCTAAGGTGAAATCTGACAGGATGCCTTGTTATCTAGAGTTTTGCCCCTACACTCCTACACTGAGAATGCAGTAATCCACAAGCACAGAGTCCAGAATCAGGACACAGATTACAGTGGAATGCACCGGCATGTCAGTAAGCAAGGGGAATATTTTGACATACTTGATTCAATGCAATGCATTACCTTTCAGACAAGCATTAAAGTAAAAAAAACAGGATAACAAGCAACACCACCATCAAGTCCTCTGTAGTTTTCCTGGAAATGTTGACAGACATGGTTTACTCTTAGTTTTACTTTTACGATATTTGGTGTAAAAATGCTACAAAAAAGGTTGTATTTGTTGGATGTCACTCTTGTTAAGATTCATTGCCCTGCATTATCCAACTGCTCTACTTCTTCTCTACCAGCAGGCAGCCACACCGACATTATCCTGAACATCTTGGGATGGCCGTGAACACCATGATAAGCTGAATTCATTAACTCCGTGATGATGGCAAGCTGCCAACATTCACCACGGTTCACCTCAGGGATGGTACTTTTCTTGTTTGTTGCTTCTAGCTGTTCTTTACCAACAATCCAGCAAAAAGTTTTATCAGTTCACATCACAAAAAAAAAGTGTCACGGAGTAATTTGGCAAACCTCCAGTCTTTCAAACGGGGGTTGGTTGGATTATTTGAGACCTAAAGCTGCTGTTGATTTCCAGAGGAATTTAAGGGTTCATTTGTGGAACATGTACGAAGGATATGGAAGAAATTGAATATACTATCCATCAGTATGTTTGTAAGAGTGTGCTTTAAGCAAGGGGATTGTTTTATGGAGGCTGCCATCTTAATCCAGGTTTCTACCACAGCCCAAAAAGATCAGCCAGAATGTGCTTTCAAGGTGTTGATGAGAACCCTATTTCTACAATCCCGGTTAAAGCCCAAGCAAGAATAAGCATATGTGTTTTAATATCTATACACAGGCATTAACCCCACGCTAAGTCACGTTGGGTTTAGCGTAATCACTAGTGGCAGCATGAGAGGCAAGCTGGTATGGGAGGGGGGGCATGTGAACTGCCTGGCAGGAGGGTAACATCTGGGCAACAGGGTACCATGGTTTGAAAAAGCTACATAATCACATCTGTGCTCCCAGTACTCGCAGAGAGGAGAGGAGAGGAGGTTGTCAATGATTGGAGGCAACAGACTGAAAACCTGTTCACTCCACACCATTAGCTTACACTTACCGTAGTTAAGGTTTATCTGTAGTGTTTTTGGTAAAGTCACATCACCACTAACATAAAACACCATGACAAACCTGTCTGTTTTTTGCTTTTGAATGCGGCACAGATGACTCATTCTAAAGCACAAATACTGTGACTGTAACCACAGGCAACGTAAACTGCCATAATCTGCTTGATGCCATTTCTTGGAACAATTTGGGAGTTGCCACTAAAAAACACTTGATAATTATCTTCATGTAAGGAGCATTTTCACAGTTATTTTAACCTTAGTTTTAAAAACGTTCTCAATAAAAGAGCAGATGCATGTTCACGTGTACAATGACTCAATGTCTGCGTTTGATGTCAGGAGGATGACATTTAAAGCAGGTATCAAAGATACAAAATCAGGATGTCAGTGGTCTAAATGACTCGAGTGAGACTCTTACCTGTCATTTCAATAAAGCGGATGCACTTCTCAATGAAGACAGGGATTGGTCTTTCAAGGGAGACCACGGTGGATAGTGGCATGCCAAAGTAGTTGCTTTCAATGGGTTTTGAGATGGAGTGCCTGGGCTTGGGTCGTGGTTTCTGGGGAAAACATTTAAAGAAAGAAACACCTGATTAATTGGAGGATTCAAAAAGTAACATTTTATATTTATGACACTGCTGGCACAGGCACATGTTCCCAAAATAACACTATGCCTACAGGGAATGTAATTGAAACAACTCAATTTAGATGGGAAAGACTATCACCTTGCTTTAAAATGCCCGTTTAACAGTTGTACCAACACACCCATCGAGCACATTCCTCCAAACCTTAAACTGATAAGTAATCATACATCCCAGTCTTAAACCCTGTTTTGTAGAGAGATATATATATATATATCAGCTGCTGTCTCTTCATCTTTGCCCTTCTTTCTTTGGCATTCTACTGCATTTTTCTTTTACTTTCGCTTGCTCCCTCTCTCTCTGCACTGCAGTTCTCAGATAATCAAACACCTTAAGTTCTTGTTTAATTACTTTTAACCCTTGTTATTCTCCTGTTAAGAGACCTCTAATACACTCGTGAAACATTCCCTGCCTGCCTCCTTCTGGCCAAGGCATCAGCAGTAATTGTACAGTCTTTTAATGGTCTTGAGTGGGAAAGTTTTGAAGGCCCCCCAAGGCCTGGATCTCTAGTAGGTTTGTAAGCCTCCCGAGGCTCTGGCCAGGCAGGAAGGTAGTCAGGCAAGGCTGCATGCTTGACTGGGCACATAGACTGTAGGTGCAGGCCTGAGACACAGGCAGGAGTGCTCATTAGATAGAGGGAGCTCAGCAAGCCCTCTACTCCGGATACTGGCCTTGCTGCTGCACATTCAAGGAAACAAGCATGGAAACACTAATTAAGACTGGGGTGCTCGCCCAAGCTTTTTTTGCACTTCTGAATATTTAGAGGAATAATTCTGTGATCCATCTCATTTTACCGCAGGCTCAATATCGCCATGCTATCATTTTTTATGAGGTTTCTACCAAACACAGCATGAGCAAAACATCTGCAGCCCCATAGTACAGGATAATATGTAGATGTTAAAAATACATCATTATCTTTGCATATGAGGCTTGGTGAAGAAAACTGCTGTGATAAATGTTCTAACAGCGAAATTCTTGGCTCTAGTTGAGAACATTACAATGTGCATTGTAATGTTCTCAATTTTAGTAAATGTAGTAGTTATTATAGTTCCCTTTTTTGTTTAATATTTAATTTAAAATTTAAAAATGATCCAAAATGATTTGTATTTGATCAAATTCTATCCCAATTCACTACTATATTTACAGTTACTGAAAGCCACATTATGTTTTTCTTTTACTCCGCTAGAAGAGCTTAAAAAGGCTGAGCATCTGTCTATGACTCATTTCATATTGTTTCAAATAGACGATATTGGTTTTGCCCTATAAAATCCAGCATGACTAAGGCTAAGGTGTTTTTCTGTACTAAGATCTGGGAAAAGAGCACTACTACTTCTATGAGGTGACTCAGCAACACTGACTGGCTTACTGGAAGAGTCCACACTCCATTCAACAAAACTTCCAATGATGAAATATGTAGGTTAAAGAATTGCAATTTCCCAGCAAGACAGTTACTGTTTCCCGTTTATCTTTCCCTTACGACCCCACATGAGTGAATTCCTAACAGAACCTCCTTCACAAATCACTCTGAGCTACCTCCCCCACTGTCGTGCCCAATCCTTCTGTAACACTCCCCATCAACTCTCACACACACACCGACACCAATACACTTGTAGGGTTTAGTTCAGGATCTAAGCATGAACTGTACAAGTGAGGTTTGAGTACATGTGTTCACAAGTGCACAAAAACCCACGCATATTTAAGTGAACTGAGTGGCTAGTAATAATAGACACAATGTTACCAGACTTGCTGCCAGCTTGTTTATTTTTAAGTCCAAGTGACATCTCATGGTCTATTTATGTCTTATCACACTGACTGTGTTGTGTATCTCTGTTCAGCACACTCTCTCCCTTCTCTCTGTCAACCATTTTTCCTCTCTTATTTTCATCTACCCCTGCAGTTTTGCCTTCTGGCCACTCCACGGAGTTGCTGACTGAGAAAGGACACGTTGCCAGCACTACGAAGACAAAACAGACCTCTACCACAAAAGACAAACAAAACATTTCCTTAATAATAACATAGGGACAACATGGTGTGCATTTACATACACTTTATGATGTAGAATGCTGAAAAACAAAACCACAATTCCCTCTCCACTAAAAAAATAAATAAAAGAGGTCAATCCTTTCTAACACAACTCTTACTTCTTTTTCTGTTTACTTATTTCTTGCATAAGGACACTGGTCTGGAACTAGGTGAATGAAAAATGTGAGGCATTCCTCTTACTGCCTGAGGAGGTTTGAAAGCTGTAGGGGAGAGAAAGAGAGAGAGGGGGGACATTTCTGGCCTTTCACTGGGGGACGGTGGTACAGAAACATAGGTCATAGGTCAATGGCTGTGGTGAAATGGTTTTAAAATGGTATCAGTAAGAACTGGCAGATAAAATTATAATTCTCATGACATAGATACATTAACTGCATTTCATTTTCTGTCTCAGACAGCTGTTTTATTTTTAAATTTAGATTTGGCATATGTATTTGGTCATCATAAAGAGATAGAGATACAATAGATTTACTAATAAGGATATTTTGACTGGTTGGTTGACAGTACTTAGTAACAAGGATGGTGTTAACAGAGCATAAATCCAAGCCTTCACTCCAGAGCCAACTGGAAATCTGACTTGTGGCTAGTTATTCATCAAAGTTCACACAAACAGTAATGGCTGGTTCTAT
The DNA here is from genome assembly GCF_958295425.1 of Solea solea. Classification (NCBI taxonomy): domain Eukaryota; kingdom Metazoa; phylum Chordata; class Actinopteri; order Pleuronectiformes; family Soleidae; genus Solea; species Solea solea. The sequence continues at coordinate 15,442,380 of NC_081140.1, read as the reverse complement.
ACCGACCCATAGTCACTCACTGCTACACTTCTCCAGTGATCACATAACTCAATAACATGTCATCCTGGGGGGATTTCAGTCTGCAGGAGATTGACAATTGGCTTTTATCTTCGAGACAACTGCTTAGAAAACAGGTGATGGAACTCGATCACTTAGTTACAAACACAAGTAAGCCATAATGTCCTGTTATGTGGACATCCAGATCACAGAACCTGCTGTAGGGCACAAATCAGTGGTACTAATTAGAGTAGTGATGAGGACACTGATCGGAATTAAGCTGGCTTTAATTTTCTCGGAGGATTTGTTCTAAAACATGGCTTAAAATGTGTTATGTGATACTTTATTGATCCCTCATTCGACTTGCTCCCCTCTGAGTACAAGGTCAGGGCACATCGTTGGGTAAAGTCAGTGCTACTGAAGCTACACTTCATAACTATAGAGACTGAGCTGTTCAATTCTGTTGGTAGTCTGAAGTATAAGCAGTTAGGAGCTGTGTGATCTGATAGCCTTTACACAGGTACTGAAGAGACAGGGATATCACAGCTGAGTGTGTGAAAACAATAACCACCCCCTCTTGTTCCACCCAACTGACAGCCACGGTAATTATAACAGACACACATGCACAACATATGCAGCTATAACTCCTATTCAGCAGGCAATTCTGTGCCTGTCGCCATGTAAATGAACAGCATGCCAGGCTGATAAGCCTAATGGTGTCAGGTCAAATGTATCACAAAAACACATCTTAGGGACAAGCACAGAAACAGAAAGGGATGCAGCAGACAGGCTGGAAAATTAGTGAAAGTAGAGATACTGGTTCGCCAATAAAAAAGAAAAGGAAAGGAAAGCACTGGAGAGAATGAGAGTGAGAGAAAAATCAAGTGTGAAATGAATATGAGAAGCAGAAAGTATGAATCAGTGAGAAAGGAAGACACGCTGTAAATAAAACAGAATGGAAGGAGGGGAAAAAATGAAGCAGCACTACATTGCTGATGACAGTAAACAACATCGGCTTAATTAACTAAATGACACTGTTGTTGATCACTGGATCAGTGATGCAACTGAATCCTTTGGCATTTATGTTGTCAAAGGGCGCAGTGAATGTGCCATTGAGACAAGAAGCCATAAAAGAAGCGAGGCTGGAGCTAATGTGATTCCACCTTTATGTTCTGTAGATTACAATTAAGGAGTGACAGTTTTATTTAAGTACATGACGCCTGTGCTGTGATTCTCTCGTTTGCTCATTACTACTACCAGTAACAGCATCTACCAGTAACAACATCTGGAACAGCAAGAATGTTTACATTAGGTTGTATCACTCTTTATGCACCACTATTATAATTATTGTTATTATTATTACAATAATAATAATAATAATAATAATAACAACAATAAGATGGAGGTTGACTCTTTCAAAATCTTGGAGAATGTGAAATATAATTATTTCAGCTTTAATAAACTGGGAAATATGAAGCAACTATGCATATACATACATAAAAGTGCATAAGCAGATGTAATGGTGTGTATATTGTGCCTTTGTCCCTATTCATTTACATTCCTGCCTTCTGGTTTAGAAGTTTAGTGGCTAAAGCCTCTTTTCCTCTGATGATCTGGCTAATTAACAGAGCTCCCACAGAGCTGTCAGAAATATGGCAGAACAACTTACAGTATGTTGATGAGTTATTTCTCAAACATGGTGATTATATAGTTATACCACCATAGCAAATAGGGGTTGAATCTAAGCCAGAGATCAATACTGGTATCTATGGACATTTTATCCATTATGTGCAAAAATAAATACCTGCACATGCATACCTTAGTGAGTCATTGATTGCTTAGATACAGATAACATGAAGCACTCTTCTAAATTCTAATTTGTACCATGAAAACACATACTAACCTTTGTATTTCTCCGCAAGCTTTTCAGGATATTTCTCCTTTTGGGGTCTTCGTTCTCCTCGATGGAGTTGTCCTTCTGGGCTCCATCATCCTGGCTAGCCTTGGGTGGACCCCCCATCTCATCATCACTGCCTATTGAGAAGCTTGTTCTAAAACTACTGAACTTGCCAAGTCGTTTAGATCTGTCTCTGTAAAGTTTTGGCTTTATTCCAATGGCAGACAATTTTCTCCTCCGCTCCAGTGAGCTGCTATCAGCTTCACTGTCTGAACCATTCCCACCAGCACTCCCATTTGCATGACCCTTGTTGGCATTGCGGATGGTGATAATTTTGCCTTGTGTGCTGTCATGGGGGACAGAGTAAATAGTCTCCTCCTCTGTGAGTCGAGGTTTGCTCACAGCATCCATGGGCTCGGCGTAGTCTGAGGGGTCATAGCCACCCTCGCTACCTGGTGCCCAGGTAACAGCTTGGGAGCGGCGGTTGGGGCCACCTTGATGGTCCATGAATGGGCTGAGGTTAACCTTACGCACAGGCTTGGGCTTTACTTGAGGAGGAATCTTGTTGTTAAGCTTGCTCTCAAAGGTGCTAAGCTCAGAAATGACAGAGGAGGTATCACTTGAATCCAAATCTGGCAACTTGAAGCTTCCTAAGTGAGAACACAGACTACCATCATCCCTCAGGTTGGGGTAAGGTGGTGATGCGTCGATATCCTCCTCCGAGTCCATAAGAATGTTAACTGGACTGGGTGAGCCACAGCGAGGGCTGATGCTTTCATTGGTACATGCCTCAGCCACATGATCATACATGTGTGTTGCCTCAACAATAGTGCGCTTCTCTACAACATCCTTGAGGAAGGTCTGAAAAAGGTCTATCTTATGAAGCCCCCCAACTACCCCACCATGTCCACATATTACTGTGTTAAACCTAGCCTCTATTTCACGTGCCAGTTCATCTCCCTGACTCACTTGCTCCTTAGCTGACTCTGAGTCTGACAGCTCCATCTGACTCTCCCCTACAGCTAACAACTGGACTGGGATGATGTCTTGGACCTCACACAGGAAAGCACATAATGTCTCCATAGAGGCCTTGCGCCGAGCAGAGTAAACTGCAATGTATCCATGGACTAGTCTGGTTTTGCGGAGGGAGAATGTGGAATGGAAAGAGAGTAGTGACAGCTCAATATTCTGCCTCTGACCTCCTATACTGAGATCCAG